>NW_012116300.1:562474-569674 GCF_000951035.1 Colobus angolensis palliatus | reverse complement strand
AAAAAAAAAAAAAAAAAAGTTCTAGTCCTTACAGAAAGTCACTTAAACTGTTTTGGCTTCCTCGTCTGGAAGATGAAAATGGTAATATAATTGACTGAGTAGGGTTGCTGTAAGTATGAGTTAGTGTATAAATGTTTACAATTACGCATGGCACGCAGCAAGCGCTAAGTTTTCTATCAGGGCTGTTCTCACGTAACCGTAAAACAGGAAGGGTACCCAGCTGGATCCGGGCCCTGGGTTCTCAGGCATTGTCATTGGTCCCAGCACATGACGCAAGGCGGGTTTCATTGATGGAATTGCTGTCAATTAGCGAAGGGCGGAAACCAGGCAGAGAAGGCGGGCCTTTAGTGCCACACTTGGCAAGACTCGCTCCTTTCTTTTCAGGCTTAGCTACTGCGCATGCGTCTTGCCCTCTTGAGGTTCCCGGCGTGCCCCGCAACAGCTTCCGGCGTGCTCCGCAACAGCTTCCGGCATGACGCAGTAGAGAAGATGGCGTGGTAGGCGCGTCGCGCCCCTGAGGGCCTTTTCTGGTGAGGCGGGGCTTAAGGGTTGCGGCTCCGCTCTCTGTCCTGAGGCTGTCAGATTGCACTCTGGGTTCCTGGACGCAAAAACTCGGAGTGGCTGCGTGATGCAGAGTGAACTGGGCCCTCTGGGGACGCGTGGAGCACGAGGCAGCCCGGAGTGCCTGCCTTGTTGCCCTTCGGAGCTTCCGTCCCTTCGGGTTCCCCAGTGAGGCCTCCTTTGAAGGGCTCGGTGACTCTTGCTCTTCACGCTAAGAAAACACTTGTTTCCTAAAGCTCGACTGCGCCCTTGTGCTGAGCGGTGGGGACACGAAGACAGCACAGAAACGCTGTTTACCCTCAGCGAGACCCTAAACTGTTGGAGTGGATAAACCCACCAGAAACAAATTACAGCGTTAGGCAAGTTAAGATGGAGTACCCTGAGAAACGTTACAGACAGGACCGGAGAGTTCAGAGGATCAGGATGGTTCAAGAGGATGGGGGTAGTGATGTCATCAGTCCTCATCCTGGGGTGTTTGTCGTTGATGGTGCACTCCTTGAGGACATGAAATTTTTCTTCGACATTTCCGATACCTAGGCTCAGGGGCCCTTCCCTGGTTGGGCGGGGTAGAGGCCAGCTGTCTCTCGTGTTTATTATCTATGGAAAGGATGAATTACATCTTGGCGACTTCAGGAGAGAAAATTTTGGTGAGCAAAGGCACTAATATGTCCCTAGACCAGGGGTTCTCAACCAGCGCCCCCCTCCCGGAGCACAATTGATACTGTCTGGAGACAATTTTGTTGTCACTACCGAGTGGTGCTACTGACATCTAGTGGGTGGACACCAGGGATGCAGCTAAACATTCTCCAAGGTTCATAGGGTTCCTATCCCACTCCCCACCCCGAAGAACTCAAAAAACGATCTGGCTTTTCTAAATGTCAGTGTGCTGAGGTTCTAAACCCTATCCTAGAATGACAGCGGAAATGGAGAGAGCAGATGTTGGAGACATCTCAGCCGGAGACCGTATTGAGTTTTGTCTCTCTCTCTCTCTTTTTTTTTTTTTTTTAGATGCCTCCATATGTTTATGACAATTATTTTTTAACTACCAATGTTTTTTTTTTTTTTTTGAGACTGTATCTCGCTCTGTCGCCCAGGCTGGAGTGCAGTGGCTCGCAATCTCGGCTCACGGCAAGCTCCGCATCCCAGGTTCACGCCATTCTCCCGCCTCAGCCCGCGGAGTAACTGGGACTACAGGTGTCCGCCACCATGCCCGCCTAATTTTTTTAATATTTTTAGTAGAGACAGTGTTGCACTGTGTTAGCCAGGATGGTCTCGATCTTCTGACCTCGTGATCGGCCCGCCTTGGCCTCCCAAAGTGCTGGGATTACAGGCGTAGGCCACAGCGCCCGGCCTCATTTTGTGTTCTTAATAATGCTTAAGTATTTGATGCGCAGTTGGTTAATCAGGTCTGATGAGCCCAGTCTTCCTCTTATTTTTTCACCCATTCATTCATTTGCCAGATATCTATTTAGCACTAAACACTATTCAAGATGCTAGGATTCAGCATTGAGCTGAAAAACCTTACATTCTTGGGCGGGGGAGTTGACAGACATTAAAACTTATATGTCAAGTAGTAATATATGCTATGAAGTTCCTGCAAGATGGAGTTTCTCTTACTACCACCACATACCATTTATTTACTTCCTTCTGAGTGCCAAGCACTGGCCTGGATACTTTACTAATATCTCTACTCTTTTCCTGTATCCTGCAAGGTGGGTATTATTTATTTATTATTTATTTTTTTGAGAGGGAGTCTCTCTCTGTCCCCCAGGCTGAACTACAGTGGTGCAATCTCGGCTCACTGCAACCTCGGCTTCCCGGGTTCAAGCGATTCTCCTGCCTCATTCTCCCTGTGATTACAGGCACCCGCCACCACGCCCTGCTAATCTTTTTTGTATTTTTAGTAGAGACGGGAGTTTCACCATGTTGGCCAGGCTGGAGGCTGGTCTCGAACTCCTGACCTCAAGTGATCCTCCCCCGCCAACTTCGGCCTCCCAAAGTGCTGGGATTACAGGTGTGAGCCAACGCGCCCATCCCTGCAAGGTGGCTGTTATCCTCAGATGATGAAAAGCGGATCATAGGAGTTGAATAATTTGACCCAAATCACTTAGTAGGGAGTTGAGCTTGGACTCAAACCAGATTCACCTGAAGGATAAAGTCTGTGTTATTTCCACTAGTTAACATTGTATCCCATATGCACAGCTGAATTGAATGGGATGAGAAATCTGTACCTTCTTTGCTAGGGTTAAGAAAGTGAAGTAGAAACGAACTCACACTGACTTCTTTCTGTTTCCAGAGTAGAGTTTTTATCAGAACTAGCAGGAGGTGATTCTTCAGAGTTGCAGGGGCTGAATTAGGACAATAATTTTAAGAGTGTCGTCATAGAAAGTGAGCAGTTCTTCTTGAAGGCCTAACTGAACTGGGTGAGCCGTTAAGACATACAGGGTTTATCCTATATCTTAACTTTGACAAAGTTATGTGATGATTTTACTACTGTCGAGAAAGTCATACAGGTTATGGGATTGACTTGAAATCAGTTTCTGGAGGTTCGATTCGTTTTTCGTCTAGGTTGTCATGTCGATTGGCTCTTCGAATGTGTGGTAAGGTGGTGGACAGCCGTAAAGTCAGTCTAAATTAGTAGATGCTTGTTCAGTTGTTAGAACTTTTTGTCCTGAAGCAAAGGCTTCTCAGATTATGAAAATTATTAGTATGACTGCTGTTAATGATATCGATGAGCCTACTGATTAGATAACATTTAATGTGGTGTACGCATTGGGTTAATTGGAGTAATGTCGAGGCACACTGATAGGCCAAGGAAGTGGTGTGGGAAAAAGGTTAAATTAACACCTATAAATATAATGATGAAGTGGATTTTAGCGTAGGTCTGATTACGTATATAACCTGAAAATAGGGGGAATCAGTGGACAACGCCTCCTATGATGGCAAATACTGCTCCTATTGATAGAACATAGTGGGAATGGGCTACAACATAATATATATCTTGTAAAATAATGTCTAATGATGAATTAGCTAGTATAATGCCAGTTAAACCTCTTACTGTTAATAGGAAAATGAATCCTAGGGGCTCAGAATATTGTGGGAGATCCTTTGATACTATTGCTGTGCGGTGTAGCTAATCAGCTAAAGACCTTGACTCCAGTAGGGATAGCAATAATTATAGTGATGGAGGTGAAGTATGCTCATGTGTCTATGTCCATTCCTACTGTAAATACATGGTGAGGCCATACGATAAATCCTAAGAAGCCAATTGATATTATGGCTCATGCTATACCCATATACCCAAATGGTTCCTTTTTTCCAGAGTAATATGTTACGGTAAGAGAGATTATCCTGAAGCCTGGTAGGATAAGGATATAGACTTCAGGATGACCAAAGAATCAGAATAAATGTTGATACAAGATAGGGTCGCCCCTGCCAGCAGTGTCAAAAAAAGTAGTATTGAGGTTACGGTCAGTTAATAGTATGGTAATGCTGGCGGCTAGGACTGGGAGAGAAAGGAGGAGAAGGACTGCCATAATGAGGACTGATCAGATGAAAAGGGGCGTTTGATATTGGGACAAGGCTGGGGGTTTTATGTTAATAACTGTCATAAAGTTAATGGCCGCTAAAATAGAAGAAACACCTGCCAAGTAGAGTGAGAAGATGGTTAGATCCACAGAGGCTCCTGCTAGGTTTCCTGCTAAAAAAACAGCCAGTTCCAGCGCCAGCTTCTACTACTGAAGATGCAAGTAGGAGTAGAAAAGATCGGGGGAGAAGTCAGAAGCTCATATTATTTATCTGGGCGAATGCCGTATCAGGTGCACCAATCAGAGGGACTAGCCAGTTGCTGAAACCCCCACATATGACTTGTATGACCATAAAGAAAATTATGATTAATGCATGGGCGATGACAGTAACATTGTAAATCTGATCATCTCCTGGCAGAGTTCCTGGTTGGCCTAATTCTCAAATTAGAAGGCTTACGGCGGTGCCCACTATTCCTGCTCATGCGCCGAATAGTAAATATAGTGTTCTAATGTCTTTGTGGTTAGTTGAAAACAATCAACGATTAGTGAACGTAAGTGGGAAAAGGGTAAAATGGCTGAGTAAGCATTAGACTGTAAATTTTTTTTTTTTTTTTGAGACAGAGTCTTGCTCTGTCCTCAGGCTGGAGTGCAATGGCTCAATTTTGGCTCACTGCAACCTCTGCCTCCCAGGTTCAAGCGATTCTCCTGCCTCAGCCTCCTGAGTAGCTGGGATGACGGTCACGTGCCACCACAGCCAACTAATTTTTGTATTTTTAATAGAGACGGGGTTTCACCATGTTGACCAGGATGGTCTTGATCTCTTGACCTCATCATCCATGCACCTTGGCCTCCCAAAGTGCTGGGATTACAGGTGTGAGCCACCGTGCCTGACTGGATTTTTTTTTTTTTACTTAAGATTGGGATAAGAGCTAGTATGTTCATTTCTAGGCCTGTTCAGATGAGAAATCAATGTGAGCCTAGCATTGTGATAAGAGTTCCTGTGAAAATAGTAAGGGAAATAATAAGTTGAGCTAATGGGTGAATTAGTGCAGGAAGGGTATAACTTAACATTTTTGGGGTATGGGCCCGATAGCTTATTTAGCCAACCTTACTTTAGGACTTGGTGTAATGGGTAGCACAGAGAATTTTGGATTCTCAGGGGTAGGTTCGATTCCTTAGTTCTAGAAATCAGAGGATTTAAACCTTTATTGTTTACTCTATCAAAGTAATTCTTTTGTCAGACATATCTCCTATATTTGGTTTGGGATGCTGGAAATTAGAATAGGCATTGAGATACATCATATGCAGAGTGCTAGTGTAAGCGGTAGGACATTTTTTCATAGAAGATATATAAGTTGGTCATAGTGGAATCGGAAGTATGCTGTTCGAGTTCATAAAAACAGGGTGGTTAAAGAATGGTTTTGGTAATGAAATTTGTGGTATAGAGTTCTGGTGACTATACAGTGTGTAGTGCTCCTCGAAAAATGGTAGTAGTTATTTATTATGATAATATTCATATATTCTGCTATAAGAAGTGGGCAAATAAACCTGCAGCATATTCGATGTTTAAGCCTGAAACTGACTCTGATTCTCCTTCTGTTAGTTCAAAAGGGGCTCGGTTAGTTTCTGCTAGTGTGGAGATAAATCATATTATGGCTAGGGGTTATGATGGTAGAAGCAGTGAGAGGAATTCTTGCGTTGTGATGATAAGTGCATGTAAGTTAAATGAGCCACTTAGTAGAACTGATAAAAGGACAATGGCTAGAGTGACTTCATATGAAATTGTCTGGGCTACAGCTTGTAATGTGACGATGAGTGCATAATTTGAATTAGATGCTCATCCTGATCATAGGATAGACGGCTAAGCTTGATGTGGCTAGTATAAACAGAAGGCCTATATTAAAATTAGAGCATCTGGTATGCGGAGGGGAGTTCACAAGAGGAGAGCGATCAGAACGGCTAGGGTTGGAGCAGTAGCATAAAGGGTAATAGTAGACGTTGAGGGACATAAGGGTTGTTTGATGAAAAGTTTTATTGCATCGGTGAATGGTTGAAGCAGTCCGTAGGGACCTACAGTGTTAGGTCCTTTGCATAATTGTATGTAGCCTAAGATTTTTCATTCAATGGGTATGAGGAATGCTATAGTGATTAAAGTGGTAATAATAAGTAGGAGAAGATTGATTATAGGCATATCATTAAGAAAAGGAGTTGAACCTCTGATTTTAAAGTTTTAAGTTTTATGCAATTGCTGGGTTCTGCCATCTTAAACGCTGTTCTTGGGTAGGGTGTGTGATGATTTGTTAGATTGAGACAGCATCATTTATGGGGGCAAGGGTGCTTTGTGGAGTGGGCCCTGTTTCTCTTGTCCTTTTGTACTAAGGAGAAATTTTTTTTTTTTTTTTTTTGAGACGGAGTCTCGCTCTGTCGCCCAGGCTGGAGTGCAGCCCAGATCGCGCCACTGCACTCCAGCTTGGGCAACAGAGCGAGACTCCGTCTCAAAAAAAAAAAAAAAAAAAGTTCTAGTCCTTACAGAAAGTCACTTAAACTGTTTTGGCTTCCTCGTCTGGAAGATGAAAATGGTAATATAATTGACTGAGTAGGGTTGCTGTAAGTATGAGTTAGTGTATAAATGTTTACAATTACGCATGGCACGCAGCAAGCGCTAAGTTTTCTATCAGGGCTGTTCTCACGTAACCGTAAAACAGGAAGGGTACCCAGCTGGATCCGGGCCCTGGGTTCTCAGGCATTGTCATTGGTCCCAGCACATGACGCAAGGCGGGTTTCATTGATGGAATTGCTGTCAATTAGCGAAGGGCGGAAACCAGGCAGAGAAGGCGGGCCTTTAGTGCCACACTTGGCAAGACTCGCTCCTTTCTTTTCAGGCTTAGCTACTGCGCATGCGTCTTGCCCTCTTGAGGTTCCCGGCGTGCCCCGCAACAGCTTCCGGCGTGCTCCGCAACAGCTTCCGGCATGACGCAGTAGAGAAGATGGCGTGGTAGGCGCGTCGCGCCCCTGAGGGCCTTTTCTGGTGAGGCGGGGCTTAAGGGTTGCGGCTCCGCTCTCTGTCCTGAGGCTGTCAGATTGCACTCTGGGTTCCTGGACGCAAAAACTC
>NW_012116300.1:529142-561214 GCF_000951035.1 Colobus angolensis palliatus | reverse complement strand
GGTGCAATGGCACAATCTTGGCTCACTGCAACCTCCGCCTCCTGGGTTCAAGCGATTCTCCTGCCTCAGCCTCTCGAGTAGCTGGGATCACAGGCATGCACCACCACAGCCGGCTAATTTTGTATTTTTAGTAGAGACAGAGTTTCTCCTTGTCGGTCAGGCTGGTCTCAATCTCCCGACCTCAGGTGATCTGCCCACCTCGGCCTCCCAAAGTGCTGGGATTACAGGCGTGAGCCACCGCGCCTGGCCTTAAATGCTTTCCTAATTGGTGACTGCTTTTGGGCCAACTCTGGTGGTTATGTTTTTTACTCTGGAGGAAAGTTATTTCCTAGGGTCTAAAGAGCTGTTCCAAAGAGGGACGGTATTAAGGATGGGAGGTTTGTCTCCTGTAAAATGCATCCTTTCTCCTCTACAAGTTATGTTCACCTGGTCCTGCTCTGAATGAGAATATCCTGGTTCCTGAAAGGCCTGCTCTGTGGTGGAGGGATTGCAATGCCTAGCAAGGTGTGGGTGCTTTAGATAAGTCCTCAGTGTCTGAGTCACACCTCTCCCCCAAACAGATCAATACAACTGGCTTTCTGCCCAAGAGATGACCGAAGGCCGGGCGCGGTGACTCACTCCTGTAATCCCAGCACTTTGGGAGGCCCAAGCGGGCGGATCACGAGGTCAGGAGTTTGAGACCAGCCTGACCAACATGGTGAAACCCCGTCTCTATTGAAAATACAAAAATTAGCTGGGTGTGGTGGCACGCACCTGTAATCCCAGCTACTCAGGAGGCTGAGGCAGGAGAATGGCTTGAACCCGGGAGGCGGAGGTTGCAGTGAGCCAAGATCATGCCATTGTACTCTAGCCTGGGCAACAGAGTGAGACCCCGTCTCAAAAAAAAAAAAAAAAAAACGAGAAGGGGGGCTTAAGTGGGGTTGGATACTATGCTGCACGGTGTGACAGAGCTGTGGATCTGGGGTGGGAGGGGCCACAGACCTTCCTGCACTGCCCTAAGCCAACAGGACCCTGATGTGCTCTATGTCCCTATGGTGCTGAGGCCTTGACCACTCTTTTATTTTTTTTTTCCTCTTTCAAGCTTTCATTTTAGGTTCGGGGGTAAATGTGCAGGTTTGTTACACAGGTAAATTCCATGTCGAGGGGGTTTGGTATACAGATTATTTTGTCACCCAGGTAATGAGCATAGTACCCAATAGGTAGTTTTCCGTCCTCACCCTCCTCCCGCTCTCTACCCTCTAGTAGGCCCCAGTGTCTGTTGTTCCCCTCTTTGTATCCATGTGTAGTTGTAAGCTCCCAGTTACAAGCGAGAACTTGTGGTATTTGGGTTTCTCTTCCAGTGTTAATTCACTTAAAATAATGGCCTCCAGCTCCATCCATGTTGCTGCGAAGGACATGATTTAATTCTTTTTTATGGCTGTGTAGTATCCCATGGTGTCATTTTCTCTATCTGCGTCACCATTGATGGGCATCTAGATTGATTCCATGATTTTGCTATCGTGAATAGCGCTGCAGTGAGCATATGTGTGCCTGTGTCTTTTTGGTAGGATGATTATTCCTTTGGCTATATGCCCAGCAATGGGATTGCTGGGTTGAATGGTAGCTCTGAGTTCTCTGAGAAATTTCCAAACTGCTTTCCACAGTGGCTGAACTGATTTACATTCCCACCAGCAGTGTATAAGCATCCCCTTTTCTCTGCAACTGACCGACATCTGTTATTTTTTGACATTTTAGTAATAACCATTCTGACTGCTGTGAGATGGCATCTCATTGGGGTTTTGGTTTGCAATTCTCTTTTGATTAGTGATGAGCATTTTTTCATGTGCTTCTTGGCCACATGAATGTCTGACTGCTCTTCTAATTCTGTTCTGCTCAGCTGCACCTGCCCTGCCTGATGATGGGTGAGGGCAGAGTTCTTAGTGAAGCCTCTCTCACAGTGAGAACACCTGTAAGACTTTCACCAGTGTGGGTTTTTCAGTGGGCACTGAAGTGGGAGCTATTGTTGAAGCTTTTCCCACACTCTGCACATTTGTATGGGACTGATTTTCAATGTGAAAATAAAATGTAAAAACTATTCTTGGAGTTATTTCTAAACAGAACATTAGAATAGCCTGAATCATCAGCATTGTCTTTCAGAAAAATCAGATTCATCAAATAGATCTTTGGCCTACAACTGTTAGAGAATGATGTTAACATCATATGTAAGAATGCTACATTTTCTAGGATTTGACATTTTCAGTGATCGAGAATTACTGTATTTTGTAAAAGGAAATACCACTACTAAATGCTGTAAATAGAATGATGTCCTTTGCTTCCAAATTTGATATACTAGAGCAATGTGAAAATAATAAAAGCAAGATGACCAGGAGCAGTGGCTCACACCTGTAATCCCAGCACTTTGAGAGGCTGAGGCAGGAGGATCACTTGAGGCCAGTTCAAGACTAGCCTGGTCAACATGGCAAACCCCGTTAGTCGGTCATGGTGGTGCAGGCCTGTAGTCATAGCTACTTGGGAGGCTGAGGCATGAGAATTGCTTGAACCTGGGATGCAGAGGGCACAGTGACCTGAGATTGCACCACTGCACTCCATTCTGGGCAAAGAGAGAGACCCTGTCTCAAAAAATAAATAAATAAATAAAATAATAAAAGCAAGATATTTTGTGGCAAAGTTATCTCAGGGTAAACACTGCAGCTGCAAGCACTGCTGGCAAGTATTCTTGGGGCAGATGCTTAACTTTTCAAAAAAACTCAAGAGACCATGATGCTTGTTTTTCACCATACCTTAGACAACTTCCTGCTACCTTGTGTGCACCAGCCAACAACCGTAGACAAATGTACCTATCTTCTACCACTTTTTATCCATGGCGATTTCATAAAAGTTTAAGTATCTGTGACTCACCATAGATGAATTTTAACTTTGGTTCCTAGTGCTTCTCGTTCCCATCCTTCCTTTCATCTACCATTCTCATCTACCAAACTCTTCAGGAGTCAGAATCTCCTGATGAAACTTGTTTTTCCCTTGCTTCTGTGATCTTCACTCTCATGATGGCACAAATCCTTCCCAACCCAATTCATTTCCTCTTTTCCCTATTTCCTACCCCTGTTCCTTCTCTGCATGTCCTACTTCCCTGAAGCAGACTCTACACTTACATATATGTCATTTTCAGGACCCTGCAGGCTTCTGCATGAGTATAGTTTCTAATGGAGAAAATTACAACCAAAGGCCAAGGAAGTGGAGGGAGAAGCAACTTTATTTTCATCAGAAATTAGTAATGTTTATAAATTTGTTTCTAGTCATTTGTAAATTATTATCAGAAATAGTGATGTCTATAAACCACTTTAAGAGACAATTAGGAACTATGATGAGGGCGATAATAAAAGGATAAGTCTTATAAAAAATTAACCTGGATGTTACGCTTACTCTAAGGTTAAGTCACTTAGTGAAACAGATTCAGTATTATCCAGTGGTTTAACCTTCCTTCTTTTTGTTCCCTTTCTGGTGGTGGCTGGGTTACAAAGAGTAGTGTCTTCTTCCCTGAAGTTAGTACTAGTATGGCAGGTGCCTAGAGGTCAATTATTGGTTTAAAAGAGATTCAGGCTCTTAATTTCTACATGTGCTTCCCAGGAAAGGGGACACTTTCTTTCTCAGTCCTGTGTGAGGACTACGTTAGCCCAGACCGTGTTCTCAGATCACTGGGTGCCCATTCTCAGTTCTAGGAACAGGAAGACCCTGGTTTCCTGGCAGAATTTATGGACCCTACAGCTTTCTCTCCATCAAACTTTAAGTCACAGTAAGATAGCACTCTGGAGTCACAGGCACACCCAGGAGAGGTCAGCATCCTTATGCTGATTCCTGGTCCTAGACATGGGTCTTAAGATCCAGTAGTCAGTAGGTCTGTTGCCAAGTCACGGACTGGCTAGATCTCTCCACAACAGAAGAAGGCTCTAAGGAACACATACATGCTGACCTGAGGAACAAATCTGACAGTTTTCTTACACACTCATAACACATCTCTTCCTTCCTGTGATGAGAGTAGTACTTTCGTGTGTACTGTCTGATGATGGGTGAGGGCAGAGTTCTTAGTGAAGCCTCTCTCACAGTGAGAACACCTGTAAGGCTTTTCACCAGTGTGGGTTTTTCGGTGGGCACTGAAGTGGGAGCTGTTGTTGAAGCTTTTCCCACACTCTGCACACTTGTATGGGCTCTCCCCAGTGTGGATGCGCCGGTGAGCACTGAACTGGGAACTGTTGTTGAATCTCTTTCCACAGACAGTGCACTGGTAAGGCTTCTCCCCAGTATGGGTCCTCTGGTGGACAATGAGGCTGGAACTCTGGTTGAAGCTTTTCCCACACTGCCCACACTGGTAGGGTCTCTCCCCTGTGTGAGTTCGTAGGTGGGCAGTGAGGTTGGAGCGCTCACTAAAGCCTTTCCCGCACTCACTGCACTTGTGAGGCTTCTCGCCTGTGTGGATTCTCTGATGCCGAACAAGATAAGAACTTCGGCTAAAGGTTTTCCCACATTGTGGACATTGAGATACTTTTTCCAGTTCGAGTGCTGGCTTGTGGGGAGAGTGCACACTCTGAGAGCAGTTTTTCCCACAGAGGATGTGTGTACAGGCTTTGTCCCTGGCACAAAAACTCTGGTGACTCATCTTCTCCTGGGATGGGGTTTTCTCCTCACTCTCCCCTGGAGAATTTCTACGTTGCCTTCTTGATGTTGGCTCACTCTCCAAGCCTTTTTGTAGCTCAGAGTGCCAAAAAACTCCTCTGGACTTTCTCTGTAAATCTTTGTTTATTTCTACTTCCTCTGAATCATCCCATTTTAGATTTTCTTTTTTAATCTCATTCTTGATCTCAAAACCTGGAAAAAAACCCACAGAAATACAGTGGACTATAGAGAAGGAAAACAATGGAATGCAAAGTTATAACTATACTATGTAGAAAAAATATCTAATTGAAATTCTTCATGTGATTAAGTCTCCTGCTAATGAACAGCTTTTTATTTTCTAATTGTAATATTTTTGAGCTCCAAATTATTACAGAAAAATTATGCCCTAAACTCCAACTTTTCTCCTATCTTTTTTCGGATGTTCTGACACAATGACAGACTGAGGCAAGACGTCAAGCTCTGTGTCATCTGCCAGTCTGTTTATAGGTGTACCCTCAATTCTTGAATGTTCTAACTTCTGGCAGCAAAACAACAAAAGGCAACCCTGGTCTTGGCCAGCTCAAACAGGAAGAAAGCAAGGTGCTAAGTACCCAGCCAGCACAGGCTCTGGCTGTGAAAGGCAAGACCACGTTACAGGAGGAGGGAGAAGACAGACCTGGTCTGGAGGCCTAACCAGCAGTCTGACAATGCAAAGTAGTGAAACTCCATAGGAAAAGATGACATGAACTTAGTGAAAGAGGTTGGCAAATGCAAAATCAGGGCTCTAAAATGCAAGGGGAATAATCTTTAAACTCCATGAAAACCAAAACTCCTGGCTTGGATAGGGTGACACATCAAGATGATGATGATGCCAGGATCAGTGACAGCTCCCACTCAACTGCTAGACTAATGGCCTCTAAAGTGGACTTTGCCATCCTTTGACTATCAGGGAGAGTCTTACCAAGTCTGTTTGGGAACAGCACTGGCAGGTCAAGTTTCCTGACTTCCTGGCCAGGATTCCTGAAGTCCTTTTCATCCCCGTCTGTACCATCCACAGTGCCATCTTCTACCTCCGTGGGCTCCCCGTTCTGGTGATTCAGCTCTCCCGCCTCAATATCACTTCCTTCTTGGCCAGGAACAGCATCACTTGCCATAGGAGGTGCAGAGGCCCAGGAGCTTGAAAGAGCATCCATTTCCTCATAAAAGATACAAGGCTCAGGCACACGGCCTCTCCTCACTTTGCAGTAACTCAACTGTAGGCTTTTGAACTTGGTGCGACACTGTTCTGGGGTCCGCAGAAAACCCTGATCCCAGAGTTGTTCCGCCATGGCCCTGTAGATCTGGCTGTTCTGCTGACAGGTCTGGAGTTTTCCATAAAATTGAGAACTACTAAGAATAGCCAGGAGTGTCTTGGTCTCTTCATAGCCCCAGGGCACACCTGTTGCTGGGGGACAAAGAATAGGTCAATCAGATCTGTCAATTAGATCATGGAGGACTGTACATACTGCAGTGTGAGGTTTTAGCAGCTTAAAAAGTTACATCCTAGGCCGGGTGCGGTGGGTCACACCTGTAATCTCTGCACTTTGGGAGGCCAAGGCGGGCGGATCACAAGGTCAAGAGATTGAGACCATCCTGGCTAACATGATGAAACCCTGTCTCTACTAAAAATACAAAAAAAATTAGCTGGGTGTGGTGCCATGTGCCTGTAGTCCCAGCTACTCAGGAGGCTGAGGAAGAATAATCACCTGAACCCAGGAGGCAGAGGTTACAGTGAGCTGTGATTGTGCCACTGCACTCCAGCCTGACGACAGAGCAAGACTCCATCTCAAAAAAAAAAAAAAGTTACATCCTGGTTTCTCAAACTGTGCCACAACTGGCTATTGTTATTTCTAGGAAGAAATCTCACTGTGGCCTTTTGTCTAAAACATGAAAACTTTTAGTATAATACAAAAGACATTCCCTCCACTGAGGACTTGTAGGGTTATTTACTCAAGCTGCCTTTTAAATGTCTTTAATTATCCTCAGTCCTACTCATTTCTCCTGGAGAGATGGCTGGCAATAAGGGTTGCCTGCCTTGACATTTGTGGGACTTCCTGAAGGTGGCCACATAAGAGGACACAGCAAACAGGTGATGCTCTCGAGTAAAGCAAAGATTCAGGGAACAGAGGAACTGGTTGTAAGGATATATCGGCCTGTTCCCTCCCTGATACAGGAATACCTCCTCATTTGGCCCATCTCTATCTGTTTATATCTCCTGTCATCCTTGTAGATACAAGAAAATGACAGCAGTTAACACAGCAAGGTAAGAATAAGCAGTAAACATCTGAGAAGAGCAGTTCAGGATGACTGGCTACTCAAGAACCCTCACCACACACTCCTGCTGCTCATCTGGGCCAGCTGATGAGGACTGATTTGACTAGAGCTGTCCCAGCAAGTGCATTCCAACATCTGGTTGTGATGCTCTGAAGGGTACCAGCCTCTTCTTGTCACCCCCTCTGCTCCACACTGAGCCACCGTAACCTCATGCCTGGATCACTGCCATAGCCTATCTGGTCTTGCTTTCACTCTGGACCTTTTACAGTCAACTTTCAACCCAGCAGCCAGAGGGAGTCCCCTCCTTTGTTATTCAATTTAACAGTGCCTACAATGCCAGTTTCTAAGAAATATAAATATTACATGAACCCTGCCTTCAAGGAGGTCATAGTCCTGTAGAAGTCTCTCTAGCAAAAAGAGACATGAATAAATGTTTACATAGAGTTAAGTGCCAAATAAAGTGAAATACTCAAAGTGGTCCTTTTAAAACTATTACTCCTCTGCCCAGAACCACACGAGACTCCCCCATTTCACTCAGAATAAAAAAGTCCTTCATGTAGGGCCTCATGATCCTGTATTAGTACTTCTCAAATTATCTATGAAGGACAGGAGTCTTGTGCTTATTTCTTTTGTAAAATACAATAAAAATAGAACTGAAAAGTGTAGCAATGTTAATTTGTTATAAAAGTTTCTAATTGCTCCCTCTCAGTCTCAGCTGGCAGCACTCATTTGAGCTGGCTTTCTGAGCTCGTTTTCTCATTACTCATGGGTGCACTCTGTGCCAGTGAACTGGCATGCCCACCTTGCTCCAGGCCGTTATTGCGTCTGTCTTACACTCTTCCTCCATGCGGGATATGGCTGCATGGCTCATCCCTTCTCCTTTGGTAAGTCTTTTCAAATGTCATTTTCTCAGTGAGAGTGACCCTGAGGACCCAAACTGAAAACTGCAAACCAGCCTCTGCCCTGGCATTCCCATCCCTCTGCTGTTTCTCTCCCATCGTGGTTATCGCCCTCTAACATCTTCTACCGCTTACTGATTATGCTATGGTCTGTCTCTTCCCACAGGGCAGGAATCTTTATCTGTTTGTTCACTGTTGTATACCTAATGACCTAGAACTAGGTCTGAGATACTATAGGCACTAAGTTAATATTTGTGGAAAGAATGACTTGTCCTTCCACATTCTGTCTCAACTCTTACCTCTAATTTTAAAGGATCCTGAATGGTTGACAAGAAACCAGAAGTGTGTGGGGAATACAAGCCCTCATTCGATAAGCCTAATGTTGTAGAAATTATAATTACAGGTACCATTACATGAAATATTCAGAATAGTGCAATCCATAGAGATAGAATGAAGACTGGTGTCTGCCAGGGGCTTGCAGGGGGAGGACGGGGAGAAACTGCTGGATGGTTGTGGGATTGTACTTTGGAATGATGGAAAGGTTCTGGAACTGGATGTAGTGGTAATTACACAACACTCTGAATGTGCTAGATGCCAAAGAATTGTTCACTTTACAGTGGTTAATTTTATGTCATGTGAATTTCACCTAATACGTTAAAAATCACAAATACAAAAATATTTATATATCACTTTACTGTATTATCCATATATATTTAGTAATACAAAGCTCAAAAAGACACTATACTCTCCTGCAACTGGACAAAGATAAGGTGCAGGAGAAGCCTGAAGAAGAAGCAAGAAATGGCATATGCCGAAGCCAGGAAACTGGGAGTTCCTGGCAAAGGAGGGGAGGGATGGCAGGGGCAGAGCAGGGAGAAACCACACACCACTGGGGAGGACAACATTGTAGAGTGAGGCGGGGCAGTGTCACAGGGCCTGGGTTCACAGCCTTGTGTAGTCCCTCCCACCCTGGGCTTGGCCAGGAGAACCCTGCATGTGAAGCAGCAGAGGAGACATCTAGGCCCCGTGAGCTGCAGAGTGTCTGTCTCTGAATCTGGATGGTCAGGGAGGCTGCTCTGAGAAGGAGGCATTTGGCCCAGATGGGACAGGACTGATTTGAGAAAGGCAAGAGAGCGGTCTGTTTGGCAGAACCTTCCCCAAGTGTCCTGAGATGCTGGGAAAGGGCCTGGAAGGCCTGGGCATAGTAGAATGTCCTAGTTGGGTGGTTTTATTTGTTAATCTCCTCTGCCACTGGAGAAACTTGGGAGTGACTACTGCTACCTGTGTGCATGAGCACACGTTCAGCATGAGCACACGTTCAGCATGAGCACATCTGTGCTCCTGTTGGCCACCTGTCTGGCTCCAGCTCCGGCCTGCTTGTTCTGACTCTGTCTCGCTATCACTTTTTGCTTCTCCACTCCCTCACCCTTTATCTCCCATGTTCTTGACTGCCTGTCACACATGCTATCCCTTTCTTTTAATTTCTGCCTGTGTCTCTCTTGCCTGCTCTGGTTCCCCATTTACTTCCTCCTTTCCCTCCACCCATCAGTCTCCCCACTCCCTCTGTCTCCCTTCCTCTCAAGTCCTTTCAGCTTCTCTGAACAACTGAACATATCCACCTGGACCTGGAGGGAAGATGGATCCTTACCCAGCGAGATGTGTCTGTTCTTCCTCTGCGTGGCACCCCTGTAGAGGGCCTTCCGTGCAGGGCCTGGGCACATCCATTCTTGCTGACAGAGGGATACAGCTCTGTTGTCACACGTGGCTGGTCCCTGTAACAACACTGGAGCTGGCTACCGGTAAAATAGCACCACTCTAGCCTGGGGTGAGGGTCAGAGACAGGATCACAGTTGTCAGATCAGGGGCAAGGCAAAGCCAGGGGAGGTCAGCCCCCAGTGGGACAGGTTCTGAGCCATGTGATGATGTCAGAGTGGACAGAATCAAAATAACCCGAGAAGCCCTGTGGACCACACAGAATCCTTCTCATGTCTCTGGAAATGAGGGTGGAGTGAGAGTGGGTATTTAGGAGACAGAAGGCATCAACCACAGCTCACCTGGGACCCAGCTGTCCAGACCACAGCACCTGTCTCCTGGTCGTGGAGACCTGTGTTTTGGGGCAGGTTCCTGGGAGCCTGAGGAGCAAGCCAGGCTGGGGGGAAAAACAGCCGCTATTAGATGGCGGCTTCCACACAACAGCACAAAGCAGAAGCTCTCAAAGTGGGCTCCTGGGCCAGCCGCATCAGCAGCCCCTGGCAACCCATCAGAAATACAAATTCTGGGGCCCCACCTCTGATCTTCTAAATCAGAAATTCTGAAGGTGGGGACTGGGACTCTCCCACCCTGGATGAGTCTGAGGCAAACTCAAGTTTGAGAACCACTGCCAGAGCCTACAGCCTCTGTGAGTTGAGAAGTTCCTTTCATGAGATTCCTCTTGGCATAAGAGCTTTAATTTTTTTTTTCATTTTAAAGAAAAATATACATGTCAGGGAAAAAAGGAGAATCATAGTGGGAAAACAAAAATATCTCCATAGCCCTGCCACTCAAAGATAACCACAGTACTCTTTAAAATACCACAGTAACAGAAACCTTTTATATTTTTCAGACCAAGATAATGTATTTTTTCTCAAGTCTTCAACTTCAAGAATTGTACAAATATGACTGTGACATTGCTTAAAAATACAGGAAAAAATTTTAAAACACTGTACAATCCCAGCACTTTGGGAGGCCGAGGCAGGCAGATCACAAGGTCAGGAGATCGAGACCATCCTGGTTAACATGGTGAAACCCCATCTCTACTAAAAATACAAAAAATTAGCCGGGTGTGGTGGCGGGCGCCTGTGGTCCCAGCTACTCAGGAGGCTGAGACAGGAGAATGGCATGAACCCGGGAGGCGGAGCTTGCAGTGAGTCGAGATCACGCCACTGTGCTCCAGCCTGGGCAACAGAGCGAGACTCTGTGTCCAAAAAAAAAAAAATTGTACCAATAAAATGAATCATGTTTACTACTTATTAATGGCAACTCAGAGGTATGTGACCCCTGGGGAGGTAACAACACTCCAGATCTGTGAGTGGCCCATGGGCCTGGGAAGCAGAGGGAGCCTAGCCTGGAAGGCAGCAAGTCCTGCTTTCTACTCACAGCCCCTGCTGTCCCAAAGCCTTGGAAATCACACACACAGAACACAGGTGTTCCCAAGGATTAAAAGGAAATAAATGCTAAGTGGCAAAGTTTATCAAGATGTTAACAAGAGTATTACTTTGCTTAAAAAAAACTTAAATCAGCCGGGCATGGTGGCTCACGCCAGTAATCCCAGCACTTTGGGAGTCTGAGGTGGACGGATCACCTGAGGTCAGGAGTTTGAGACCAGCCTGTCCAACATAGCGAAACCCTCTCTCTACTAAAAATACAAAAAATTAGCTGGGCATGGTGGCAGGAGTAGGTAATCCCAGCTACTCGGGAGGCTGAGGCAAGAGAATCACTTGAACCCCAGAGGCAGAAGTTGCAGTGAGCTGAGATCATGCCATTACACTCCAGCCTGGGCAACAAGAGCGAAACTCCATCTCAAAATAAATAAATAAATAAAATAAAATAAAATAAAATCTCTGAGACAATTTTCTACTTTATCAACACAGTTTGCCAACTTAAACATCATCAAGACACAGTGTTTTTCAGGCTGGGTGTGGTGGCACATGTCTGTTTTCCAGCACTTTGGGAGGCTGAGGCAGGAGGACTGCTTGAACCCAGCAGTTTGAGGCAGCAGTGAACTATGAAGGCACCACTGCACTCCAGCCTGGGCGACAGTGCAAGACCCTGTCTCTTAAAAAAACTTACCTAGCAACCTGTAATGGCAGCTTTCAATTAAACTGAAAAGGCAGCAAGTATCTAGCCAAATTACTTCATGGAAAAAGACTTATAAAAATATAGACCCTTGGTATATCCACGCAATGGAATATTATTCAGCCATCAAAAGAAACAAAGTACTGACATGCTCAAAACATGAAAAGTGACAAGAAGACAGACACAAAAGGTCACATAATACATGTGATTCGACTTATATGAAATGTCCAGAACACGTAAATCCATGGAGACAGAATGGGGAGCAACTGTTTAATGGGTACAGGATTTCCTTTTTTAGGATGATAAAAATGTTTTGACACTAGATAGAGGTGATGGCTGCATAACACTGTGAATGTACTAAGCATAATTGAATTGTTCACTTTGAAATGGTTAATTTTATGTTATGTGACATTCCCTCAATTAAAACAATTTTTTTTTGGTAGAGACAAGGTCTTGTTATGTTGCCCAGGCTGGTCTTGAACTTCTAGACTCAAGCTGCCTCCTGCTCCAGCCTCCCAAAGTGCTGAGGTTACAGGCATGAGCCATCGCACCTAGCTAAGATAATTTTTTTAGTTAAAGTTTTCTAAGGCCGGGCGTGGTGGCTCATGCCTGTAATCCCAGCACTTTGGGAAGCTGAGGGAGGTGGATCACGAGGTCAGGATATGGAGACCATCCTGGCTAACACAATGAAACCCTGTCTCTACTAAAAATACAAAAAATTAGCTGGGCATGGTGGCGGGCGCCTGTAGTCCCAGCTACTCGGGAGGCTGAGGCAGGAGAATTGGGTGAACCTGGGAGGCGGAGCTTGCAGTGAGCAGAGATCGTGCCACTGCACTCCAGCTTGGGCAACGGAGCAAGACTCCATCTTAAAAAACAAAAAAAGTTTTCTAAAAAAATTAAGACAAGTAAAAACAAAAAATAGAGCTCTGGAAGAAAGGCAAAAATAATAAAAATATATTCTGGAAAAGATTAAGCTGGATGGGGAAGGGGATTTAATGTCTTCAAGTATATGAAGAACTGCTGTGCAGAAGGTGAAGGTAACATGTTCACCTTTAAGGACGCCTGATTCTTTAGTAACAGAATTGTAATAAAAAAGAATTATGCTAGCACATAAAGAATCTCTGTTCCTACTTTAAGTGCTATTACCCTCAACTGAAATTTGTAATCTTGCTTTTGGATATGGATATGTTTCTCTTTTTTTTTTATTTTGAGGCAGCCCAGGCTGGAATACAATGGTGTGATCTTGGCTCACTGCAACCTCCACCACCTGGGTTCAAGCGATTCTCCTGCCTCAGCTTTCCAAGTAGCTGGGATTACCATGCCCGGCTTATTTTTTGTATTTTTAGTAGAAACTGGGTTTCACAGTGTTAGCAAGACTGGTCTCGAACTCCTGACCTCAGGTGATCCGCCTGTCTGGTCTTCCAAGGTGCTGGGTTTACAGACATGAGCCACCGCGCCTGGCCGGTTTTTGGATATATTTCAAAGGCATTTAGTCTGGAACCCTTGAGTGGACCCAGTTCAGACCTTTGTTTCCAGTAAATGATTGTTCCTCACCTGCCTCAGGTGAGGACAGAGGCTTCTGCTTACCTTCTGACTGTTCCCCTGGTCTTTGGTGTGAGCTCTGTGATCCCTTTAAAGTCAGCTCCTCTGGCGGAACCTCCTGTTTCCATTGGGATCTCATTGATTCTCTGGTTGTTCCCAAAGGGGCCATCTCCTCCATGAGTACTTTCAAGTCCTTCTCAGAATCTGGGACCTGAGAACAGACCCCATCATCCATCACTACAAATTCCTGCCTAAGCTGGACTTTACAACTCCTAGGAGTGGCATTAAAAAATAATGTGTAACATAAGGAAGCAGAAGAGAAACATCTAGGAGCCACTGTATTGCTGCTGTAATAAAATAAAAATTAATAGAATTAGGTCTTTGAGGGTGCAGTGGTTCACACCTGTAATCCCAGCACTTTGGGAGGCCAAGGCAGGTGGATCATGTGAGGTCAGGAGTTCAAGACCAGCCTGGCAACATGGCAAAATCTCATCTGTAATAAAAAAAATTAGTTGGGCATGGTGGTGTGCACCTGTAGTCCCAGCTACTTGGGGGGCTGATGCAAGAGGATCACTTGAACCCAGGAGGTTGAGGCTGCAGTGAGCCACATTCATGCCACTGCACTCTAGCCTAAGTGACAGACCAAGACCCTATCAAAAATAAAATAAAGTGTGATTCTGAGATGGTTAAGGATAAGAAGAGGAGAGAGCATCAGAGTGATGGAGGGGGACCTGGGCTAGGATGACTAGTGGCATACTGGCATTCCCACTCTATTTATAATAGTTCAATTCTCCAAGCTCTACCTTCATACAAGTGCTACTGCACCTCTCCATTCAATCTTTCTTATGAGTAAGAGTCCCAGTCCCACAGACTTCAGACTGATTTCCTCAACTTTTTCCCTGATGCATCACCATACCAAGCTGCTCTTCCCGTCTCTAAATTAAGTCAAAAGTACTAACTCCTCAATCCTACCAAATTTCATCTACATCCACCTTCACCCATTCCTCTTCCCACAGGCCGTGCACATCCCTCCCTACCTCCTCACTGGGAAACACAAGCATATCTGCTGCCTAGGTCCTTCCCATTCCAGCCATGCAGACTCTGGCACCCAGCGAGCTGCTTCCTGCTCTGGTCACAGACCCACTCAGGCTGACCAACGTTCCTCTGACCTGTGCCCTCCATTACTCTAGGCCTCTCCCAGACTTACCCGATTTCAATTGCACCAACTCTTCCACAACCAAAGCTGGCGTGTTACTTTTCTCTTCCTGTGCCTTTCCCACCTCCTTGCTCCCAAAAGATACAAGCTGGTTATACTGATCAGATCTCACACCTAGTCCTGACCATAAGAGGATATTTTATAAATCCATCAGTGTCCCAAACTGAACACTTAATCCCGGCAGCAAGAACCAGGGCAAGGCCTGGCTCTAACATAATTTTGTTGAGTGTACGATGCATGGCACTCTGCCCTCAAAGAAGCTCCTAGCAAGAAACTAGATTTTCGTTCACCAGCATCTCTAGTTTTCCTCCATCCCCTGAGTGATGGATAGTTGTCCTTTCCCTGGCCTTGTTTTGGAGAATTTTTCTGAGTGTTTTTACCACTTTAATTAAGGACTTCAAACATTACTAAATATATGAATGTCTAACAGCTGTATCCACAGATGAGAAATTCTTCCCGTACCATAAGGGCATAGGACCAACCCAAGATAGCCAAGACCTTCTGTGGGCAGCAGAGGGCTACTGTGTGTTTCTCAACCAAGCACCTCTCCAGTAATTGGATTCCTCAACTTCTTCATAACCCAAACCACAAAGTTCTGACTTCCTTTTCTCACCTGTTGTCCAGCTCTCTGTACATCCTCAACCAGAGCCACAGCTTCCTCCCCGTTTTCTGGATGCTGCTCCCTCACCCAGGTCTGGATCTCCTCTGGCAAGATAGTCAGAAACTGCTCCAAAACCAGCAGCTCCAGGATTTCCTCTTTCGAGTGCGTCTTCGGCTTCAGCCACTGACAACAGAGTTCCCAGAGTTTGCTAAAAGCTTCATGGGGGCCAGTTACTTCCTGGTAGCAAAACTGCCTGAAGCGCTGACGGGAGGCCTCTGAGTCAGGGCTGTTACCCTGCAGGGCTGATTTCTGGCCCTGTGTGGGTTCCTTGTTTGAGGATGGATGTGCCTCGGGACTCTCTGCTGCAGCCATCATTTGCTTCAGCGAACTGGCTGACTCTGGTTGCCACTTCTACCCTGGAGATCAGAGTCCATCTCTTCCCACATCACTGGGAAGCCATGTTCTCCTGCAAGGAGTGTCTTTCTGTAATCTGTGGGACAGGAGAGTGTCAGACATGTACAGAGAAAATAAGGGCTCAACTTTGAAGGATGTCTGAAGAGGATGGAAAAAGACAATATAAACCTATCACATTCCTTCACTCTGGTTCTTGTGCTTTACTTTCTATCCCTTTTCTTTACTCCCTCCACAAATCTACACCAATGATCCAAAAACACTAGAAATATTGAAACTGTCTTTGCAAAAACTGTTAACAGTGAGAAGATTATGACACTAAAAGAGATAGGATCTAACCAACTCCATCTTGCTTTTAACCTCCAAACTGCCCTTGGTCATTCCTGGGCGTGAGCCAAGCTAGCTTTGGGTGAAATTTAGTTTATAGTTTGAATGATAATAACCCTTCCCAAAAGTAAACTCCTTTGTAAAACTAATTAAAGACCACCAGGTTAGGAGGATGAGAGGGGCCTGAATTCTGCTAAGATGTAGGCATAATGAAATGATTATCCAGAGGTCACAAGATTTGCAACTTCCCCAATTAAATAACATCACTATTGTAGAACCCAAGATTGGCCTTTTGAGATGTCGTTTCAGGCCTCTGCTTTCTGACAGCCAGATGGCTCTACCCAGACTAGGGACTCCTCTGTGGCTCCCACCCAAAATCGCACTCAGCACACAGGAGCCATTTTCCACAGCCCTATGAGTGCGTCCCCAACCAGTCAGCATTCCCCGTTCCCTACCCAACTGCCTGCCAAAGCCTCTGAATTTCTGGGGAGGCTGACTTGAGTAATAAAACTTGTCTCCCATTTAGCTGGTTCTATGCGTATTAAATTCTTTCTCTATTGCAATTCCCCTGTCTTGACAAATTGGCTTTATCTAGGCAGTGGGCAAGATGAACCCACTGGGCAGTTACAGTACCAAAGAATAGTTTTCTCCCAGCCAAGATTCTGTGTCTGCTAACAGGTTACTCAAACTGTTCCTGACGATGTAGTTCACCTGTTCCTTCCCTTCTTCCCTCACATACCTAAGTCTTTTTTCCTGTCCTTCCCTATCCTCAAGAAGCCTGGACTCATGTTCCCAATTGCTACCCTCTCCTCAGGGGAGCACTAGTGTGTGTGTGCTTCTTAATTAACTTCTTCATCACTATTATTCCACACACACACAACGTGGATAAGTGACTGTTTGGGTTTGCTGTATGTTTTTATTTTCCAGCATTCCTTTCCCACTTCTAGTAGCAGCATCTTCTTCCTTTGCGAAAAAGTCCCTCTCGACCGGGTGTGGTGGCTCATGCCTGTAATCCCAACACTTTGAGAGACTGAGGTGGGTGGATCACAAGGTCAGGAGATCTAGACCATCCTGGCTAACAAGATGAAACTCCATCTCTACTAAAAATACAAAAAAATTAGCTGGGCATGGTGGCACACACCTGTAGTCCCAGCTACTCAGGAGGCTGAGGCAGGAGAAGTGCTTGAACCCGGGAGGTAGACGTTGCAGTCAGCCGAGATCTCGCCATTGCACTCCAGCCTGGGCAACAAGAGCGAGACTGTCTCATACAAGAGCGAGACTGTCTCATAAATAATAAATAAATAAATAAATAAATATTCTAGTGGGGATATTAGTTACAATACCTGCCTCCCCAGAAGTGGGCATATGACACACAGCTAGGCCTATTAAAATTCTTTTCTCAAATTTTACGTGAGAAGTAGGGAAAGCTCTTAATTTTCTGGGAATTGCTAAATTGGGCAAATGTAAGACCAGAGTTGTTTGCAACTATGTCCCACTCTGTACTCCACTCTTCCATTACAGGAGCCTGTTCGAACACAAGAGGACAATATACTCGAGCCTTGAAAACATGTTTAGATCTCCGAGGCCAGTTTATGCAAGGCAATATTTTACTTTTTTGAGAGTTAATTTTAAAAAGTTTTATATAATTTAAAATTAAACAATAACTTTTAAAAATTATTTATTTATTTATTTATTTTTTATCTTTAGAGATGGAGTCTCACTCTGTTGACCAGGCTGGTCTCAAACTCCTCAACTCAAGCAATCCTCCCACTTCAACCTCCCAAAGTGTTAGGATTACAAGCATAAGCCACCATGCCCGACCTTAAAAATAATTTTAAATAGAGGCTAACTTTTGTATTTTTTGTAGAGATGGGGTTTCACTATGTTGCCCAGGCTGGTCTCAAACTCCTGTGCTCAAATGATCCTCCCACCTTGGCCTCCCAAAGTGCTGGGATTACAGGTATATGAGCCACTGCACCAGTGAAGGCAGTCTTTTTTTCATTAGTTTGTGTTGGTTTTTAACTACTTAAAACACAGATTAAAGCAGATCATAATTCACATTTTCTACAGGAGCTGATACACCCTCACCACGTGGTATTAAAATGGATCCAGCATGCACAACAATATGAATACACTCAGGACTACTGAGCTGTACACTTAAAAACGGTTAAGATGGTAAATGTTTTTTAAAAATTAAAGAAAATTTTTTATATTTTAAAAATGGATTTGGGTTCCCTTTTCTCAAAGAACTTGAACTGCCTTCACTTAAATTCTCTTTACATTTCAGTGCTTCTAGAGATAGAGAAATCAAGGGCATTATTGTTAGCGCTAGCCAAAAAGAAACTGAGAGCGATGAAGTATCTTGCCTAAAGCATCACACAGCAGAGCTCTAGGCAGCAAGGCCAGGACTAGAACCTGCATCCCTTGCCTTCATTATGTTCATCCTGTACCTTACCTCGCTGAAGAATAATTTAATAAATGCTCTTCTAACTTCATGCAGAAGGCGGAGCCTGCACCCCTCTGGACCCTTTTTGACCCCTTACATCCCACTCATCGTTAAATTTTAAAATGCTGTTCTCTGAAAATTTTACTTCACTCTAGCGATGGCCCAAACACTGGGAAAAAAATGCAGCATGAGGATGGGGAGCCAAGTGGATAGGTTTTTCACTTAGTAACTATTTATTGAGTACTCAGAACGCACTCGGTGCCAGGGTCAGGCACTGTGGATGAGTAGGGAGTGGGCGAGACAAGGACGAGATAAGCAGGGTCAAGGCCAGGGGGTCCCGGGGCGCCGGCGCTTAGGCTCGGGGTGATCCGCGCGGTGGGAACGGGGCACGGTGACCGCGGCGCGTCTGGGGAAGCCCGGCCTGAGGGAGGCCGCCTGTCCCACGGAGACGCCCATCGGAGCCGGACCCAAACGCCTCGGAGAAGGCTCTCAGCGGGGAGGGACTCCTCGACCGTCGCAGGGCCCAGCCGCTAGTCCCGCCGGCCGCAAGGAAGCGGAGGACTCACCGGATACCAGTACTCGGGACTCCACAAACTCCCTCAGCCTCCGGGCCGGAAGTCAGGGGCGCGATTCGCTCTACCCACTACGCACGCCCCTGCGCAGGCCCGCAAGTCGAGCTGCCGGACTGCAGCTCCCGGGATGCACTGCGACTATATTGACAGAGGCGGCAGCCAATAGACGGTAGAAGATGCCCTTGACAGGAGGCGGGCCCTCTCGGTAGTTCCTCAGCAGCCAGTGGGCGTCTCCGCGGCGAGTGGAATCGACCCCGCCCCCAGCCCGTGCTCGCAGGTGCCGGGTCCCAAGTCCCGCGGTCCCGGGTTCCCAGAGAGGTGAGTGGGCTGCAGGTGGGTGCGCGGCGCCGGGCTGCTCGGGGTAGCGGTGTCGCAGTCGCCAGTCCGAGCTCGCACCAGCCGTGGAGTTCAGCTGCGCACCGGGTTGCGGCAGCTTCGCCAGGCCTGGGGCTGGCTGGGCCGCGGGGCCGCCCTGGAGGCCGGAGCCACCGGGCCTACGGCGCCTGGGCAGCGAGCAGCCGCTTCGCTCGCGTGCAGGAGGCTGTTCGCTACCTCACACCCCCGGCTGGCGCTGTGGCCTTGTTGAGCTCTACCGTTTAACACCCGGCGACATGCGCCAGGTCGGTTGCTGCCGTCATGCGGGAGAGTTCGGGCAAGCTACCTGTGACAGCTTGAACTTTTCCTAGGGATTCCGCTCCACCCGCCGGTTAGAGCGTATTGCTCATTAAACCCGAGACCTGTGTGCTTGCTACTGAAGTAAAAGAAGTATTTTTTCCTCAGAGTCCTTTTAGGACGTTATGACTTTTCTCCTTTGCAAGACTTCAAAAAACTGACAGGAAGATAAAACTCTTCCCACTCCCAGGAACCGCGTGGTCTTGAGTTTGGCTAGTAAAGGCTAGCAAGTGAGGCCTTGTCTCTGCTTCCCGTTCTCCCTAACATCCTCAGAGAACCTTCGTTTTTGGAGTCTTTCTAGTATTCAGAGACTTCTCCAGGGTCATGATCCCAAAGGCTTAACCCGTTTACAAGGAGAGAGTTGTCTCCTGACGCCCAAAATGGCAGCTAAAATGGAGATAACTTTAAGCTCCAACAACGAAGCTTCCTCCAAGCACGAGAGACACATAATAGCCAAACTAGAAGAGAAACGGGAGCCTACTCTGCAAAAAAACTGCCCCGATCCTGAGCTCTGCCGCCAGAACTTCAGACGCTTTTGTTATCAAGAGGTGTCTGGACCCCAAGAAGCACTCTCCCAGCTCCGACAGCTCTGCCGTCAGTGGCTGCAACCCGAGCTGCACACCAAGGAGCAGATTTTGGAGCTTCTGGTGATGGAGCAGTTCCTGACCATCCTGCCCCCAGATATCCAGGCTCGGGTCAGGCATCGATGTCCAATGAGCAGCAAGGAGATTGTGACCCTCGTGGAAGATTTTCACAGAGCATCCAAGAAACCAAAGCAGTGGGTAAGGAGGGTCCTTTCCCATCATCCTGGGGATTTCTTTTTCATCTAGGTAATGTTTGGTTTCTGGATCTCTCCCTATGTAAGGACTAAGTCTCAGAAGTGGACTGGATGGCTTCAGAAGTTGCTTCCAGCCTCTGTCTGGGAACCTATCCTGAGTTGTTAACAGGTTTTTAGAAAATCCAACTACTGATACCCCGTGAGGCAACCGAGGACCAAGGTTCTTGCCATTCCTTTATGCACCTTATGTCACCAGAAGTAAAAATTGTAAGGTTCTTGAATCCCTTCTGTCAGCTCTTCCCACACCCATCTTAGTTTTCCTACAAGCAGAATTCTTAGCAGGCAGGGTCACCCTGTTTGGTAGCAGTTGGACTTTGAGGAACTTCATTTCATTGGAAGTTCTAGCTTATTGTCCTTTTTTTTTTTTTTTGAGATGGAGTCTTGCTGTGTTGCCCTGGCTGGAGTGCAGTGGTGCCATCTCAGCCCACTGCAACCTCTGCCCCCCCGGGTTCAAGTGATTCTCAGGTCTCAGCCTCCTGAGTAGCTGGGATTACAGGCACCTGCCACCATGCCTGGCTAATTTTTGTATTTTTTAGTAGAGAGGGTTTTCACCATGTTGGCCAAGCTAGTCTCGAACTCCTGACCTCAAGTGATCCACCCACCTTGGCCTGTCAAAGTGTTGGGATTACAGGTGTGAGCCACGACACCTGGCCTAGCTTATTGTCTTTGATTTTTTTTTTTGAGACTGGGTCTCACTGTGTTGCTGAGGCTGGAGTGCAGTGGTGCGATCTCTGCTCGCTGCAGCCTCCACATCCAGCTCAAGTGTTCCTCACACCTCAGCCTCTCAAGTAGTTGGAACTGCAGGTACATGCCACCATGCATGGCTAATTTTTATACTTTTGTAGAGACAGGGTTTCTCCTCATTGCCCAGGCTCTTGGGCTCAGGCAATCCACCTGTCTTCACCTCCCAAAGTGCTGGGATTATAGGAGTGAGCCCCACAGTGCCTGACTAGCTTGTTGTCTTTGGATCAGGAAGTTACAGTTTAACTGGCTAGGGTTGCCATTGCTGGCCACTCTCCTCCCCGAAGTCAGACCCCAGTCAGGATCTAGGCAAGAAGCAAACAGCAGGTACTTTGGAAAATAGAACTTGTTAGGGAATGAGGGTAGGGTAGTCCTCTTAGATCCCTACTACTACTGGAATCTCCTTACCAGGAAAGCCTTTGGTAGAACAATGTATTAGATAAGAAGAGTTTTTAACAGCCTCTCACCATACTGCTTCCTGTTCCTATAGGGCCTATTTCCAGCAGAAGTAGGTGGGGTGGGGTGTGTAGAGTGGGCATCTGATGGTCCAGTATCGTGACTGACCCTGATATTTGTGCCAGCAGCTACCCTGATAACTTTGACTCTGGCCCTTGAGAAAGGCCCAAGCTTTAGGGGATGCCACTTGGCTGACTTGTAGCATCCTCATTCCTGTCATTCTTCACATCCTTCCCTTTACTTCCTTTGAGAGTTTCAGTGGTTTCTATGAAAGTTGACCTCTAGATGGTTATCAGCAATTCCCAAGGTAAACAGGTCATTATACAACAGTGAGAGATCAAGCTTCCCTCAGTCCTGATGGATGGAATTAATGGATCGGGCTTGTTCCTAGGTGGCCGTTTGTATGCAGGGGCAAAAGGTGCTCTTGGAGAAAACTGGATCTCAGCTTGGAGAACAGGAACTGCCAGACTTTCAACCACAGACTCCTCGGAGAGATCTCAGGGAGAGCTCTCCAGCAGAGCCTTCCCAGGAGGAGGCTTATGACCGGCTGAGCCCCCATCATTGGGAGAAATCCCCACTCCTCCAAGAACCAACCCCCAAATTGGCTGGGACAGGTAAACACTCTGCCTTTTCTCTCCCTCTCATCAGCCCTTTATCTCCATCAGTGTATCTCATGGTTCTGCAAAGGCATAGACCACATGTGTGTGTTTTTTAAAATGTTGTATATAATAGTAGATGATTATTCACTAAACAAATTTCACTAATTAGAATGGTGGTGATACTACAAATAAGTATGTTTTTGTCATTTTCTGTTAATGAATATTTGACATTCCAGTGCATGACAGGGTTGTACCTACTTTTCTGTCCCTTTCGGAACTTCTTATAGAAAAGACAGATCCAAATATGGCCACAGATGAACTTCCATGCAAGCTATGGCTGAGTTTCATTGCTTAAAATGCTCCTCTGTTTAGAAAAGGCCTGGTAGAAAAAAAAAACTCACCCCATATCATATATCTTTGTCCTCCTCTGTGATGTTGCTTGTACTTTAAATCCTCAAATCTATTTCCCTTTCTCTGGTGTGGTATTTGTGTAACTGCTGGCCTTGTTCTACACAGTCCTGTGATCTCTAAGCCTGAATGACAGTGACATTTTGGCCAAGCCTGGTGATGTGAATACAAGATACAATGAGCACGTTAGAAAGGAGAGTTACAAGAAGACACAAATCCTTATTTTCTTAACATTTGCTACATTCAGTGAGGTACTTTGTGTTTTAGGCTGTTCAGGCTGCTAATATAGAATGCTAGAGACTAGGTAGCTTATAAACAACAGGAGTTTATTTCTCATAGTTCTAGAGGCTGGGAAATCTTGAGTACAAGGTGCCAGCATGGTTGGGTTCCAGTGAGGCTCCTCTTCCAAGTCACAGACTGCCTACTTCTCAGTCCTCATGGGGCAGAAGGGGAAGACAGGCTCCCGTGGGGCTCTTTCATGAAGGCATTAATCCCATTCCAGTGAGGGCAGCACCCTCGTGACGTAATCACCTCCCAAAGGCCCCACGTCCTAACACTATTACCTTGGGAGTTAGAATTTCATATGAATTTGGGGGAACATAAACATTCAGCCCCTGGCAACCACAGTCTACTTTTGTCTCTAGACTTGCTTATTCTGAATATTTTATATAAATGGAATCACACAGGCTGGGCACAGTGGCTCACGTCTGTAATCCCAGCACTTTGGGAGGCCGAGGCAGGCGGATTGCTTAGGCTCAGGAGTTCGAGACCAGCCTGGGCAACATGGCGAAATCCTGTCTGTACAAAAAATACAAAAATTAGCAGGGCATGGTGCTGCACACCTGTAATCCCAGCTTCTTGGGGGAGCTGAGGCAGGAGGATCACTTGAACCTGGGAGGTCGAGGCTGCAGTGAACTGAGATCGTGTCACTGCACTCCAGCCTGTGTAACAAAGTAAGACCCTGTCTCAAAAATAAATAAATAAATAAATAAATAAATTGAATCACACAATATGTGGTCTTTCGTGTGTGGCTTCTTTCACTGAGCATGTTTTCAAGTTTTATCCATGCTGTAGCATGAATCAGTGCTTCGTTCCTTTTCTGTGGCTGAATAATAGGCATTGTATGGATATATTACATGTTGGTTTTCTGTTCATGTTGGTTCATCTGTTCATAGACTTTTGGGTTGTCTCCACTTTTTGGTTATTATGAAGAATGCTGCTATAAATGTGTGTGTTTTTGTGTAGACATGTTTTCATTTCTCTTGAGTATATACCTAGGAGTGGAATTACCATATGCTAGGTCATATGGTAATTCTATCTTTGACTTATGAGGAACTACCAGACTGTTTTCCAAAGCAGCTGTACCATTTTACATCCCCACCAATACTGTGTGAGGATTCCGATTTCTCCATATTCTTGCTAGCACTTGTTATTGTCTTCTATCCATCCTATTAGGTTGAGAAATTTTGATTTGAAGTTTTGATTTACATTTCCCTGGTGACTAATGGTGTCGAACATCTTTTCATGTGCTTATTATCCAATTACATATCTTGTTTGGAAAAATGTCTGTTCAGATCCTTTGCTCATTTTTAAATCAGGTTATTTGTCTTCATTTTTTGTAAGAGTCCTTTATATGTTCTAGATACTAGACCCTTAAGTGTAATTTGCAAATCTTTTCTCTCATTCTGTGGGTTGTTTCACTTTCTTGATAGTGTCCTTTGAAGCACACATTTTTCATTCTGCTACAGTGTAATTTATCTATTTTTTTCTTTCTTTATGCTTTAGTGTCATGTGTAAAATACCACTGCCTAATCCAAGGGCACAAATATGTACAGCTATGTTTTCTTCAAAGAGACAGAGATTTAGTTCTTACTTTTAGGTATTTGGTCCATTTTAAGTTAATTTTTCCTCCATACATAAAGAAATAAGTCAATTTTTATATAGGATTTGAGGTAGGGGTCTGTCTTAATCTGATCAGGCTGTTATAACAAATTGCCTTAGACTAGGTAATTTATAAACAACAGAAATTTATTGCTCACAGTTCCTGGATGCTGGGAAGTTCAATATCAAGGTGCCAGCAGATTTGGTATCTGGCGAGGTCCCATTCCTCATAAATGGTAGTCTCTTGAATTTCTTTTATAAGGACACTAATCCCATTTATGAAGACCCCGCCCTCATAACCTAATCACCTCCCAGATGCCCCACCTCCCAAGACCACTGCACAGAGGACTGTCAATACATGTGTGTCAGGGTACAGGGGGGAATAAACATTCAGACCATAGCAGAGTCCAGCTTCATTCTCTTGTATGTGGAAATCCAGCAGTCCTAGTATCATTCATGAAAAAGACTCTTCTTTTCCCATTGAATTGTCTTGTCAAAAAGCAATTGACCCTGCTTGTATAGGCTGATTATTTACATTTGAATTTAAATGAATTAAAATTAAATAAAATGGCCGGGCGCGGTGGCTCAAGCCTGTAATCCCAGCACTTTGGGAGGCCGAGACGGGTGGATCACGAGGTCAGGAGATCGAGACCATCCTGGCTAACACTGAAACCCCGTCTCTACTAAAAAATACAAAAAAACTAGCCGGGTGGCGGGCGCCTGTAGTCCCAGCTACTCGGGAGGCTGAGGCAGGAGAATGGCGTGAACCCGGGAGGCGGAGCTTGCAGTGAGCTGAGATCCAGCCACTGCACTCCAGCCCAGGCGACAGAGTTAGACTCTGTCTCAAAAAAAAAAAAAAAATTAAATAAAATTTAAAATTAAGTTCCTTAGTCACAGTAGTCACATTTCAAGTACCCAGTAGCCACATAGTCACATGTGGCTAGTGGCTGCCATATTGAACAGCATACATGTGCCTGTGCATGCACGTGCACACACATGCATTTTCCACATCACAAGGGATCCTTCTCCAGATCCTGTGACTTCCCGCAGGCCATTCCAGCTCATCTCCATCCAGACCGTCAGTCCTTCTGTAATTAGGATACATGGCGAAACCCATATTCCAGTTTCTGAACTCATATACTTCAAATTTGTAATGAAAGAAAACATCACAGTCTCTGAACTTATTATCTTTTGAAGAGAAAGTGGTTGTCAATTAGTGTTTACGAAGTGAGGGGTATTTGTCGAAATAGCTCAGGCACCGGACTACAGCAGTAAAATTTACAATGTTGAGATTTCACCTCTCTTCCTTCTTTCATTCATTGGTCGATACCCAGTTCTGATGGGTTTGCTTTTCCCTGTTCTTCCTTTCCTAAACCTTTCCCTAAAGGGAGAAAGGAGGAAGGAGGTTGGAGAACTTGGTTCCTAAATTTAATATAAATCACAGTCACCCCAGGAGCCTGCTAACTGTGCAGATTATCAGGCCCAACCCCCAGAGATTCTGACCCAGCAGCTTTGGGGGAAGGGTGAAGAGCCTGTTTGTTTAACAAGTGCCCCAGATGATTCTAATGCAAGTTGCCAATGGAGGGCCACCCTTTGAGAAACTTTCAGAGTATTTCATAACTCTTGCTGAAGTTATTTCTTGCAAGTGCAGAAAATGAAGCATTTTCTTTCTAATTATAGAGGCCCCCAGAATGAGAAGTGACAACAAGGAAAATCCACAACAGGAAGGGGCTAAAGGAGCAAAGCCATGTGCAGTGTCAGCTGGCAGATCCAAAGGGAATGGTCTGCAGAGTCCTGAACCAAGAGGGGCAAATATGAGTGAACCTCGGTTATCACGGAGGCAGGTCAGCCCCCCAAATGCTCAAAAGCCATTTGCTCACTACCAGAGACATTGCAGGGTGGAATACATCAGCAGCCCCCTAAAAAGCCACCCACTGAGAGAGCTGAAGAAAAGCAAAGGAGGTAAACGGAGCCTGAGCAACCGTTTGCAACATCTTGGTCACCAGCCCACCCGCTCAGCAAAGAAACCCTACAAATGCGATGACTGTGGGAAAAGCTTCACGTGGAATTCAGAGCTGAAGAGACACAAGAGAGTCCACACAGGAGAGAGACCCTACACGTGCGGAGAATGTGGAAACTGCTTTGGGCGGCAGTCAACCCTGAAGCTGCACCAGAGGATCCACACTGGAGAGAAGCCATACCAGTGTGGCCAGTGTGGGAAAAGCTTTCGTCAGAGCTCAAACCTTCACCAGCATCACAGGCTCCACCATGGGGATTGAAAGGAGCACTCCATGCTTTAGATTCATAAGGAAGGTGTTTGTGTTTCTCCTCCCCTTTACTTGCATGTAAATCACAAAGACTGTGTGACTTACAAGGAAAGCAAGAGGCCCATGAGGAATGATGATGCACATTTTGCTGTGAGGAGGCCCAGAAAAGGCCAACCAGGGCCCAACCATGCATGATGACACGGTGAAGAGATGGCAGTTCTAGGTATTGGGGCAAAGGGAACTTAAGTCTCTGCAGAGAGCAAGGAGTAACTACTGAGAGAGAATCAGGACAATCCTGCAGGTGGCCCGCTTATCGTTAAATCGTCCTTCTGTTGCTTTATCCTCTAAAATATGTTAAGGGATAAATTCTATATATAGTTATGCATTTGCTGTCATACCAGACAATTTTTTATCATGCACACGCTTCTTTAATAAAGATGAGTGATCTACCAGAATTTCAAGGCAAAGTTCATTGGAAAATAGATCTCTCATATTCTTTCTGTAATTACTAGCTGTTTATAGCAAAGGATGAATTAAATGAGAATATGCACGTTTGTGTGAGAAGAGTTTCCAAGTAATTAGATGCTGCTTTTACAAAAAGAAAAGAAAATTACATTTGAGGGATCTTTTTTTGTATCAAAGCATCTTTTATTTTTATTTTTTGAGACAGGGTCTCGCTATGTTGCCCAGGCTGGTCTCGAACTCCTGGACTCAAGCAATGCTCCTGCCTTGGCATCCCAAAGTGCTGGGATTACAAGTGTGAACCACCGTGCCTGTTCTCAAAGCACCTTTGATTGAGGGAAACAAAAACAAAAACAAAAACAAAAACCAAACCAAACCAAAACAAAAAACATCTATACAGTTGCTGCAATCCCAGCCTAACACATAAGGAAAAGCTACAGTGAGAAGCAAGTAGCGGACAAAGAATACTAAGGAGATATAAGAGGGAATTCTTCCTACTCTCCTTTCTCACTTAGCCCATTAGCTTTAAGAATAACAAAATGCTGTGAGGGTACAGTGGCTCACACATGTAATCCTAACACTTTGAGAGGCTGAGGCAGGATGACTGAGCCCAGGAGTTTGAGACCAGTCTGAGCAATGTAGCTAAACCCTGATCTACAAAAAATACAAAAATAAGCCAGGCATGATGGTGCATCTCTATAATCCCAGCTACTCTGAAGGCTGAGGCAAAAGTATCGTTGGAGCCCAGGAGTTAAGAGGCTGCAGTGAGCTATGACTGCACCACTCCACTCTAGCCTGGATGACAGAGTGAGACTCTGTCTCAGGAAAAAAAAAAAATAGCAAAAGGATTGGGGTAATGAAAATATTCTAAGACTGGATTACGGTGATGGTTGCACAACTCAGTAAATATACTAAAATCATTGAAATGGGCTAATTTTATGATACGTAAATTGTACCTCAACAGCATATTTTTAAGTGAGAAAATATATTTATATAAAATGAATCCTGGAACTAAGCCTGAGAGATCAGCTAATGCCACCTCCTCGTTTTCTCAAAGTGGAAATAAAAATGCAAATCAGTATATAATTCCTAGCTCATTGCTCAGCTTAGAGAAAACATTTGGCAGATTAGTGCATTCCTGATGCGGCAAATAGAACCAGGTAGCAATTTTTTTTTTTTTTTTTTTTTTTAAACAGGGTCTCACTCTGTTACCCAGGCTAGAGTGCAGTGGCGTGATCACGGCTCACTATAGCTTCAATCTTCTGGGCTCAAGCAATCCTCCCGCCTCAGCCTCCCAAGCAGCTGGGACTACAGGAATGTACCACCACGCCTGGCTAATTTTTCTATTTTTTTGTAGAGACAGAGTCTCACTGTGTTGCCCAGTCTATCTTCAAACTCCTGGGCTCAAGTCATCCTCTCACCTTAGACTCCCAAAGTGCTGGGATTACAGGTGTACGCTCAGCAAGGTAGCATTCTTCCCAAAACATCAGTATCATCAAGTGACTACCAGTCACCTCAGGGCTGTGGACTAAGCTCTTCTGTCCCCCACAAGGAATCTCTTGTCCCTCCTAACTGCTGAGGGACATGTGCACACCTACAAGTCCTCTTTGGGCTCTTGCACACAATTGTTTCCTTTGCCTTTGGTTCCTGATGCTTCCCACTCCCTCCTGCCTCCTCTCTCTCACAATAGTTTCCTTCTCTCAAAGGCTTCCCTGAGGAGCCCTAGGCAGACTTCTGTTAAAATTGGGGTCCAGTCTCTCTGCTAAACCCCATACATCAGGGGTGCTAAACTGGGAACCCCCCAGGGGATGTCGGACAATGTCCAAAGACACTTTTGGTTGTTATGACTGGGGGAGGGAGGGTTGTTGCTGGCCTCTAGTGGGTCCTACTTCACCTCCCGCAGTGCTGGGACAGCCAGCCCCCACAGCAATGACCTGGCCCAAAAAATCAGTATCACCAAGGCTGGAAAACTACCATGCACTACAAAAGCTCTTTCAAAACAAGAACATTGTTTTTCCATAACTTTAGCTTTGCCAATGCCCAGCCAAGAGAAACAGATGTTCAATATGTAAACAGTTGAGAATCCCCACTGTATCCAAGGGCCTATTTCTGCCTGAATTCAGAGATCCTCGTGACAGTCTGTTGAATGCACAAGTGAGCTTCTGTCTCTTGGGCAGAGGCTTATTGAAGGCCCAGCGGCCTTCCTTATAGCTTTTATGGTCCTTTAGGTACTTTGGCCCTGATCCCATTCCCATCTGTTGTGTTAAATCACGAATTTAGCTTCTGTATCCGACCTGCCCCATACCTGGCTCCATCCTGATACCTCTCCCTGGTCAAGGCCTCTTTCTTCCTCATTGTGTTTCCACCTCATCCTACTGAAACCAGGCTGATTTCCCTGTTGTCCCTTAACCTCCAAGTCATAGTCACATCTGTATTAGGTACCTATTGGTGTGGTAACAGATGACCACAAACTTAATGGTTTAAAACAACACAAACTGGGGCCTGGCATAGTGGCTCACACCTGTAATCCCAGCACTTTGGGAGGCCAAGGTTGTCAGAAGTTCACCTGAGGTCAGAAGTTCAAGATCAGCCTGGCCAATATGGTGAAACTCTTTCTCTACTAAAAATACAAAAATTAACTGGGTGTGGTGGTGCATGCCTATAATCCCAGCTACTCGGGAGGCTGAGGCAGGAGAATCACTTGAACATGGGAGGCAGAGGCTGCAGTGGGCCGAGATTGTGCCACTGCACTGCAGCCTGGGCAAAGACAGTGAAACTCGGACTCAAAAAAAAAAAAAAAAAGAAAGAAAGAAAAAAGAAATACAAAACAAACAAAAAAACTCCCACAACCTTATCGTTCTAGAAGTCACAAATCCGAAATTAATTTCACTCAGCCAAAATCAAGCTGTCGGCAAGGCTGGTTCCTCTGGAGGCTCTGAGGTGTGAATCTCTTGCCTTGACTTTTTCAGCTTCTAGCAGCCACCCACATCCTTTGGCCTCCACCTTCAAAATGCATCACTCCAATCTGATAGCCTTCTCCTCTATGACCTTCATAGCCTTCTCCTCTATGACCTTCCTGCTTCCCTTGTATAAGGACCGTTATGATGTCGGGCCCACCGGGATAATCCAGAATAATCTCCCCATCTCAAGATCCTTCCCCTTTTGCTATATAAGGTAAACTTCATGGGTTCCAGGGATTAGGATGTGGAAATATTTGGGGTGCCATGACAACGCACCACACATACCCATCTTGAATCAAGTTAGTCAAAGAGCATCTGTCCTAAAAGAGAAGGAACATAGACTTCTACTTAATTATAAGGCTTGGGGCCAGGCGCAGTGACTGACACCTGTAATCCCAGGACTTTGGGAGGCCGAGGGAGGTGGATCACTTGAGGCCAGGAGTTCAAGACCAGCCTGGCCAACATGGTGAAATCCCGTCTCTACCAAAAAAAAAAAAAAAAATTAGCCAGCTGTGGTGGTGCGTGCGCCTGTAGTCCCAGCTACTCAGGAGGCTGAGGGATGAGAATCTCTTGAACCCAGGAGGCAAGGTTGAAGGGAGGTAGAGGTTGCAGTGAGCTGAGATCGCACCACTGCACTCCAGCCTGGGCAACAGAGCATCTCCAAGCATAGCTTTCCTTTGATATAAGGCTCAACTCCAGGCCGGGAGGACCAGGAAAGCTCCAATGGCAAGAAGAACCCAAGGTCCTGTATTCAGATGTAAGTTTCCCCTCAGTCCCCACACCCATGCATGGTCTGCCAGAGGACCTCAACTGCTCCAGTAGATTGTGATTCTCTGTATCCACTGGTCTGTCTCTACAAATTTTGGGGTGGCTGTTTGCCCTGGAACCTCACTTCTCTTACAGAAGAATTGTTGGGTTTTTCAGCTTTTTCAGCTTTTTATTTGTCACTAGAATGGAGTGACAACTTTCAAGCTCCTTATATTTGCAACCAGAAACTGGAAGTCACAAGAGTGAAACTCCTGTCTCAAAAAAAAGAAAACAGCAGTGAGTCAGTGACTCCCTGACCTCACTGGCTAGATGAATTCCTCTTAAACCTTCTCAAAGCAAAACATGACTCTACTTGGCTGCAGTTGTCCTCTCAATGCAGACTGCAATGATACCCTCTCAGTGCAGATCCCTGCCTTCCCGCCTCAACACTGCACCCGGGAGCCCCTCTTCGGAGGGTCAGTGCCCAGTAGGTTTGAGGGCAGGCGTCCGCCAGGGTGAACCCACCTCCTCCTCTGGGCCTGGGACATGCTGGGAGGGAGGGAACAGGGTCCTCCAGGGACTCACATGCCCCTATCCCCAGGATCACCCAGGACAACAGGCAGGAATGGACAGGTAAGGACACTGCTGTGGAGAGAGCCCTGGGGCGGGATGGTCCAGGTAGGCTTTTCCGGAAATCTCCACGGGAGGGTAGAACACGCCTACGATGAGGGGCGGGGCCTCGACAGGAAGTACCCAAAAGATTCCCCTCTGATTGGGCTGCTTGGCGCCCAGCCCGAGGACTCCTCACCTTCCATTGCCTGGCACCATCTATCAGGGTGAAGAGGAGGCCGGGCAGCCACGGAGCCCTCTGGGAATTGTAGTTTCCGCGGGCTCCGCGTGCTACTCCGCTCGGGAGACAACGCACTGTTGCTTGCCTGAGACTGTTGAACCTCAAAGGGTGTCCTGGGGTTCATTCATTAAGCTCGTTCACGCATATGACAAATATTTATTGACTGTCCATGACACGCCAGGCACCAAGAGAGGGTGGAGGCAGTATGGTGAACCCAGACAATGCTCATGGTCTCTTAGAAAGCCCAGTCTCCAGGCCAGGGGCTGTGGCTCACGCCTGTAATCCCAGTACTTTGGCAGGCCGAGGCGAGCGGATCACCTGAGGTCAAGAGTTCAAGACCAGCCTGGCCAACATGGTGAAACCTCGTCTCTACTAAAAATACC
>NW_012116300.1:516671-524392 GCF_000951035.1 Colobus angolensis palliatus | reverse complement strand
CAAACTCCCGACCTCAGGTGATCCGCCCACCTCGGCCTCCCGAAGTGCTGGGATTACAGGCGTGAGCCACCGCGCCCAGCCAAAGATAAGAAGGTCTTTATACCACCCCCAAGCATTCTCTTGCCAGCGCGATCACTTGATGACGACAGCAGTTACTCACAGAGATACTCCTGACAGCATCTGCTTTGACTAGCATATTTGAGACAGACTCTATGATTATCTTCTTGGCATTTGAGGAGAATGAGATTCAATAATGTTTCTGGAGTTTGTACAGCTCATAGGAAGTTGAGAGATGTAACAACATACCTCCAGTGCACCTTCCATCCTATCTCCTACTGCCTGCCCAGCATACCCTACAAGCCGGTCCTATTTTCTGATGTGTGAAATGTGATGATAATGGTGAAATAACCCAGGAAAAGTGCTTAGTATAGAAGGGCTGGCATAGGACCCGCACTTGAATGGTGTTAGCCATTTTTATAACTATTCTAATTACCTGATTCTTTTTTTTTTTTTTTGAGAAGGAGTCTCGATCTGTCGCCCAGGCTGGAGTGCAGTGGCGCGATCTCGGCTCACTACAAGCTCCGCCTTCTGGGTTCATGCCATTCTCCTGCCTCAGCCTCCCGAGTAGCTGGGACTACAGGTGCCCGCCACCACACCTGGCTAATTTGTTTTTTTTTTTTTTTTTTAGTAGAGATGGGGTTTCGCCGTGTTGGCCAGGATGGTCTGGATCTCCTGACCTCGTGATCCCACCCGCCTTGGCCTCCCAAAATGCTGGGATTACATGCGTGAGCCACCACACCCAGTACCTCTCTGATTCTCTACTCTGATTTAACTATTATTTTTAAGCCAAGCATCCATCCTCTCGTTTTTTTGTTTTTTTTTTTTTGTTTGTTTTTTTGAGGTAGGGTCTGACTCTGTACTCTGCCCAGGCTGGAGTACAGTGGTACAATCATAGTTCACTGTAGCCCTGAACTCCTGGACTCAAGTGATCCTTCTGCCTGAGCCTATCGAGGTAGCTGGGACTACAGGTATGTGCCACCACACTTGGCTTATAATTATTTTTTCTTTTATTGTTTTCCAGAGACAGGGTCTCACTATGTTGCCCAGGCTGGTGTTGAACTCCTGGTCTCAAATAATCCTCCCACCTCGGCCTCCCAAAGTGCTGCGATTACAGGCATGAGCCACTGTGTCTGGTCACCTCTGATCTTCTTGTGATAGTATCCTAAATATTCCTTGCAGAGTCCTACTCTTCCTTCACACTTAATCCTTGAGATTTTGGTAGAACTGATCCCAACTCCAGGACAGCACATGAGAATCCAACCTGAACAGTCTAGTTCATCTTCCTGGCCACAGTGTGTACAACACTTAAGATATACAACATGATGTTCTGATATACATATACACAGTGAAATGATTAATATAGTCAAGCAAATTAACATATCCATCTCCTCACAGTTACCTTAAATATTTTTCCTGTAGTAAGAATACCTGAAATCTACTCTTATCAAATTTCCAGTACTATAACATTAAGTATAATCATCATACTGTACATCAGCTCTCTAGACTTAAGTCATCCTATATAATTGCAACTTTAAACCCTCTCACCTACATTTCCCCATTTCCTCCCCCGCACCTGCCCCCAACACCATTCTACTCTGTTTTTTGTCATTTTTGTGGCAGCGACGGAGTCTTGCTCTGTTGCCCAGGCTGGAATGCAGTGGTGCAATCTCAGTTCACTGCAACCTCCACCTCCCAGGTTCAAGCAATTCTCTTGCCTCAGCCTCCCAAGTAGCTGGGATTACAGGCATGCACCACCATGCCCAGCTAACTTTTGTATTTTTAGTAGAGATGGGGTTTCACCATGTTGCCCAGGCTGGTCTCGAACTCCTGACCTTGAGTGATGCACTCACCTCGACCTCCCAAAGTGCTGGGATTACAGGCGTGGGCCACCGTGCCCGCCCTACTCTGTTTTCATGTATTTGACTTTTTTAGATTTTGTATATAAGTGGGATCATGAAGTATTTTTTCTATATCTAGCTTACTTCACTTAGCACAATGTCCAACAGGTTCATTCATGTTGTTGAAAATGGTAGAATCTTTTTCTTTTCTTTTTTTTTTTTTTGAGACAGAGTCTTGTTCTGTCACCCAGGCTGGAGTGTAGTGGTACAACCATAGCTCACTGCACTCCTGACCTCCTGGAATAAAGTCGTCCTCCCGCCTCAGCCTCCCAAGTAGCTAGGACTACAGGTGTGTGCCACCACATGTGGCTTATTTTATAAAACAATTTTTTTTGTACACACGGGGTCTCACTATGTTACCCAGGCTGGTCTCAAACACCTGGGCTCAAGCAATCCACCCACCTTGGCCTCCCAAAGTGCTCAGATTACAGGGGTAAGCCACTGCACCTGGCACATAGATTTCCTTTTTAAGGCTGAATAATGTTCCACTGTGTGTGCGTGTGTGTGTGTGTGTGTGTGTGTGTGTGTGTGTGTTTGTGTGTATATATATCCATTTATCCACCAGTAGACACTTAGGTTGCTTTCAAATTCGAAATCTTGGCTACTGTGAATAATGTACCTTAGGTATATACAGTATCCTCACAGATATTGCAGTTTTGATTCTAGACTCCTACAATAAAGTGAATGTCCCAATAAAATGAGTCACACAAATGTTTTGATTTCCTGGTGAATATAAAACCTATATTTACACTATACTGTAGTCTATTAAGTGTGGAAAAGTATTATATCAGATAAAGGTAATGCTGATAAGGATCGTGGCTGCAGAGGGTTGGGGTGGCAGTGACAATTTCTTAAAATAAGATAACAATGAAGTTTGCCAAATCAGTTGACTCTTCCTTTCACAGAAGATTTCTTCATAGCATGTTATACAGGGTGATTAGCATTTTGGCCATAGTAGAACTTTCAAAATCTTCTCAAATCCTGCTGCTGCTTCATTAACTAAGTTTATGTAATATTCGAAATCCTGCTGTCATTTCAACAACATTCACAGCATCTTTACCAAGAGTAGATTCCATCTCAAAAAAACACTTTTGGGCTGGGCAAGTGGCTCATGTCTGTAATCCCAGCAATCTGGGAGACCAAGGTGGGAGGACTGCTCTGTGAGCCCAGGAGTTAACACAGGGAAGACCCCATTTCTACAAAAAAAGTTTAAAAATTACCTGGGCATGGTGGTGCACACCTGTAGTCCCAGCTACTTGGGAGCCTGAGGTGGGAGGTTCACTTGAGCCTGGGAGGCTCACTTGAGCCTGGGAGGCTGAGGCTGCAGTGAGTCGTGATTGTGCCACTTGTACTTCAGCCAGAGTGACAGAGCAAGACCCTGTCTCAGAAACAAAATGATTGGATGCCATGGCTTATACCTGTCATTCCAGCACTTTGGGAGGCTGAGGCACCCAGATCACTTGAGGTCAGGAGTTCCAGAAAAGCCTGGCCAACATGGCGAAACCCATCTCCACAGAAACAGAAAAATTAGCTGGGTGTGGTGGCATGCTCCTGTACTCCCAGCTACTCAGGACACTGAGGCAGGAGAATCACTTGAACCCAGGAGATGGAGGTTACAGTGAGCTGAGATCACGCCACTGCACTCCAGCCTGGGCAACACAGTAAGACTGTCTCAAAAAACAAAAACAAAAGCAAAAGCAAAACAAAACACTTTTGGCTGGGAACAGTATCTCATGCCTGTAATCCCGGCACTTTTGGAGGCTGAGGCGGGAGGATCACTTGAGCCCAGGAGTTCAAGACCAGCTTGGGCAACATATCAAGACCCCATCGCTACAGAAAAAAAAAATTTTTTGAGACAGTCTTGCTCTGTTGCCAGGCTGGAGTGCAGTGGCAATATCTTGGCTCACAGCAATCTCCACCTCCCGGGCTCAAGCAATTATCCTGCCTCAGCCTCCAGAGTAGCTGGGACTACAGGCTCGTGGCACCACGCCTGGCTAATTTTTTGTAGTTTTAGTAAAGACAGGGTTTCACCGTGTTAGCCAGGATGGTCTTGATCTCCTGACCTCGTGATCTGCCTGCCTTAGCCTCCCAAAGTGCTGGTATTACAGGCGTGAGCCACCGTACCCAGCCTACAGAAAAATTTTAAAAATTGGGCAGGTGTGGTGGCACATATTGTAGTCTCAGCTACTTGGGAGGCCAAGGCAGGAGGATTACTTGAGCCCAGGAGCTAAGCTTCAATGAATTATGATCGTACCACTGCAGTCTAGTCTGGGGGAGTGACAGCCCATCTCAAAAAAAGAAAATAAAGATGAAATTACTCTTGATCCGTGGGCTGCAGAATAAATGTTGTGTCAGCAGGCATGAAAACATTAACTTCCTTGTATATCTCCATCAGAGTTCTTGGTTGTCCAGGTGCATTGTAATAAACTGTAATATTTGGAAAGGAATCTTTTTTTTTTTTCTGAGCAGTAGGTCTCAACAGTGGGCTTAAAATATTCAGAAGACCATGCTGTAAACAAATAGGTTGTCATCCAGTCTTTGTTGTTCAATTGATAGAGCACAGGCAGAATAAACATAATTCTTAAGGTCCTCAGGATTTTCAGATGGTAAATGAGAACTAGCTTCACCAACTGCATTCGTCCCTAACAAGAAAACCAGCCTGCCCTTTAAAGGTTTGAAGCCAGACATTGACTTCTCCTCTCTAGCTATGAACGTCTTAGATGGCATCTTTCCCCAGTAGCAGGCTGTTTTGTCTACATTGAAAATCTATTCTTATTGTAGCCACTTTCATCAATGATCTTAGCGAGATCTTCTGGATAGCATGCTGCAGTTTCTCCATTAGCACGTAAAGCTTCACCTTGCACTTTTATGTTATGGAGATGGCTTTTCTCCTTGAACGTCATGAACCAACCTTTGTTAGTTTCCAACATTTCTTCTGCACTTCTTCACATCTCTCAGCTTTCACAGAACTGAAGAGAGTTTGGGCCTTGATCTGGATTAGGCTTTAGTTTAAAGGAATGTTGTAGCTGGTTTGGTCTTCTATCCACACCACTCAAACTTTCCTCATGTCAGCAAAAAGACTGTTTCATTTTTTATCATTCATGTGTTCACTGGAGTAGCAATTTAAATTTCCTTCAAGAACTTTTCCTTTGAATTGACAATTTGGTTAAACATTTGGCACAGGAAACCTAGCTTTTGGCCTGTCTCAGGTTTTGACATGCCTCTCTCACTAAGCTTAATCATTTCTACCTTTTGATTTAAAGTGAGAGATGGGCTGAGTGGTGGCTCATGCCTGTAATCTCAGCACTTTGGGAGGCTGGGGTGGGCAGATCACGAGGTCAAGAGTTGGAGACCAACCTGGCCAACATGATGAAACCCCATCTCTACCAAAAATACAAAAAATGAGCCAGGCGTGGTGGTGCGCACCTGTAGTCCTGGCTACTCAGGAGGCTAAGGCAGGAGAATCACTTGAACCCAGGAGGTGGAGGATGCAGTGAGCCAAGATCACGCCACTGTGCTCCAGCCTGGGCGACAGAGCAAGACTCCATCTCCAAAAATAAATAGAGTGAGAGATGTGTGACTCTTCCTTTCACTTGAACACTCAGAGGTCATCGTAGAGTTATTAAGTGGCCTAATGTCAATATTTTTGTGATCTCAGGGAAAAGCAAGGCCGAAGGAGAGGAAGAGAGATGGGAGTATGGCTGGTCAGTGGAACAGTACTGAAAGTTCCATGCAGGCCGGGTGTGGTGACTCACGCTTGTAATCCCAGCACTTTGGGAGGCTGAAGTGGGCAGATCATGAGGTCAGGAGTTCAAGACCAGCCTGGACAGTATGACAAAACCCTGTCTCTACTGAAAATACAAAAATTAGCCGGGCATGGTGGCATGCACCTATAGTCCCAGCTACTCGGGAGGCTGAGGCAGGAGAATCGCTTGAACCCGGGAGGCAGAGGTTGCAGTGAACTGAGATCCTACCACTGCACTGCAGCTAGGTTGACAGAGTGAGACTCTGTCTAAAAAAAAAAACAAAAACAAAAACAAAAAAAAAAAGAAAGAAAGTTCCGTGGAGTATTTTCTGTTCCTGCCAGTATTTTCTGGCCTCCAGCTCCATCGATATTCCTGCAAAAGACATGATCTGATTCTTTTTTATGGCTGCATAGTATTTCACGGTGTATATGTATGTTTTCTTTATCCACTCCGTCACTGATGGGCCTTTAAGTTGATTCCGTATCTTTGTTACTGTGAATGGTGCTGCTGTAAACATTCATGTGCATGTGTCTTTACAGGAGAATGATTTCTATTTCTCTGGGTATATACCCAGTAATGGAATTGTTGGATCAAACTGTAGTTCTATTTTTAGCTCTCTGAGGACTCGCCATATTGCTCTTCACAATGGTTGGGCTAAATTTATACTCCCACTAATAGTGTATAAGTGTTCCCTTTTCTCTGCAATCTTGCCAGCATATTTTTTGACTTTTTAATAATAGACATTCTCCCTGGTGTGAGATGGTATCTCATTATGGCTTTTATTTGCATTTCTTTAATGATTAGTGATATTGAGCTTTTTTTCTTATGATTGTTTGTTGCATGTATGTCTTCTTTTGAAAATCATTCATGTCTTTTGCCTACTTTTTAACGGGGTTGTTTTTCTCTTGCAAATTTGTTTACATTCCTTATAGATGCTCGATATTAGACCTTTGTCCGATGCATATTTGTAAATATTTTCTTCCATTCTGGAGGTTGTCCATTTCCTCTGTTGATAGTTTCTTCTGCTGTGCAGAGGAAGCTCTTTAGTTCAATTAGGTCCCATGTCTCAATTTTTGCTTTTGTTGTAATTGCTTTTGGAGTCTTTGTCATGAAATATCCATCTTGAGTTGATTTTTGTATATGATGTAAGGAAGGAGTCTAGTTTCAATCTTCTGCATATGGCTAGCCAATTAACCCAGCACCATTTATTGAATAGGGATTTTTTCCCCACTCATTGCTTGTTTTTGTCAGCTTTGTTGAAATTCAGCTGATCTTAGGAGTGTGGCCTTATTTCTGCTCCACTGGCCTATGTGCCTGTTTTTGTACCAGTACCATGCTGTTTTGGTTACTGTAGCCCTGTAGTACAGTTTGAAGTCAGGTAATGTGATGCCTCCAGTTTTGTTCTTTTTGCTAGGATTGCCTTGGCTATTCAGGCTCTTTTTGGTTCCATGTGAATTTTTTTTTGTTTTTTTTTTTTGGAGCCAGAGTCTTGCTCTCTTGCCCAGGCTGGAGTGCAGTGGTGCCATCTCAGCTCACTGCAAGCTCCGCCTCCCGGGTTCACGCTATTCTCCTGCCTCGGCCTCCCGAGGAGCTGGAATTACAGGTGCTCGCCACCACGCCCGACTAATTTTTTTGCATTTTTAGTAGAGATGGGGTTTCACCGTGTTAGCCAGGATGGTCTTGATCTCCTGATCTCATGATCTGCCCATCTCGGCCTCCCAAAGTGCTAGAATTACAGGTGTGAGCCACTGCACCGGGCTGGTTCCATGTGAATTTTAAAATAGCTTTTTATAATTCTGTGAAGAATGTCATTGGTAGTTTGATAGGAATAGCATTGAATCTACAAATTGCTTTGGGCAATATGTCCATTTTAATGATATTTATTCTTGCTATCCATGAGCATGGGATGTTTTTCCATTTGTGTCATCTCTGATTTCTTTCAGCTGTGTGTTGTAATTCTCATTGTAGGGATCTTTCACCTCCCTAGTTAGCTGTATTTTTTTCGTTGTTGTTGTTG
>NW_012116300.1:513377-514978 GCF_000951035.1 Colobus angolensis palliatus | reverse complement strand
GGCTGAGTGCAGTGGCTCACATTTGCAATCCCAGCACTTTGGGAGGCTGAGGTGGGCAGATCACCTGAGGTCAGGAGCTCAAGACCAGCCTGGCCTACACGGCGAAACCCCATCTCTACTAAAAGTACAAAAATTAGCTGGGTATGGTGGCACACACCTGTAATTCCAGCTACTTGGTAGGCTGAGGCAGGAGAATTGTTTGAGCCCAGGAGGTACAGGTTGTAGTTAGCCGAGATAGCACCACTGCACTCCAGCCTGGGTAAGACAGAGCAAGACTCTGTTTCAAAAACAAAACAAAACAAACAAACAAAAAAAAAAACAAAAAATAAAAAATAAGGAAGATTTACTACTGACATTTCATTAACTATTTTCTGTTAGTCTTATAGTCCTTCTGTCCCTCTTTTTTCTCTGTCTTCTTTTGTATTTCACTGTTTTTTGTTTTGTTTTGTTTTGTTTTTTGAGACGGAGTCTCGCTCTGTCACCCAGGCTGGAGGGCAGTGGCACGATCTCAGCTCACTGCAACCTTCGCCTCCTGGGTTCAAGCAATTCTCCTGCCTTAGGTCTCCAATTAGCTGGGATTACAAGTATGCACCACCACATCTGGCTAATTTTTGTATTTTTAGTAGAGATGGGGTTTTGCCATGTTGGACAGGTTGGTCTCGAATTCCTGGCCTCAAGCACCCTGCCTGCCCCAGCCTCCCAAAGTGCTGGGATTACAGGCGTGAGCCACTGCACCTGGCCATATTTCATTGCTTTTGTATTTATGTTTTCATTCTTTTCTCTTTTTCTTTAATTCTATAGGCATTTTCTTTGTAGTTACCAAGTGTTTACATAAATTCTCTTGTAACAGTCTACTTTAAGCTGATAACTTCCCTTGCACGTCAGAACTTTGCTTTTCTCTTTCCTCCTCTGGCTTATATGCTATTGATACCACAATTAACACCTATTTATATTGTACCAATTAACATAATATAGTTGTTTTACTACTTTTGTCTTTTAACTTTTATAAGAAAACTAAAATTGATTTACCCACTACTATTATAGTAATACAATAGTGGTTTTGACTATATATTTACCTTTGTCAATGAGTTTCATACTTTGTGTGCTCATGTTGCTGTTTTCCATACTTTTGTTTTAACCTTAAGAACTCTCTTTAGCATTTCTTGTAAGGCAGGTCTAGTGGTGATAATCTCCCTCAGCTTTTGTTTGAGAAAGTCTTTATTTCCCTCTCATTTTTGAAGGATAGGTTTGTTGGATATAGCATTCTTGACTGGAATTTTTTTTCTTTCAGCACTTTGTATCTATCGTCCCACTCCATTCTGGCCCACAAGGTTTATGCTGGAAACTCTGTTGATAGTTTTATTGGGGTCCCTTGTACACAGAATTTGCTTTTCCCTTGGTTGCTTTCAAAATTCTGTTTCCGACTTCTGACAATTCGATTGTAACGTATGTCAATGTGGGTCTCTTTGGATTCATCTTATTGTTTTTGTTGTTGTTGTTTTTGAGACAGAGTCTCGCTCTGTCAACCAGGCTGGAGTGCAGTGGCACGATCTAGGCTCACTGCAACCTCCACCTCCCAGGTTCAAGCCATTCTCCTGCCT
>NW_012116300.1:508280-512227 GCF_000951035.1 Colobus angolensis palliatus | reverse complement strand
GTGATCCGCCCGCCTCGGCCTCCCAAAGTGCTAGGATTACAGGCATGAGCCACTGCACCAGAACTATTTTTAATTCTCTAATAGGTAAAATCACGAATCTGCATTTCATTGGAATTGGTTTCTGGAGATTTATCTTATTATTTTGTTTGAAACATCTATTTCTTGATTTTTTTGTTGACTGTGTTGATTTTCATGCATTAGATAAGACAACTCTCTTTCCAAGTCTTAGTATCTGATTTTTTGTAGGAGATGAACCTCACCAATCAACCCAACCAGAGATTCTAGGTGCCTCTCAAACTTCTGTGCTTGTACAAACTGCTATGTTTGTTCTTAGTAGCTGCAAGAGACTGGGGTGCACGAAATGCCATCAGTGCCCCAAGACTAGTGATATTGAGGACAGTTCCTGAAATTTAGCTAGAAAAGTTGGGGTGTTATATGTGTTCCAGTTCCTTCTACCCTCAAGGAGAAGCTGGGAACTGGTGTTGATCTCCCACTTGCTCTGTACTAAGCTGGGGAGACATGTAGCAAATGCATGCATTCTCATTCAGACCGCACACTCTTTCAACCCATTGCCTAATGTGTTGTTACCCCCAGGGGCCTAGTGAACAGTAGCTCCTATCTGCTGTCAGGGACAGATGGATTGATTGTTCAGAGGCTTGGCTCCATCTCTAGAGTGAGCCTGCAAAAGGAATTGCAGAAAGCGACTGCATGTCCATTCAGTCTCCCAGAGGACTACTTATTGCCTGCCCAGTCGGTACCCAGATATAGGCTAGAAGATACAGGCTAGAGGCTTGACTCATGGACAGCGGCTGGGAAAGTTGGGACGTTAGGTGTGCAGTCAAACTTCTTCCTGGGGGTAAACCGGGAGCTGGGTGTTTTTGTCTGCTCACTTTGTACTCAGGGGAAACGGATGCTAGAACTGCTCCAACACCCTTTTAAAATCACCTTTCTTCTCTGTAGTCTAAGGGGACTTGTGAATGCAGTCTCATTAATTCCCAGAGACAGATGATTTAGGAGCTTAGGAGCTGGTCCCTTGGGTGGAAGCTATAAAAGTTGGGGTACACCATCCAGGAAGAAGCTAGAAGTCTAGTTTTTTTCTTTCGTTGTTTTATTTTTGAGACAGTCTCACTCTGTCACCCAGGCAGGAGTACAGTGGTACAATCTCAGCTCACTGCCACCTCTGCCCCTCGAGTTCAAGCCATTCTCCTGCCTCAGCCCCCGGAGTAGCTGGGACTACAGGCACACCTCCCCGACACCCCCCAACCATGCCCAGGTAATTTTTTGTATTTTTTTTTTTAGCAGAGACAGGGTTTCACCATGTTGCCCAGGCTCATCTTGAACTCCTGACCTCAAATGATCCACCCACCTCGGCCTCCCAAAGTTCTGGGATTACAAGGGTGAGCCACCGTGCCTGGTCCCTAGTTTTATCTCTGAATGGAGCAGCGGCAGAGGGGAGAATGCCAGCGAAGTTCCCACGTGCCTGTTCATGCTCCTGGAGGTCTATTGTTTACCAGCCCTATCAGCTACTAGATGTAGGCTACTTAGAATCCTAATGTTCAGGCAGCAGTTGGGGGAAATGTGTAGACAAATCCCTTTTAGGAAGACTGTGAAATGGTTTTTTTTTTTTAATTCTTTTTTTTTCTCTTATTTTCTTTTTTTTCAGAGACAGGGTCTCAGTCTGCCACCTAGGCTGTAATGCAGTGGCTCCATCATAGCTCACTGCAACCCTCAATCTTGGGCTCAAACAATCATCCTGCCTCAGCATTCTGAGTAGCTAGGACTACAGGCATATGTCACACCTGGCTAATTAAAAAAAAAAAAAATTGTAGAGACAGGGCGTTTGTATGTTCCCCAGGCTGTTTTCAAACTCCTGGCCTCAAGAGATCCTCCCGCCTCAGCCTCTCAAAGCACTGGGATTACAGGCATGAGCCATGGTGGCTAGCCAGAATGGTGCCTTTCTGCCTGCTTGCTCTGCATTGACCCTGGGGGACAGCCACTGAAAGTGCTCACATACCTGTTTAAAATGTCCTCTTATGGCCGGGCATGGTGGCTCACACCTATAATCCCAGCACTATGGGAGGCCGAGGTGGGTGGATCACAAGATCAGAAGATCGAGACCATCCTGACTAACACTGTGAAACCCCATCTCTACTAAAAATACAAAAAATTAGCCAGGCATGGTGGCACGTGCCTGTAGTCCCATCTACTCGGGAGGTTGAGGCAGGAGAATCGCTTGAACCCAGGAGGCAGAGGTTGCAGTGAGCTGAGATTGCGCCACTGTACTCCAGCCTGGGTGACATCGAGCAAGACCCCGTCTCAAAAATAAATAAATAAATAAATAGCTGGGTATAGTGGTGCATACCTGTAATCCCAGCTACTCAGGAGGCTGAGGCAGGAGAATCGCTTGAGCTCGGGAGGTGGAAGTTGCAGTGAAGCAAGATTGTGCGACTGCACTACAACCTGGGCCAAAAGACCGAAACTCTGTCTCTAAATAAATAAAATGTCCTCTTTTTTCTCAGGGGACTCACAAATGCTGAACCCTGTCCCTTCCCAGAGTAAGATGACTGAGGATCCAAACTCTCAGGTGGAAACTGTTTAAGTTTGGGAGCAGTATGTCTGGCCTACACCCTTCATTCTTCAAAAATCTGGAATTTGGGCATTCCTTCCCAATTGTAAGATACTGTGCCCAGGTTTGTGGTTTACATTGTGTCTCAACTTGTTGGTACCCATTTTGATGTGGATATATTCTCAGTTGCCCAGTGTGCAGGAGTCTCAACTAGTTTCTATATTTCTCTCACAGAGAACTGATCCATGTGTAGATATTTATTCAGTGCATCCATGGAAGGAAGGAAAGTCAGAAGTCTCCCATTCTGTATCTTGTTGATGCCCAATCAGTGAAATGAAACTTTTTTTGCGCAGGGAGGAGGTTCTCATTCTTTCAGCCAGGGTGAGTGCAGTGGAAGAATCACAGCTCACTAAGGCCTTCACCCAGGCTCAAGCGATTCTCTCCTGAGTAGCTGGGACTACAGGCATGTGCCACCACGCCCAGCTTTTTTTTGTTTTTGTTTTTGTTTTGAGACGTAGTCTCCCTCTGTCGCCCAAGCTGGAGTGCAGTGGCGCGATCTTGGCTCACTGCAACCTCCGCCTCCCAGGTTCAAGCCATTCTCCTGCCTTAGCCTCCTGAGTAGCTGGGATTACAGGCACATGCCACCATGCCTGCCTAATTTTTGTATTTTTAGTAGCGACGGGGGTTTCACCATGTTGGCCAGGCTGGTCTCGAACTCATGACCTCAAGTGATCCACCTGCCTCAGCCTCCCAAAGTGCTGGGATTACAGGCATGAGCCACTGCACTTGGCTGGATTAAACTTATTTCATGTTCATTGGGCTTCTTGGGTCTCGACTTCTATTTCATTCCCTAATTTTGGAAGGTTTTCAGCCATTGTTAGAACATGCTTTCTGTCCATTTTGCTCTCTCTCTTTGCCTTCTGAAAATCCAATAATGCATATATTAGTCTACTCGATGGTGTCCCTTAAGTCCCTTAAGCTATTCTCTTTTTCTCATTTTTTGCCCCTCTGATTGGATGATTTCCAATGATTGGTCTTCAAATTCACTGACCCTTTCTTCTGCTTGATCTAGTCTGTGGGTGAAACCCTCTAGATAATTTTTCAGATGAGTTATTACATACTTCAGATCTACAACTTCTGTTTGGTATGTTTTTATATTTTCTCTTTTTTCTGAGACAGGGTCTCACTTGGTCACCCAGGCTGGAGTGCAGTGGTATGATAACAGCTCACTGCAGCCTTGACATCCCAGGTTCAAGTCATCCTCCCACCTCAGGCTCTAGAGGAGCTGGAACCACAGGTGTATGCCACCATACCTGGCTAATTTTTAATTTTTTGTAGAGATGGGGTCTTACTATGTAACCCAGGCTGGTCTTGAACTCCT
>NW_012116300.1:496967-508230 GCF_000951035.1 Colobus angolensis palliatus | reverse complement strand
TAAGTCTCACTCTGTTGCCCAGGCCAGAGTGCAATGGCACAATCTCAGTTCACTGAAACCTCCACCTCCTGGGTTCAAGCAATTCTCCTACCTCAGCCTCCTGAGTAGCTGGGACTACAGGTGCACACCACCATGCCCGGCTAATTTTTGTATTTTTTTAGTAGAGATGGGGTTTCACCATATTGGCCAGGCTGGTCTCAAACTCCTGACCTCGTGATCTGCCTGCCTTGGCCTCCCAAAGTGCTGGGATTACAGGCATGAACCACTGTACCCGGCCCTCTATCAGTCTTTAAGCTGAAACCAACAGTATAAAAGTGACAGCTGTAGTAGTTTCATTCAGTGCATAATTTTAAGCATCTACCATGTTCCTGATCTCTGCTCCTATAGAGACAATGAAATTTTATTCGTTACATAATTGCTATTCAAATACAAGCATATTGCTATAAGGAGGGTAAAACAAAGAATGCAGGAATCGAGAGGGTTGTTCCAAGTAAAAGGAAACGTATGTGCACAAAGGAAAAGTAAAGAGCTTGGTATATTTGATGAATTGAACGAAAGTGTAGCTGGAGAGGGGTAAGAGAAAAAGAACAGCTGGAGTTGATGCTGGCAGGGAAGTAATGACTAGGAAGGTCATGTTGAAAATTTAAATGTCCCTAAGGACAATGGGAAGCCAATGGAAGATGTCAAGTTGGATGAGATAATCATAATCATCTGGTACCTGGCCCTTTACTTCTGTGCAGCAAAGACTGGAAAGATCAACATCTAGTGTTGTCTTCCCTCAATAATGCTGAAATTTTCTGCTGAGTTTTAGGGAGCAAGCAATTTTATAATACTTCTTTTATTAAATGGCAGTGTGTTAGCTCTGTTGACAGAGAACAAGAGTGATATGAAAGTCATCAGCAGGCGGCCAGGCGCGGTGGCTCAAGCCTGTAATCCCAGCGCTTTGGGAGGCCGAGGCGGGCGGATCACGAGGTCAGGAGATCGAGACCATCCTGGCTAACACCGTGAAACCCCGTCTCTACTAAAAAAAAAAAAAAAAAAAAAAAAAAGAAAGTCATCAGCAGGCTACTTCAGGTAACCCAGGTGAGTATCGTTGGACAGGATGGGGACAGTGGAGACAGAAACATTCAGGTTTTGGTGATACTTTTGAGGTAGAATCCATGAGACTTGATGATTGAGTGGATATGATGTCTTAGTCTGTTCCAGCTGCTATAAAAAATTATCATCAACTGGGTAGCTTATAAACAACAAAATTTTTTTTCTCATAGTTCTAGAGGCTAAGAAGCCCAGATCAAGGCACTGGCAGATTCAGTGTCTGGTGAGGGCTATTTCCACGATGGCACCTTCTTGCTGGGTCCTCACAGGCTCAAGTACAGTGGCCCAATCACAGTTCACTGTAACCTCGACTTCTTGGACTCAAGCAATCCTCCTGCCTCAGCCTCCCAAGTAGCTAGGACTACAAGCACCAGCCACCACACCGGGCTAAATAAATGTTTTGTAAAGACGGGGTGCCATTATGTTTCCCAGGCTGGTCTTGAAGTCCTGGCTTTAAGCAATCCTCCCATCTTGGCCTCTCAAAGAACTGGGATTACAGACATAAGCCACCACACCCGGCCTTCAGTCTCTTTTATGAGGACATTAATCCCAATCATGAGGGGTCTGCCAAAGTCCCCACCTCCTAATAACATCAATTAAAGCGTTAGAATTCGAACACATGAATTTTTAGGGTACACAAATATTCAAGCCATAGCAAGAGGAAAGAGGAAGTGTTTGTTGATATCATGAGCAATTGTATGGATGTGGCCCCACATACTGGAGGCAAACAAATGAGGCGCTAAAAGCATGAGTTAAGGGCACGTGTTTTGATGCCTGAGAGACATCCAAAGGACCATCTCCTGTAGGTACGTGAAAGTAGGAATCTGGAGTACATAGAAGAGAAGTTGGAGTTTGACCTAAAGTGAGGTCTTTGTAGCCATGGAAGTGGCTAAGCTCACCTGGGGAGATACCATTTACCAAAGGTAAGCCGAGGGTACAGTCCAGCTAACCAGAAGCATGTTAGAATTTGGCTGCAGAGCATGCCAAAAGCCTAACAGATTGGTACTGGTTCTAAAGAAAAGACAACTCTATCCAGCACAAGTGAGATGCACAAAGTATCCAATTCAACAAGCCAGGGACACACATGCTAGACAGGCCCACAGCTCTGCATTGCCTAAGTGGGACTAGAGCTGGGACGGTGGCGCACAGCTTCTTCTACAGTCCTAACACTTAGAATCATGGGATGGAGATTCGTGTTAGTGCCCGACAGTCACACCCGTGTTACCCTCCTGCTGTGGAGGAAGAGACCTGAGGAGTTCCTCCGCAAACACTCTTACCCGTACTGCTAGATTTACATGGAGATCACCTACCGATATGCAGTAGACATGGCCAGGCACATGGCCAAACCCCTACCCCACTGCTGGATCTCCACCGTTCACCACATCCCACTTGCCCAGGAATGCGCAGGCGCTGCCGGAACCGGGCACCGGAAGTGGCTCGTTGCTTCCGGTTCCTCACCAGTGTGCCGCTGTAGCGCAAGTCATCTCGTTGGCACTTCCGCTGACCTGTGCGGTTGGTGGCCAAGCGGAGACTCAGGATCTCCCTGAGGCCGCGCGAGGTCTTCTGGGAGTCCTACTCACCACATCCGCTACTCGGACTCCAAGCTTTAAGTGGCGACCCGCGCCAAGCAGTAGCTGCTCTGTGAAGACGGAGGTCTTTGGCCCTGTACTTCCGTGTACAGCAAAGACGAAAGGAAATTGAGGTCTAGCGCTAGCTTCCCAGAATGACGCCATAATTTTCTGCTGAGTTCCAGGGAGCAAGCGATTTTACTTCCCTTATTAAGCAGCACAAAGTCATTCACTTACTTTCTAAACCACAATCCTAACAGTCTTCAAAATTAACCTCATTGCCACCTAAAACCACTTAAGTATTTTTTTAAAAAAAGTTCACTGGGGAGGGGGGAGGGGGGAGGGATTGCATTGGGGAGGTATACCTGATATAAATGATGAATTGATGGGTGCTGACGAGTTGATGGGTGCAGCACACCAACATGGCACAAGTATACATATGTAACAAACCTGCACGTTATGCACATGTACCCTAGAACTTAAAGTATAATAAAAATAAAAAACTAAAAAAAAAGTTCACTTCATTGCCATCATCATAAAATATCATTTATTAGAAGCCAAATTGCACATTAGACGTAATCAATAACTTCAGAGCTTGCAAACTAGAGCGAAGACTGATGAGAATACGTCAAAAACAGTAAAACCAACACATTAAACAAACAGTATAAGTGTATACAATAAATATAATTCTGAGGTATCCAAAGGAACTGGGGATTACAGCACATTCTTATGTTTATACAGAAGAATATTTATATTGTATTCTCCCCTACAGACTTAATGCAAAGAGGAATGTCAATTTTAAAAGACAAAACACCTGTACTACTTAGATGGGCCTTGGAAAGATGCGTAATGGTCATCTTTGAATCAGATCAATAGCTCTCCTAAATTACAAAACTAAACCACATGAATATATACACTTCTAATGTAATGAACATCATTTTGTTAAACAGATGGTCAAAGCAAAAACACTTTCCTACTAAAATCCCACAGGGATAACAAGTTTAATGAACATTCAAAATAGACTATTCATATAAACTATAACCTGCTATGTCTCCCTTTGTACACATAGGCAGTAAATTGCAGATTACTTTGATCAGACTGCAGTTTCAGATTGTATGACATCTTATGCTGCAGTCACTAGAACATTGCCACTTAATTATATGGAAACTCAGGAGGCAAAGACTCAAAATGGCATTTACTCTGAAATGTCATTTGAGTTTTAACTCCCTGAATTATTGGGTTAATCATTTTCTATGTCAAATGAGGAGGTGTCAATAGACTACCACCTGTAGCAACAAAGCTCTAAATAAAACTATTTTGAGTCCACCTCATTCAAGAACTACATTCCACAATTTCTTAAATTACAAAATGTAAACTGCTGACATCTGAATTCCATTGGAAAAATGCTGTTTCCATCAATGATGACTGTTTAACAGACTGTTTATTCCAGCAGTCATGTTAAGGAACTGTTGGAAACACATTTTCATCACTGCATCAACAACAAAAACGAAAAAATTTGTCTGAGTCAATTTATTCAGCATAAAGTTTTCACTCTCATAGTGTGTTGATTTCCATGCTGCAAAATGCAGTTAACCAATCATTCATAGCAATAAACTCTTGCATTTAGTTTTTCATTCCCATATTAACTTTTATCCAGTATTTGTGAATAGCACCTAACATGGTAGGCTAGTATCTCTGAGTTAATGACAATTTTATGGAATTTATCTCCATCAACTGACACTGTAAACAGAAGGGTGAAAAGCCATCATCATAAAAAACCTGAAGCTCACCAGCAGATATATCTTTTCCTTCAATTCCCTGGGGGCAAAGCAGCTTGAATTACATCCAGCAAATGTATTTAAGTACAAGTGCACAATAAGCAAACAACTGAAAATAAGCCTATTTCCCAGTAACTGACAGGGGATTTTCATTTTTTTCTGCATACCAATCATTAACAGTATTATACCAAAAAGCCATTTTAGTTATACTCACATGTATGTTAATGTTTCTGAAAAGGGCTATTTTTTCTAATCTTTTAGGGAAGTTTGTCATAATCTTCCAAAATCTGGAGAATAAAACTGTAAAAATTAGAGGTTGTGAAGGAAGACTCATGTGGAAAGGCAAACTTCCCCATTAAAGTGCAAAACAGGATGTATGGCACAAACTCTCGCTTTCTGCTATGTTTTCTAGGAGCCAAAACAAAAATGACAGCATCCATCTTTTATATCACCCCCATTCTGTCCAAGTGCCTTCTAAGATATTCCCCTCTACTTCTTTCTGCAGCAACTCTGCTAATCCAGACCTTTCCCAATTTCATCCCCCATCCTGTGACTCATTAGATCTTTGACTGAAATATTAGGGCCCCCGATAAGTGCTGAGGCACCTGCCAGTTTCTCCCACTGAGGGCAGAGGCAGGAGAGCAAGGAGGTGGTGTTCTTGTTGTTATTTAACAAAGATCATGATATCTCAAAGTTGGCTAATACGTAATCTAACTGGAGACCATCTTGCTACACATTTCAAAGCACCTCAGAGAAACCTGGAAGCTGGTGTCCTGTCTCCTAAGAGTGGAGACATCAGAAACAAAGAGCCAAGTCTGACCTTGATATACAGAGCAGCACACAGTCTCAACTGTAGATCTGCAAACCAGAAACAAGACAAAAATGACAAACAGAGAGAAACTCTCTCTGGGTTAGGGATGTTTTTGTTAGTTTCAGTTTTCCTCTCACCTAAATAGTATCTTCCTGCCTCTACTCAGTAATAAGAGCTTAGCTGAGTAGCCAGCATCTTTTTGTATATTCAGTCCTCAATCTGCTGTTCTGTAGGACCACATTCTGCTACCTTCCATACAATTAGTCCTTAAGACTCCTTTATCTTTTCTCACGATGATTCCCAGCAACAATTCAATTTTAGCAAATATTATACTTTTATACTGTCTATTTAAGTAGAATGAGAGCATTCTTCCATCCTAATCAAAACCCATGTAAATACTGTTTTTCTGACAGGCATACAATCAACTTTAATGAGAAATTGTATATGAATCTATATTTACAACAGTCTGTGGTTCTTAAACATTAATAACCATACTATTTAACAATATTTTGCTCCAATATTTATCTATAATAGCAGTATGTAAAGATCTACATATTATTAAGTATTTTGGTTAAAATCTAACAATTTTCTATATGCATTTTCTTTGGAGATGGAGAGGAAATGTTAAGGGTGTTTTTTAAAAAACCAAAACCCAACTAAGACCTTCAGTACTGTACTCTGCAAAGTGTGAAATCTCTTATCTGATTAGAGAGACAAGAATTCAAACCTGAAGTCCTGGAAAGTCTTCTGCTGCTTTACAACTGTATATGTAATTCAGGCTTTGGGTACAGCACAAAGGGAGTGAAGGGGTTCCAGGATGCAAGCACAATAAATCGCCTCCATGATGACCATTCTCACCTACCTATCTCAGCTCCCCTTTCCCTGGCTGCTTGCAGTGTTACTACGTGGTGCAAATGCCAACAAATGCTGCAGTCTTGCAGACTGCATGGCCTTTGGAGTCACAGAGACCCAAGCTTAATGTCAGTTTCACCACAATGTGATTTGTGTGCTGGGCAACGTACTGACTTTACCCTCTGAGGACTTCAGTTTCGTTTGTGAAACAAAGGTTTTTTTTTCTCTGTCATAGATTTATTCTGAAGATTAAATTAGATAATATATCTAAAGTAGCTAGCATGCTCACTGAGAAACAATTACAATTACTCATAGTAAGACAGGTAATGTGCTTCAGTAGCGATTTGGAGGCAAATCTTAGAAAGGAGCAAGTACTTTTTCCCCTCCCCAAGTCAAGTCCAGCCTCCAGAAAAGGGCTGCAGTTAGACTTCCAAAACTCTTGCAAACAATTGGGTCCTAAATGCCAGTACCTGCCCCTGGCATCAGAACCATGACAGAGAACTCTGTGGATACTAATGGCCATCAAGATATAAACTAGTCCACCCATTTGAGAACTTTTACAGGGCAGAAAAAAAACTTCTAAATGCCTATGGGAATGCACGTGTAAAACAGCAATCTTATACAAATATCACATTCAAATAGTTACAGCAAAAAAAAAAGTATAAAACATATAAAAGCATTTACTTTCCTAGATATAGCTGCAGAACTGGCAAAATATAAATAAATTCTCCTCCTTCTAAAAGTTAGAAACTACGTAAACAAAATTAAAAGAACTCTAGCAAGAGCCTTTAACGAAAATTGAATTTAAACAAAAGTTTTGTATCTTTTCCTGGCTCACAGTTGAACAGTAACCGAGTTACTGGGTTCATTCACTAGCTTTGTGGCATGGATTTTGCGTCCCTAGTTATAAAATGGAAATGATACTGCCTAAATCAAGGTTGTGGTAAGAATTAAGTATTACATGGGAATGTGTGTAAAGTGCTTAGCACATTGCCTGGGACATATACAGTAACTGCTTCCCACCATACAGATACTGAAAAGCCCAATCACTGATAACAAGTTGTTATATTTATGTGGTGTTTTTTATGTGAGTTCGCTTATGAATAACGAGATGCAAATTCGACCTGAAACTTTTCCCACACACAGTACATTTCAAAGTTTCCTCTACCATGTGGCTCTTCTGGTGGCATGCAAGTTCTGAGTCCAAAGCAAAACTTTTCTCGCATATTTTGCATGTATGGGGCCTTTCCTCTGTATGAATGTTCTGATGGGAAATAAGCTCAGAGAAACAAGGAAAGGTCATGTCACAGTCAGGACATTGTAAGGGCTTGAATTTTGAGAATGAGAAGAAATTGTCCCCATCATCGCTGCAGCGTTCAGAGTCCTCGTCGTGGCTCTTCTCAGAAAGGGCAGGATATGAGGACTGCCTGAAGCTCTTCATGCACTTAGTGTGCTGGTACTGGGGGCCTGATATGAATGTGTCCTCAGGCAAAGCAAGATTTGGTTTATCATTAAAATGTTTATCACGGTTAGTAGATTCGTAAGCTTTTTCAGCACTGTGGCTTTTCTGATGCTGTGCCAATCCTGGGAGCCACATAAAACCTCTACCACATATGCTACATGTATAGGGCTTCTCCTTTACATGGCTGTTCATGTGTCGGGACAGATGCGAGTGCTGGCGAAAGCGGGCACTGCACTTGGCACACTTGTAAGGTTTCTCGCCAGTATGGATTCTCCTGTGTGTCCTCAGGTTGGCTCTATGATTGAAGATCTTCCCACAGTCACCACATTTATGTTTTTTCTCTCCTGAATGAACCTTCTGATGCAAAACCAGGTATGAATGATCGCTGAAGTTTTGCTCACACTCAGGACATTTATACACATTTCTGGCTCCTTCCCAGGAAGAATCAAGAATTTCAGAAAGTGTGTTGGTTCCTAAATATTCAGAGAGTTCTACTAACGGGGTGTGGTTTTCAATGGTAACCAAAAGGCTGATGACCCTTCTCTTGCAAGTGGGAGTTCCACTTAATATTTTCCCTTCAGGGTTTCCAACTCCATCCTCAGAGAATTTTTCTGGGTAAGGGACAAGGGGTGCAGCAATGGGGTACTTTTCTAGGGCAAGCTCGTCAACTTCCATAGACTCTAGGCTTAACTGCTGATTAATCTCTGGCTTGCCTTCCTCTCCTGTTGATAAAAACAAAAGAAAGCAAAACATAGACAATACCTTCAAGGGATACTGGGAAAAAAGTAAGCTAAAAGGTAGTTACAAAGAGGACCAGGAAAATTTAGAAGGGTTATCCTATAGCCCAGACACGAAACACACAAAATCAGGATGAAGCAGACTCTCCTGGCCTCCCAGAAGATCCAGTTTTGGGTGAATATCCAAAGGTAAGGAGGAGAGAATAGCTATAACTAAGTCAGAGTCCAGTGGGATAGGTACTAAGGACAATCTCAGTAGTGGCTGTCTAGAGGTGAACTTTTCCAGCTTCTCTATTTAGACCTCAAGAGCCTTTCATTTTTGAAGCTATCTCAAGTGACAGCAGAACAATTAACAATTGGAAAAAAGATTAGGATTCATATTTATCAAGAAAGAGAGGGGTTGGGCAAGTGTCTCACGCCTGTAATCTCAGCACTTTGGGAAGCTGAGGTGGAAGGATCACTTGAGGCTAGAAGTTTGAGACCAGTCTGGGCAACATAGTGAGACTCCACCTCTACAAAAAAATAATTTTTAAAAATTAGCCACGCTTGGTGGCACATGCCTGTAGTCCTAGATACTCAGGAGGCTGAGGAAGGAGGATCACTTGAGCTCAGGAGTTTTGAGTTGTGCCATTGCACTCCAGCCTAGGTGACAGAGCCAGAACTTGTTTCTTTTTTTTTTTTCTTTTTTTTGAGACGGAGTCTCACTCTGTCGCCCAGGCTGGAGTGCTGTGGCCGGATCTCAGCTCACTGCAAGCTCCGCCTCCCGGGTTCACGCCATTCTCCTGCCTCAGCCTCCCGAGTAGCTGGGACTACAGGCACCCGCCACCTCGCCCGGCTAATTTTTTTGTATTTTTTAGTAGAGACGGGGTTTCACCGTGTTCGCCAGGATGGTCTCGATCTCCTGACCTCGTGATCCGCCCGTCTCGGCCTCCCAAAGTGCTGGGATTACAGGCTTGAGCCACCACGCCCGGCCTCAGAACTTGTTTCTTAAAAAAAAAAAGAAAGAAAGAAAGAAAGAAAAAAAAGATAAGATGACAGCAAGAATGAGGGAGAAAGAAAATAATTTTTAAAAAGAAAAGAAAACAATGAAGTGAGCATTTTTATCCTATAACAGAGAAGCACACAGGTTATCAGAAACAGTTTTATTATCACCAGAACTCTCCAAAATCTCTTTATCCCTCACTGAGGAAAGATCAAGGTAGAAGGCTGTGTGTACTGCATGAAAATAACAGCCAATCTACTTACAAGGATGGCTGACAAAACTAACATTCCTTTGCAATATCTTCCAAGAATTCTTCAGTTATAACGCAAATATATCAATACAAAACGAACTTTTCTTTCCAGAGAAACAAAGTTCTATGATTTTCCCAACTCACTGACTAGAAAGGGCTGCAGTACAGTGCATGGGAATCCAAATAGTACCAAGTGCTTTTGCTGATTTGAGGAGACTGAGTTCAGAGATCAGGGATGCCAAGGCAGCTAGAATTTAAACAGCAAAGAGGCAGCTGCTCAGAAAGAGAGCTCAGGTCATCTACATGGGGTCCTCTTAAGACTTTCCTGAGGCTAGGTACAGTGACTCACACCTGTAATCCCAGCACACTGGGAGGCTGAGGTGGGAGGATCACTTGAGCCGTGGAGTTCGAGACCAGCCTGGGCAATATGGCAAAGCCCTGTCTCTACAAAAAAAAAAAAAAAAAAAAAAAAAATTAGCTAGGCATGGTAGTGCATGCCTGTAGTCCCAGCTACTTGGGAGGCTGAGGTGGGAGGACTGCTTGAGCCTGGGAGGTCAGTGCTGCAGTGAGCCGTGATTGTGCCACTGCACTCCAGCCTGAGTGTCAGATCAAGATACTGTATCAAAAAACAAAAACAAATACAAAAAAACCACAACTTTGGCTAGTAATCTACAAGTGCATGAAGAAACTACCCAATGCCGTGGAAAGAACCGCCTAAAAGGAGTAACAGAGCAATAACCAGTCCATGTTGCCTCCAGCCAAAGTGGAAAGACATAAGACATTGAGCAGCAATGTCCACGGAAAAATACTGCCTTAGCAGTAACTCAAATAAGCCCTAGAAGGAAGGTTGATCTGAACCCATCCTAACAAAGCAAAAAAAAAAAGCACACCTTGAAACAATCAAACTGACCTCAAGTAACTTAACCACCTCCCACAACAAAATCCTGGCTCCAAAAACATAAAATTCTTAATCCAACATCCAACCAAAATTTACCAAGCAAGTAAAGAAAATATAGAAAATATAACCCATAACTAGAAGACAAATCAATAAATAGAAACAGACCCAGAAACCACATTAATGATAAAACTAGCAGGAAAAAAAAGTTTAAATAACCATTATAAATATACTCCATAAGTTTAAGCAGATAGAAGACAACATGAACATGATGAAGAGAAAAGTGGAAGATAGAAAATATGAGTTATTTAGAATAACTAGTTATTCTAGTTCTTTTCTGACTAGGATTGAGTATCTAAAGTATTCCAAACTATTTAGAATAATTACTTAGAACAAATAAATAGAATAGTTTAGATACTCAATCCTAGTCAGAAATAAAATCTACTGAGGCACAAGAGTCCATCTGTGTATGGTTCCCCATAGGTGAGAAAGGCATAGCACCCCTTAAGAGTAAATCAATTTCCAGTCTTTAGCAAATGATAGTCATCAATACTAACGGGATTTCCCAAGTAAAATTGTAAACTAACTGCAATAAATGTTTGTGAAAGTACCAAATACTGCCATCTCTTGTACTAAACCACAGGCACTGTACTAGACTGAAGTTTTGTCTTTAAGAAATCATCTTGGCCGGGCGCGGTGGCTTATGCCTGTAATCCCAGCACTTTTGGAGGCCGAGGCAGGCAGATCATGAGGTCAGGAGACTGAGACCATCCTGGCTAACACAGTGAAACCCCGTCACTACTAAAAATACAAAAAATTAGCCAGGCATGGTG
>NW_012116300.1:492571-495922 GCF_000951035.1 Colobus angolensis palliatus | reverse complement strand
CCTGACCAACATGGTGAAACTCTGTCTCCACTAAATACAAAAAATTAGCCAGATGTGGTGGCACATGCCTGTAATCCCAGCTACTTGGGAGGCTGAGGCAGGAGAATTATTTGAACCCAGGAAGAAGAGGTTGCAGTTAGCTGAGATTGTGCCACTGCACTCCAGCCTGGGCAACAGAGCAAAATTTCATCTCAAAATAAAATAAAAACAAATTAAAATGAAAATAGCTTGGTGTGGTGGCATGTGCCTGTAGTCCCAGCTACTTGGGAGGCTGGGGCAAGAGAATCGCTTGAATCTGGGAAGCAGAGATTGCGGGGAGCTGAGATCGCATCATTGCACTCCAGCCTAGGCATCACAGCGAGACTCCATCTCAAAAAAGAAAAAAAAGAAAAAAGAAAAGAAAAGAAGGTTGGGCAGCCCAGGAAGAATCATAAATAGATAAAGGTTACAGGATTCTCCCAACATCCTTCCCTTTGCTATTTCCTCTCTCTAGTCCCCATGACACTCATTGCTAAGCTCACTCCAGCGCTTCATCCAGGCCTACCCCACCTTCCCTAATGGTGTGATAATGAATCACCTGGGATTTATTATTACTCTACAAGTGCGGAGTCTAGAAATGTGCTTAATTTAAAAATTCATTCAAATTGGATAAGTACCAAATCTGTACTTTTGGGAACCAGAAAGTCACTTTTAATCCTAGCACTTTGGGAGGTCGAGGTGGGAGGACAGCTGGAGGCCAGGAGTTCCTGGGCAAAGCCGCAAGACTCCATCCCCATAAAGCATTTTTAAAAGTGGCCAGACACTATGGTATGCGCGCCTCTCAGCAACTGGAGAAGCTGAGGCGCGAGGATTCCCTGAGTTCCAGATGTAGCTATGATCTCAGCGCTGCACTCCAGCCAGACAAGCAACACACCAGCGACAAGGCCAGACCTTATCTCTAAACAAAACAGATAAGACACTGAGAAACTCTCTCAGAGATTCCTCCAAGGACCCTGCTTCCAGTTGGCAGTTCTGAAAGAAAGAAGTTAGTAAACCACTTCTATATGCCTGGTCTTGGAACGAAGAACGCTTGGTCAAAGGGCTATTTGGGGCTCAGGCGCACTCCTACCACAACATGAATGCCCAACCCTCCTCCAAAGGAGGGGATCAGGAAGAGACCAAAAGCAGCAACAAACTTGGACAAAAAAGATACCTCCACTCACCTGGGCCTCGGGAGTCGGGGGCATGGACGCCATTTGGCGGGTGGGGAATGCCTTCTTCCAGACGCCACAGGGACTTCGAGACGAAGCTGCGCGGGGCGAGAACAGTCTTTAAACGGACCTATTCTGCGGCCAAGCTCCTCCAGTACCCCTAGCCTCCCTCGATTACCGCCGAACCACCCTTAAAAACCTACGCTGACTGCTCCTCCTCCTGGCCCGGCCTCGAAAGGGGCCCACTTACCGCTCGGTGGCTAATGACAGGCCTCGCGCTCCCGGACAGGAGCTGCAGAAAGCGACGCCCGACCGGGACGCGACGAAGAACGCCACGGGCGCTGTAAAACTCCCACGCTCTCATGCTCCTCTACGCAGGAGCTGCGGGAAAAGCCGCCGGAAGCGACCCGCCCCCAGCCCTATCTGCCATCCTACCCTTTGATTGGCCGGAGTTCTCCCGAAGGGGAAGTCCTTCTTTTGTGTTGACCAATCGAACACCTAAACCGAGGACCTGTAGCTACCGTGCAGATGCGAGAGGTAGTTTTCCTCCTTTTCTCTAAGCAAGCATTTCCGCTTCCGCTGGCAGGGTCTCCCCTGTGAGCTCCGGGCCTGTTTACCGGCTAAAGTAGAGTCTTAGGGTGACCCCAGAGGGACGTAATGTTTCCGAGAAGAAGGGCAGAAGGAAGACTGGGAGACACCGGAACTCGAAAGAAAATCGGTAACAAAATGTGGGTTTGGCCAACAGTGCCCTGTAGGGCTGAAATTTCGGTCTGGCCAGAGCGGGGTGATTGAGAGGCCGGGGGTTCGGGCCTAACGTGGGCTTGAGCTGTCCTTTGTGTCTTGGGCGGATGGTGGGGCCGTAGAACATGAAGGAATGTCTTTTTGTACGTTCACAACGTTGACATCGGTGTAGGCCAGGTTGCTAGGCTCCTACTTAAAGTGTTCTGGAGGCATTATGTATTGTACCCGTAGCTGCAGCCTAACCGAGCCGCGTCAGCTCCATAGTCACAGAGGACCCCACGCGGGTATAGAGCCCTAGGTTTGCGTCGCGGGACATTGTTCGCCCCCAGATACCTCACATTCAGCCTACCCTAGAGCCAGTCATTTCCTATTGTGTGTTGGCGGAAGAGGGAGTGCCCTAGTGTAGAGATTTGGAATTGGAAAATTGAACTCCGTCCCAAGCTCTGACACTGATTGGTTGGTAATCTTGGCCAGTTTAAAACTTTGCTTTCCTCAGCTGCAAACAGCTCAGGATGCCTCTCTGGGCTAACTCAGAGGGTAGTTTCAGATTATAAGATAATGTAAGTGAAAGAAATTGTCCATTTATAAAGGTGTTTGGGGAAAAAAAAGACGAAAATGATAGGTACCTTGATAAAAAAGCCTGAAAAGTCTCAACATATTTCCTTATTCTAGTGCCAGGCACATCCCTGTATCTAAAAGCTTAATGAATGGCTGGATGGTTATTAAAACAATATTAGGAGATTTGACAACTTAGGTAATGTGATTTTGTGGAATATCTGATAGGATAGTTTCAGCTACAAGTAACAGCAAACCCACCGAAATGATGTTCAAAGAGCAGTTGCAGGTTGGTTAATTTGGTGGCCCAGTGACAACATCAAAGTCCCAATGCTTCTCCTCTGCCACCCTTAGCATGTTGGTAAAGTTGACAGTAGAATCTAGGTAAAATATGCAGACATGTATTGTGTCATGTACCCATCCTAAACTAGTTATTACCAAGAATAAATATCATAATTATTTGGGGCCCATCATGCTTCAGCCCTTGTCACTAGGGGAAGGACCCAGCCTCCCATGATAATCTACCTGCACAAAATCAGGGCTTTGTTATCAATGAAAAGAGATGTGGAAAGTAAGTTAGATAAGAAACAGCAGAATCTGCCACAAATGACATCTCTTGACAGCTAAGAGCTAGACCTTGTGGGGATGGATCACAAAAGAGGTACCTGGGGAGTCCCAGTAAAAGTGCTTCCAGGACAGATGGAAGAATGGTAGGAACAAACTTCCCTACAGGCTAGACCAGTTCAAAGCATACATGTTGAAGAAGAACTAATAGCCTGTGTATGAAGGTGTAAGCCAAATAAATGTTCATTATTGAGTCACTGTGGTGTTCACATAGTCATCTTTCCCTTCTCGTTTTGTGCTT
>NW_012116300.1:488183-490529 GCF_000951035.1 Colobus angolensis palliatus | reverse complement strand
GAGTAGCTGGGACTACAGGTGTGTGCCACCATGCCCGGCTAATTTTTGTATTTTTAGTAGAGGACAGCGTTTCCCCATATTGGCCAGGCTGGTCTTGAACTCCTGACCTCGTGATCTGCCCACCTTGGCCTCCGAAAGTGCTGGGATCACAGGCGTGAGCCCCTGCCTGTGGTTACTTTTTCCCTAGTGATTTTTTTATGATGATGCAGCTATATGTTGAAATGGAAAGATACTCGTTTTAGGGAGTAAAATTGGTTATGAAACAAAAATAATAACAAAGTTGCTTTTGAAGACTATGTATTAAAATGTTAGTGGTAGTTATATTTTTAATTTTTATGGGTACATGGTAGGTGTATATATTTATGTGGTACATGAAATGTTTTGATGCAGGCATGGAATGTGTAATCACTTCAAGGTAAATGGGGTATCTTCCCTGGCGATGTTTAACATGATTTCCAAAATGAATTGCTCGCTATATTTGGTGTGTTTTCCATTCCCAGATGGTACTGCCTTTTAAGGTCTATTACTTAAAGGTAAGTGTGGCTCTGGTTCTTATGGCCTTTACTGTATCCTTCATGAGAAGTTGATACTGATCGGAAATTGACACAGAGCCTTCTCACCTACACCAAGGGAGTCTAGGTAAGCAAGATTATCTTTATCCCATATTCAGCAAGAGGTTTTCTTATTGGTGTTCAGAATGCTTGACTGAGCAGTTACAAAACTGTTGCTACCTAGTCTCCAGTTTTATCAAGGAAACAATGGCTGCAACTCATGCCTGCAAGAACAAGAGGCTCACACAGTTTTGAAATTAGTGCAACTTCTAGCTGGATAGGAGTCTTTTTAGTTTCATTTAGCCTTGACTTGAAACTAATAGGATTCTTAAAATGAGAAAAAGGCTCAGGGCTCTAAATGTACCTTCGACATGTTAATTCTGTTGCCAAAAACTGGCTTTGCTCTGTATTAACTCCAGCAGAATTCTTTTTCAGTCACTGAGGCCAGAGGTGCTTCTGACCTACTGATACTGAATCATTATTGTTACTAGAAGCTGCAACTAAAGACTCCTGGAGGGTAGTAAGAGGTACAGAGAATGCAGGTTAGATACAGTGAGGACAGAGAAGAAATGATGGGTTGGAGGCTGGGTGTGGTCACTCTCACCTATAATTCCAGCTACTCTAGAGGCTGAAGCAAGAGAATCACTTGAGTCCAGGAGTTCAAGGCTGCAGTGAGCTAGCATTGCGCCACTGCACTCCAGCTTGGATGACAGAGCAAGACTTTGTTTTTTTTTTTTAAAAAAAAAAAAGATGGGTTGCTTTGTAGTTTAGAGAACTACATGTTTAGATAGTTATTATTTCCCCAAAAGGGCCCATGAGATTGAAATTCTGAGATCCAGGGTTTGTCTGACACTAGCCTATGAGTTGTAGAGATGGTATGGCCAGGAGTGAAGTGATGGCCTTGTGTCTTTCTCCCCTGCAGCATACAGAACGACTGTACCTGGAAGAAGGAAGTGCAGAGCCAGCCTGAGTTAGGAGTAGAGCTCCAGAGAGTGAGTCAAAGCCCTCTGTGTCCTGCTGTGAATGATGCCCTCATAGTCAGAGGAAGCCTACTTAAGTGAAATCCATTTTTGACTTGTCAAGTATTAAATATTTTCTTAATTTTTAGTACTGAACAATAGAAGGCATCTAGTGAAACAAATGCTTTCACTTTCTTGCTAGGAGGGTAAATGAGTATATTCTTACATTAGGTACACAGGGATACAGTACAAGTATACCAGCCTCTCTGAACTATAAACAAGTAAACAAGATTTGGTCTAAACATCAGTCTCTTGTGAGTCTGATTGATAAGCCCAGTCTCAGGGCACATTGACAATGTTAGTGGAGAACAAGACTCTCCCAGTGTGCTGCCCTGACCCCCCCGAGATTGGTCTGTGTAGCCATGTGGTGGTCATCCTGTACCACTTCTGGTTTGGTTCTAATCAAAGGAAGCATCTATCATCTTTGGTGATCCGTCTTACACACTTGCATCATTTTATACCAAAGGAAGAATTTCTTTTGTTAAAAATGTATTTTTCATTATCTACTCATAAAGAAGGAACCAAAGGTCTGGGTGCAGTGGCTCCTGCCTGTAATCCCAGCACTTTTAGGAGGTGAGGCAGGCAGATCACTTAAGGTTAGGAGTTCGAGATCAGCCTGCCCAAAATGTTGAAACCCCATCTCTACTATCTAAAAAAACACAAAAATTTAACCAGGCGTGGTGGTGCCTGACTATAGTCCCAGCTACTCGGGAGGCTGAGGCAGGAGAATCGCTTGAACCCAGGAGGTGGAGGTTGCGGTGGGCCGAGATCGCGCC
>NW_012116300.1:476611-487146 GCF_000951035.1 Colobus angolensis palliatus | reverse complement strand
GGGCAACAGAGCGAGACTCCATATCAAAAAAAAAAAAAGAAGGAAAGTTGTGATCCAAGGGAAAGCATACGGGTTTTAATGATGAACCAGTTTGCTCCTTTGTTTCCTGGCTTTCATTCTTCATGGCATGTGCTCAGGGCGGCCACTGGAGAGAGGCATCATTCTCTATGGTATAGAGGCCTTGGGTGGGTGTTTCATCATCTGTAAAATGGGGACAACAATACTGAACTTTCAGCGCCATTGTAAATCAGAATATACAGTACAAGCATTGTGAGGTAGAAGTAAATTAGAACATACAGGAGGGATTATAACTCAGTGTTTAGCCTATAGCAGACACTTAGTAAATAATGCATTCACTCTGCTCCATTCTAGAAGCTCCATTGTTGTTTGTACAAAACACCTCTGTTGCAGTGCTTATCAGATCGTCTTGTAATCACATAACTCCTCAAAGGCAGGATGTTGTGTAATCACATATTTCCCTGGTCACCATTTGTACCCAGAATGGGGAAGGAAGGAATGAAAAGAATCCAGTACCTAAGCTCAGCCTCCATTTCACTTGCACTTGCCTTTTATTTATGAAAATATAGTACTTGTCCATGTAAATAATATCTCTGAATAGATACCAGGAAAATAGTAAGATGAGTTAGCTGGAGAACTTGGATACTGAGTTGGAGGGAGGGAAACTTATTTTTCACCAATGTGTCCTTTTGTTCTGCTTTAAGATAATTTACCACAGTCATGCATTACTTATAAAAATGTTTAGTGTCAGAAAACCCCCCAAGTTAAACCAAAACCAAAATATGTTTTGATACATCTGTAACATTCATTATAAAAGATGATATATAAAAGACTCAAAAATAGAAAAGGCGATCGAACTTACTGAGAAGTGTGCATTAAAACAATGAGCTCTTTTTCACTTAGATTGCAGAAAGGTAAAGAATAATACCTGGCCAGGTGTAGTGGCTCATGCCTGTAATCCTAGCACTATGGGAGGCCAAGGTGAGTAGATCATCTGAGCTCAGGAGTTGGAGACCAGCCTGGGCAGCACGGCAAAACCTTGTCTCTACAAAAAATAAAAAAACTAGTGAGGCTTGGTGGCAGGCACCCGTAGTCCCAGCTACTCAGGTGGCTAAGGCAGCTGAATCACTTGAGCCCAGGAGGCAAAAATTGCAATGAGCTGAGACAACACCATTTCACTCCATCCTGGGGGACAGAGCAAGACCCTGTCTCAAAAAAAAAGAAAAAAAAGAATACTTCGCTGAGCATGGTGGCTCATACTAGTAATCCCAGAATCCCAGCACTTTGGGAGGTGAGGTAATCAGATCACTTGCACCAGGAGTTCGAGACCAGCCTGGGCAACATAGTGAGACTCTGTCTCTAGAAAAAATAAAAAATTAGCCGGGTGTGGTGGTGCATACCTATAGTCCCAGCTACTGGGGAGGCTGAGGTGGGAGGATCACTTGAGACCAGGAGGTTGACGCTGCAGTGAGCCGTGATCACGCCGCTGCACTTCAACTTGGATGACAGAGTGAGACCTTGTCTCCAAAAAATTAAGAAAGACTAATCCCCTATGTTGGTGAGGCTGTGGGCCATTTGCCCTGCTGTAGTGGGTGTAGAGTCTTCACACTCTTGGCATGAGAATAAATTGGTAAAACTTTCTGGCAGGCAGTCTAGAGTTTGTTTCCAAAGTTAAATGTGGTTAATTAAAAATAATTTTACTTGTGCCTGTAATCATAGCACTTTGGGAGGCTGGGGTAGGCAGATTGCCTGAGCTCAGGTGTTCGAGACCAGCCCGGGCAACATGGTGAAACCCTGTCTCTACTAAAAATACAAAAAATTAACCGGGCCTGGTGGCAGGCGCCTGTAATCCCAGCTACTCGGGAGGCTGAGGCACGAGAATCACTTGAGCCCAGGAGGCAGAAGTGGCAGTGAGCCGAGATCGTGTCACTGCACTCCAGCCTGGGGGGCAGAGCAAGACCCTGTCTCAAAAAAAAAAAAAAAAAAAGAATGCTTGGTTGAGCATGGTGGCTCACACCAGTAATCCCAGCACTTTGGGAGGTGAGGTGATCAGATCACTTGCACTAGGAGTTTGAGACCAGCGTGGGCAACATAGTGAGACTCTGTCTCTACAAAAAATAAAAACTTAGCCACGTATGGTGGTGTGTGCCTGTAATCCCAGCTACTGGGGAGGCTGAGGTGGCAGGATCACTTGAGACCAGGAGGTCAACGCTGCAGTGAGCCGTAATCATGCCACTGCACTTCAACTTGGGTGATAGAGTGAGACCTTGTCTCAAAACAATTTAAAAAGACTAATTCCCTGTGTTGGTGAGGCTGTGGGCCATTTGCCCTGCTGTAGTGGGTGTAGAGTCTTCACACTCTTGGCATGAGAATAAATTGGTAAAACGTTCTGGCAGGCATTCTAGGGTTTGTTTCCAAAGTTAAATGTGGTTAATTAAAAATAATTTTACTCACGCCTGTAATCTTAGCACTTTGGGAGGCTGAGGTGGGCAGATTGCCTGAGCTCAGGCATTTGAGACCAGCCTGCGCAACATGGTGAAACCCTGTGTCTACTAAAAATACGAAAAATTAGCTGGGCCTGGTGGCGTGCACCTGTAGTCCCAGCTACTGGGTAGGCTGGGGCAACAGAATCGCTTGAACCTGGGAGGCGTAGGCTGCATTGAGCCAAGATCCACTGCACTCCATCCTGGGCAACAGAGCCAGACTCTGTCTCCAATAATGAAATAATAATAATGGAAAAACAATTTTTTTGAGACAGAATTTCGCTCTTGTTTCCCAGGCTGGAGTGCAATGGCATGATCTCAGCTCACCACAACCTCCGTCTTGAGTTCAAATGATTCTTCTGCCTCAGTCTCCCAAGTAGCTGGGATTACAGGCCCACACCACCACGCCTGGCTAATTTTGTATTTTTAGTAGAGACGGGGTTTCTCCATGTTGGTCAGGCTGGTCTTGAACTCCCAACCTCAGGTGATCCGCCTGCCTCAGCCTCCCAAAGTGCTGGGATTACAGGTGTGAGCCACTGCACCCAGCCAATAATAATAATTTGAACCAACATTCTAGGAATTTTCCCTAAGGAAATAATCAGAACATATGCAGATTTGTGTAAAAGATTGTAAATTGCAATATTGTTTTTGACCTGAATGTGTAGGTTTCAGTGGGGGAACCTGGTCCTCTCCTCCTGCTCCAACCCCAGTCCATCTGCTTACTACCTTTCCCAAACAGAGCTTGAGTAGGGCCATTGGTGGCCAGGATCCAGAACAGGGTATGGGTTTGGGGGAGGTGGTGGTTCGAATCACCTGGGGTTGGATACTGGATTTAGTTCTATAACTCTGTGGGTAAATGAGAGCCTGGGGATTGTGGGGAAGAGGCCTAGGGTGAAAATTAAAATGCCTTAATTTCAGGAGCAGTCTTGGCCTTGGAGATTCATGGGACTTCAGAGAGGAAGGGCAGAAGCTGACCATGTAGATGGTAGGTTGTTGCTCTCCCTGGGCCAGAGGGGCCTGCTTGCCTCCCTGTCTCCAAGGCTGAAAGAGGGTTGTGCAGCTGAGGATACAGGAATTGAGGATACAGGCAAGTGCCATGGCCTGGCAGCTTGGTATGTGGCTGTACTACAGGAGCCTGCTGGCTTCCCACCACTGGGAGTGTGCCTTTAGGTGTCTCTGCTAGACCTATGGCCAGAGGGTGAAAGGAGGCATGAGTAAGTAGGCAAGAGAAAAGCGATAATATGCTGAAAGAGGCCTTAGAGCCAGAGGGAGAAGGAGCAGACAGACTCTCATAAATAGGGGGTTCTGGTGAAACAACTTCTGCAAGAGATTCAATTATAGCAAAACTTTCTGGAACGAAAAAGCTTAAAATAAAAAAAAAGTAACTCAGAAGTTTAATAGATAAACTGAAGGAGAGAATGGTCAGCACAAATGGAGTAGCCTGTTAGATCAAGTGGAAGAAACACTCAAACATAGCAAAAAGAGAAAGGAGAGAGAGAGGAACTAGGAAAGCAAAGAGATGGAGGACCAATCGGCCCTAAAGTCGATGGTGATCAGCCCATTCCTGAGCCATCCCTGTGACCTGTAGATGCCCCTGTGCTTGACTTGCTTAGGCAGGGTCCTCTGAACTCATCACTGAGCCAAGGGAGAATGGGATGACCTTAATGGGTTAGAACACTTAGTGAACACACTGGAACAAGGGGTAGAGTCTGTGCTACAAACACACAGAGAAAGGGTGGAATTTTTTTAGGGTACAAATAACCTTGAATATCTCCTGTAGTAACACATGGTGCCTAACTGAACTGTTGTGAAGATAAAAGAGATCTTACATGTTTAACACAATGCCTCACACGTAAGCCGTGGAGAAATAGTTATTTTCTCATTTGTGTTTTAAAAGAGTATTTTTTTCTTTTTTGAGACAGAGCGTCGCTCTGTCACCCAGGCTGGCGTGCAGTGGTGCAATCTCGGCTCACTGCAACCTCAGCCTCGCGGGTTCAAGCCATTCTCATGTCTCAGACTCCCGAATAGCTAGGATTACAGGCATGTACCACCATGCTCAGCTAATTTTTATTTTATTTTATTTTATTATTTTTAGTAGAGACAGGGTTTCACCGTGTTGGCCAGGCTGGTCTGCTGGTCTTGAACTCTTGACCTAAAGTGATCCACCCACGTCAGCCTCCCAAAGTGCTGGGATTACAGGCTTGAGCCACTGAGCCCGCCCGGCACCGAGTGTTTGGTTTTTCTGTTTTGTTTTGTTTTGTTTTGAGATGGAGTCTTGCTCTGTCCCAGGCTGGAGTGCAGTGGCGCGATCTTGGCTCACTGCAACCTCCATCTCCTGAGTTCAAGCGATTCTCCCACCTCAGCCTCTGGAGTAGCTGGGATTACAGGCATGCACCACCATGCGCAGCTAATTTTTGTATTTTTAGTAGCGACGGGGTTTCACCATGTTAGCCAGGATGGTCTTGATCTCTTGACCTCATGATCCACCCGCCTTGGCCTCCCAAAGTGCTGGGATTACAGGCATGAGCCACGATGCCCGGCCAAGACTCGAATCTTATAACCAGTTCTCTTCAAATTGGATTCTGGAAAGCTCGGAGTTGAAATATACAGCCCAGGCTGGTCGTGGTGGCTCACGTCAGTAATCCCAGTATTTTAGGAGGCCCAGGCGGGCACAACAGTTGAGGCCAGGGGTTCAAGACCAGCCTGGGCAACATAATGACATTCCCATCCCTACAAAAAAAAAACAAAACTTTTTTAATTAGCCAGGCATGGTGGTTCACACTGTAGTCTCAGCTACTTGGGAGACTAAGGTGGAGGCCAGGAGTTCAAGGTTGCAGTGAGCCGAGATTGCGCCCCAGCCTGGGAGACAGAGCGAGACCCTGTCTCAACAACAAAAACTTTGCGTTAGATCTTGCATTATAGAACCCCTGCAACCGGAAAGCAGCTGAGGTTGCTTGTTTTAGGCAGGGACAGCCCTAAACTGCCTTCCGCCAGAATCGGACGGCTGAGATGCCAGTGTCATTGCGGGGTGATGCTGCCCACTGGCCCAAGGTGGTCGGCCGGGAGCCAGCCTCGTGCACCTGCTTTCGGTTTGCCAGGCGCGGCGCTGCAGGCCCTCGCGAGCTTCGGATGCGCCTGTCAGGGCCTGTGCGGGGGGCCACTCGGGAGCCGCGTGACCCCCGGCCCGGAAACCGCGCCACCGGCGTCCGCACACGCTAGGCCGGTGGACCCAGGGGTCTGGCCAGCCATGTCTCGGCGACCCCCCGAAGCGCGAGACAGGGAAGGAGCCGGCCCTCGCCAGTGCCCCGCAGACGGCATTCTGGGGCTGGCTTCGCACAGGGCCTGCCCGCTCCCAAGATGGCGGCGGCGGCGGCCTCACGGGGCGGGGCCACGTGGGGGCGGTGGCCAATGGGCTTCCGGGCTGAGCTGCCGGCCGGGAGCGGGAGGCGGAAGTGCCGCGGGCTGCAGCCTGCGTCCCGGCTGCGGCCCCTACCGGTTACATAACTCTTTGCGGGCTCCGCGCGGCCCCACTTCCCGGCTCCCTGCGCCTCCAGGATGCGCTGAGCCCTACGAAACCCTCAGCGGCCACCGGCTCCCGCCACGAGGTGAGGTGGCGGGTGTCGGCTCCCGGAGCTCGGACCTGCGGCGGGGCGCCGAAGGGGGCGGGGTAGGCGGGGAGGCGGCGCTCGGGTCAAGGGGGCCAGCGTTCCCCGGGAACGAGCGCGCCCACACCCCCGGCGCACAGCCCTCCTGGGAGCCGATTTCGAGGACTGCGGCGGGGAGTGGGCGCTGGCCAGGGACGAGGGGTGAAGAGTTCACGGCTCTCAATGCTGGGTGGGAGTTGGGCCTTCTGCCTGGGGGTTGCGTCAGTGCCCGACCCCGAGACGAGTGGTCGTGACAATTTGCAACTAGAGGGTGGTCCTCATGGGTACCCTGTGGGGTCTCGCGCGAGGTGAAGAGCCAGGCCATTTCAGTCGGTCAGCGATTTGCGCCTTCGACCCGCTCCCGCCTGGCCCGATCCGGGCCTGTTTTGGTACTTGTTGCGCCGATTGGAGTTATTTGCGACTTGTTTGCCCTCCTCTGAACTCCTGAAAGCCGGGGGCTCCGTCTAGGTCTCCCCCTAGTCTTATTCTCCCAGTTTTCTATGTTAAGACAAATTCTTTACGTTCCTGGCCTTTTACAGACCGGCCCTACAGAATCCACACCCCCGGCTCCGACTTTCTTCCCCAGATTGGGTACTTCCCAGGGAGTAGAGGGAATCTGTAGCTTTTGTGGTTTGTCCTACTGGAAAAATCGGGGGGGAAGTGGTGGGCCTTCTCTGAACGACCACCCGCAAATCTGTGTGCCCAAGCGGAGACAGGACCCAGGGTCTGGACATCAGGCAAGGGGTACTCAGCAGTAAACGTGGACATTGCCCGTTTTGTGGGTGTGTTTTTACTCTGCCAAGTCCTTGAGCCGTACACTTTTGTGTCACTCATTTGTCTTGAAAGAAAAGGTTAACAGCCCAACAGAGTAGTTCGCTTTGGTGTCTGGTAGGTATCCGGTAGTTAATCGGAGTGCCAGAACCAGAGAGAACATTGCCGTTTACAGATGTTTGCCTTTCACCAGGTCACTGAAGGCATAAAACCCCTAGTTAATGCTTAACTGAGTGAACCATGAAAGTCATGTGACTCCAAAGGTCATCTCTAGAAATGCGGCAGTCCATGTAGCACTGTGATGTAGAAATTCTGATATATGGGTCAGTGTTCCCAGGCAGGGAGAGGGGGAGTCTTCAACATCATTGAATTAAAAAGGATCTGGAGCAAAAACAAATAAATATACACATATCAGTCAACTGCTTTAAGCTCGGTTGGAGAAGATGACCTTAAAGACCGGAAGAAACTCGAGGGAGACTGCAGTGTAAGTCCCAGTTATCTTTCCAAACAGACAGGTTCATCACAGCATTGAAGGCTGGTCTTCATCTGTCTTCTTGTAGGATTTTCTGCATTAATGTGCAGAGCTGCCCTTGGAGAATGGGGCAGGCATGATTGGACTGTGTTTTGCTGGAGTTTCATCTCACTGAGCTTGCAGACACACTGGGTGTCTGTGACAGTGGTTTAAACTGAAAGTAGCAAAGTCAAGGCATGGTCTGGTGTCAGCAGGCCAGAATAAAACACACAGACAACTTTTTACAAGGTCTGTGTATGTCCTATCTTTAGCCTCTCCTGGTTGTAACTTGAAGTGACTTTGTTGCCCTGTTTGTTTTGACCAGGCCCACTCTGGAACAGTATGGAGAGTATCTTTAGATGTGACTTGTCTGGGTTGCTTAGCAACGGCATGCTTCTGACTAGAATGGAAGAAAGTTCCTGGACGTGAGGAGATTTAAGGGATAAAAGATACACCTAAAAGGAGACCAGGAGGGGTCGTGCCCTGTCATTGCTAACTGGGTGCTTATAACTGGAGACTGGGTGTACCTGTTAGCAGCCGTGGTTAGACCAGGTGGATACAGAATCCAGAATGGTCACATTGCAACCACGGGGAACACACAGATGCAGAGAAGAGTCTTCTCTGAGTTAGGGCAGTGCATGGCCTTGCTTGCTTCCCTGCCCTCTGAGTTAGGGCAATACGTGGCCTTGCTCTGCTGAAATAGCCCAGAAGTCCTCTGTGCTTGGTGACAGCTCTCACCTGAATAGAAAGCTGGCTGCTTATCAGACACTGTTTCCTTAAATGGCAGCTCCTCCACATCTGCGTCATCTCCATTATCTCTCCCCTATCCATCTCTTTCTGGAAGGAATCCACAAAGCCCTCATGGCTTTTTGTTTGTTTTTGTGTTTTGTTGTTGTTGTTTGGAGATAGAATTTCCAGCCCAGGCTGGAATGCAGTGGCGCAATCTTAGCTACGGCAACCTCCACCTCCCGAGCTCAAGCGATTCTCCTGCCTCGGCCTCCTGAGTAGCTGGGATTGCAGGCATGTGCCACCACGCCTAGCTAATTTTTTTGTATTTTTGGTGGAGACGGGGTTTTGCCATGTTGGCCAGGCTGGTCTTGAACTCCTGACCTCAGGTGATCCGCTGCCTCAACCTCCCAAAGTTCTGGGATTACAGGCGTGAGAGCCACCGCATCCAGCCTGCCTTCATGGCTTTTACACCTCTTTTCCTGGTTTGCAGAAAGGAAGGCTGGGGTGTGGACCCTGAATCGAAGCTGGTTCTGCTTATGTGCATGTGAAGTGCTTTCAAGTAAAATGCTGATCTGTAAAAAGATGCTGGAAGTCCAGGGTCTCTTTCTGGCTAAGTTCAAATGGCAAATTTGATTCAGCAGATAGTTGTGAGTGCCTTGAAGTGCAAAGAATGATCCAGGGTCAGGACTCCTTCCCTCTATATCATTATTTTGATATGTATGTATGTATATATGTTTAGAGATGGAGTCTTGCTATGTTGCCCAGGCTGGTCTCAAATTCCTGGCCTCAAGCCATCCTCATCCTCAGCTTCCTCAGTCATTGGGGTTACAGGAGTGAGACAGTTTGCCAGGCTCTGTATCATTCTTTTTAGCATGACCTCTGATAAGAGGCTGGCAGGACAGTTCAGGGCTTATCTGAAGCCCACATATCTTACAGTGCTGATTAAAGAGAGACCTGTGTCATTCTGCTGTGAACACTAAGGCATTTGCATAGTGCTTGTGGGAGTGATAGGAAGGGAGTCTGAACTGGGGGAGCCAGGGCTTTCTGCAGGAAGTGGTTTGGGGTCCTTGTCAACAGTGAAGGGTGCTTAATGGAGCCAGAGTACCCCACTGTGGAGGTGGGCAGAGAGGTGCCAGGCACCCCAAAGTGGCCACAGGTCTAAGCTGAGATGGTCAGATAGAGGGAAGCAAACCAGGGCCACTCCCTAGTCCCACCTTGTCAACAACTTGGACGGAATTCTCAGCCAGGGAGAAGCCATCGCGAGGACTGTGAGTGCGACGGCTTGGAGATGTTCCAGTGTCTCTTCAAGTTCTAAGTGAAATTATTATCCATTTTGCCCTAAAATGGACTCTTAAACCCCCATACACTTAGAATAGCATGTATTTTGTGCTTTGAAGCCAGAAATAAACATTCTAAACACAGATTTAAAGTTGCAGTGAAAAGGAGGTGGTTGTGGACAGACATGCAGAACAAATGTTTGAGAAATGTTCCCTTTGCTTCCACAGAAAGACAAAGGTATTTTCTCATCTTTGACAAACCATGTTAAAAAAATATTCTTGGCCAGGTACAGGGGCTCAGCACTTTGGGAGGCCAAGTGGACGGATCACTTGAGCTCACAAGTTGGAGAGCAGCCTGGGTGACATACCAAAACTCCATCTCTAAAAAAATACAGAAATTAACCAGGCGTGGTGGTGCACACCTGTCATCTCAGCTGCTTGGGAAGCTAAGGTGGGAGAATGGCTTGAACCCAGGGGGTGGAGGTTGCAGTGAGTTGAGATGGTGCCACTGCACTCTAGCCTGAGTGATAGAGCCAGACCTTATGTCCCCCCCCAAAAAAAAACCTTTCAGTGTTCTTTTTGTGGTGCAGTTATTGTTATTAAAAAGCAGATAGTGTTTCTCTTTTTTTGTTTAGTGTATTCCTGAAATAGGGTTGATTTGGCCAGCAAAGTATTGACATTGGGACCCATCTTGAAAATACCTATTGAAGAAAGCAAATTGCATTTTATAAAATAGTAGGTGGGTAATTTTCCCTTAGGTACCAAGAAGCATTCTTTTCTGGAAAATGTTAATGCAACAATATTTCCCTCATTCCCTTGGCGTTCATGGGTGTTCTATTGAATGCTTTTCCAAACGTACTTCTTTCTAGAAGATAGCTCGTTCTGACTCCTGTTGTAAACTGTTCAGAGATTATTCTTTCTAGAGCCTGTTACATTCAAAATGTCTTGCTAGTCTGCCACTTGCTGCCCTTCTCTTTCTACTTAGTTTCAGATCGCTTTGCATCTCCTGTGGCCTCCCATTTTTAACCTTTTCATTGATGTGTATACACACAGAAAAGTGCACTGCTTGACGAGTTGACATGGCGTGAACATAACCTGTACA
>NW_012116300.1:443467-475966 GCF_000951035.1 Colobus angolensis palliatus | reverse complement strand
GAATGGCGTGAACCCGGGAGGCGGAGCTTGCAGTGAGCTGAGATCCGGCCACAGCACTCCAGCCTGGGTGACAGAGTGAGACTCCGTCTCAAAAATAAAAATAAAAATAAAAAATAAAGCAAAGGCTTGAAAGGACTCTCCTTTCTCAAGAAAAGGAAAATGCATTTTTTAAATTTTTTTTTGAAATGATTGTCTTAAAATTTCTAAATATTTTTTAAAATTAGATTTTATATAGCCACGCAAATTGTTCTTCAATGGTTACGTAGGAATACTTTAAAGTATTTTTGCAAGGCTGCTTGGCCTCCCTGTCCACAGCCTCCTCTTTGTTTCTTTGCAACTTAGACTCTGTGTTTAGAACATTTATTTCCGGGATGAATGCATAAAATGCCATGCTACTCCAAGGCACAGAGTTTCAGAGTCAGCGCTGAGTCTATTTTAGGGCAAAATGGGTAATTCTACTCATAATTTGAAAACACACTATTAAATACACAAGTTGCTGCTAACTAAAAACAGCCTGTGAGATTGTTTTAGTATAAAAATGCAAGCTGAGGCTGGGCACAGTGGCTCACACCTATAATCCCAGCACTTTGGGAGGCCAAGGTGGGTGGATTTCTTGAACTCAGGAGTTGGAGACCAACCTGGCCAACATGGTGAAATCCCGTATCTACAAAAAATGCAAAAATTACCCGAGTGTAGTAGCTCAGTGTCTGTACTGTCAGCTACTTAAGGGGCTGAGGTAGGAGGATTACTTGAGCCCAGGAGGTGGAGGTTACAGTGAGCCAAGATCGTGCCACTGCACTCCAGCCTGAGCGACAGAGTGAGACCCTGGTTTTTTTTTTTTTTTTTTGTAAATGCAAGCTGGCCCGGATGCGGTGGCTGAGACCTGTAATCCCAGCTACTTGGGAGGCTGAGGTGGGAGGATCCTTTGAGCCCAGGAGTTGGAGACCGGCCTGGACAACATAGGGAGACCCAGTCTCTACTTTAAAAAAAAAAAAAAGAGAGAAATTCAACCTAGGCTTGGTGGCATGTGCCTGTAATCCTAGCTCTTTGGGAGGCTGAGGTTGAAGAATCCCTTGAACCCTGAAGTTCGAGACCAGCTGGGGCAACATAATGAGATCCTGTGTCTTAGAAAAAAAAATCCGTATGTATGTTAGTAATTTTCACATACAACATCTTCACTTTTTTCTGATAATGAAAACAACCCAAGGTTATTGCAAAAAAAGATCCAATAATACAGAAACAAATGATACAGAATGGAACTGTCTGCCGCAATTGCTGAGGCAGATGCAGGCAGAAATTTAGATTACTTTTATTTTTTATTTATTTATTTATTTTTTTGAGACAGAGTCTCACTCTGTCGCCCAGGCTGGAGTGCAGTGGTGAAGTCTCGGCTCACTGCAACCTCCTCCTCCTGGGTTCAAACGATTCTCCTGCCTCAGCCTCCCAAGTAGCTGGGATTACAGCCACCATGCCCTGCTAATTTTTGCATTTTTAGTAGAGATGGGGTTTTACCATGTTGGCCAGGCTAGTCTCGAACTCCTGACCTCAAGTGATCTGCCGGCCTCGGCCTCCCAGAGTGCTGGGATTACAGGCAAGAGCCACCATGCCTAACTAATTTTTGTATGTTTTAGTAGAGATAGGGTTTCACCATGTTGGCCAGGCTGGTCTCAAACTCGAGCTCAAGTGATCCACCCACCTCAGCCTCCCAAAGTGCTGGGATTACAGGCGTGAGCCACCACGCCCAGCTAGATTACTTTTAAAATATCATTTTAGTCATAAAAGTTAGACTCAGTCAGATGGTAGTTCATACCAATACCAAATTTGACCGACTTTTATATTTGATAGTTGCTTGATTCCAGAGGATCTTAAGTGCAAACCCAGAGAAGCAGAGAGTAAAAAGCAAAAAGGCAACAAAACCTAGCAGATGGTGATGGAAAGTGAAGAAGCCAGGGAGGGGCACGCGGGCATAGAAGGTGCTCTGAAACCCGACCCTCTCTTGCTGGGCTTTTTCCTTTTAAACTGAGGAGCTGCCGTGTCCATCTCGCCTGCTGCTTCCTAGACAGTACAGAGGGTTTCCTGTAGCCTTAAGTTCTCTGGCCGAGAACAGACAAGTGCTTGGTTGAGCCTTAGACAGGGTCCAGTCTTGGGTGTTAGTCAAGAATGCTATTCAAGTAAACACGTTTTACTATCATTTGATTCCCATCTGCCCCCAAACCTAGTATTATTTGCAGGTAGTTTTGTTGTTGTTTTGTTTTTAAACCAAACAGGTTGACCCACTCACTCTATCTGAGTTAGGAAGTATATTCCAGGCACAACCTATCAGGCAGTTGCCTGCCAAGATCCCAGCTGAAAGCATCACTGGGACAAAGGTACTGCTCTGGCAGCCACCCTGTTGGCTCCATCCATCCCACACCTCAGTTGTCTCGAGCTGCTCTTTCAACGGGAATGTGAGATCTGGGAGCAGACGCTCATCTGCACCCCCATTTTCTATTCCAGAAAAAGGAAACTTGTCCGAAGCAAGAGGGAGGCAGCCACGGGGTCCCGTCTTGGCACCATATCTGGTCCCCTGTTTAGTGTTCTGTCCTTCTCCCTTCTCTTGGGTCATGTTCTTGTCTCTGTTCTTCATCGTCCCCTCTTCGTCCTTGTCATCTCTGCTTCTTTTTTTTTTTGAGACGGAGTCTTGCTCTGTCGCCCGGGCTGGAGTGCAGTGGCCGGATCTCAGCTCACTGCAAACTCCGCCTCCCGGGTTCACGCCATTCTCCTGCCTCAGCCTCCCAAGTGGCTGGGATTACAGGCGCCCGCCACCTCGCCCGGCTAGTTTTTTTGTATTTTTTAGTAGAGACGGGGTTTCACCGTGTTAGCCAGGATGGTCTCGATCTCCTGACCTCGTGATCCGCCCGTCTCGGCCTCCCAAAGTGCTGGGATTACAGGCTTGAGCCACTGCGCCCGGCCTCATCTCTGCTTCTGACACTGACCCAGTGGGGCTACAAAAGGTGAGCGCCCTTCCTGCTGCCCCCACCGCCTGCCACAATCCAGCCCTGGCCTAAGAGCAGGGAAGGTGCTGTCCCCCAGGCTGCAGACGGAGGTTAGTACAGCAACCTCAGACGGCTTGTGTGTCTTGGGTGCTGTTTCGAGGAGGATGCAGAGGGATGAATCCCTGCCTTCTTCCGCGTGACCCCTGTGGTGGGGGAGCATCCCTGCTCAGCCCAGGGGTGGCTCTTTTCGTGTTTGTCATGAGATTCCTCTAGCAAAAGCAGTGGGTTTTGTGAGTATTTAGGTAATGGTGCCAGAAAGCACCACGACACCCTGGAACGTCTCCCCCATATAATCAGAGAGTCTGACTCTGCTCACTGCTGAGACCCTGATACCCAGGATAGGGCCTGAATTTTCAGTGCAATTTCGATAAATTAACCACTAAATGGATTCTCAGTTTGAAACGCAAGGCTTGACAGAACGTTCCACCCAGGGAAGATTGAGTCGGACCCGGGACCTTGCCAGAACACCTGTGGCTGTTGCTGTTGTTAACTGAGGTGTAATTAACATGCAGCCAAATGCATAGCTTCACCCGGCAGATCCATGCATTTTGACAACTGCAAAACGAGACAGCACATCGCCATCGCGCTTCGCAGCTCCCCCTTCACCACTCTGGCTGCCAGCACCAGGGGTTTGTTTGGCCAGTTCCACAGTGTTGCAAACACAGAATCCTCCAGCGCCACTCGTCTGCCCTTGAAGAGACGCGCATGGAGTTGTATGCGACCGCTCTGCGGGCTCCCCTCGGCACATGGTGGTCTTCAGAGAGAGGCTGTTTGGAAATAGAGTGGTGGGTGTTTGCTTCTTGTCACCCGGTAAATGATTCATTCTCCTGCTACTCTGACGCTCTGGAAGAAGCCCGGGCTGCTGAGGAGATGGCTTGCTCTCCTGTGGGCAGCAGCTCGTTTGAGAAACAAACCATGCGCCGTGACAGCTGCTGACATCCTCCACGTTTAGCTCTTGAGCCCATTTCACTGATGTGCAAGACAGTGGCCTATATCTGTCACTGGTGTGTTTTTCCTTTTCTCCCCTGCTCCACCCCAAAGACCAGGAGCGTGGAGTTCATGAGTGTTGGATTTTTCAAGCTAGTAAACCTTGCAGCTGCCAGTGGTGGTTCATTCTTGTGGTATGGACAAGCACATGCTAATCTCCCTTGAGCTTCTCTTGAGCAGAAGTCTGGTGTGCTAATGGGCAGAACTGGGGTGGTGCTTTGAGAGGAAGAAGGGGAACGTGGCCCGAGAGGGAGATCCACTGAGATGCAAGCTGCTTGGAGTTTGGGGCGGGGATTCCTGGAGGGCCTCTGGATTTTGCAGAGGGGCAGCTGTTGCTGCATCTTCACCAGCGTGCTAGGGCAGAACGTGGGGTGAGTGAGGAAGAAGTGTTTGAAGGGCAGGAGTAAAGCAGAAAGGTGGCAGTAGATGTTGAGCTGTGAGTGGTTCCATTGCCTGGAAAGGAGGTGGCAGGGAGGCCTGCCCAAGATGGGTGCCTGCAGGGTGCGGACAGCCTGTCAGAGGGGAGTTGGTGCAAAAGAGGAGATTGAAAATGTCAGACAGTGGGTGCTAGGGCCTGAGAGAAAGGGCCTGAGGAGCCAGACCAGGGGTTGGGGGGCGGCCTTTAGAAGCAGCGTCTCATGCAGCCTTCCCAGCGACCCTGAGGGAGGTGGGAGAATCTTCAGGCTACAGCTGAGAAGCTGAAGCATGTGGCGGGAGAGCCGTCTCAGAGTCTCAGAACACCTGAGATCCCTGCAGGGTCTGGGAGCATGTTGGGGGCTCAGAGTGCAGGTAGGGACTGGCAGGGCGGAGCTGTGAGTGAGAAGGAAGAGAAGGGAGGGCAGGGCAGGGTGGCCATGGCCAGCTGAACACTGGGAGTCTGCTCCTGAAGTCGTGGGCAGAAGCCAGGGCACCTCTCAAGCCATTAAGAGAGTGGCCTTTCCAAGCGCAGTGTGACTCGGTCTTGAAGCAGTGCCATCGCAGGAGGAGGAGGCCCCCGTGGACTTGGGGCATTAGGACCGGGACTGCCAAGGAGAGAGGGCACTGGAAACAGGGTTGTTTTTGGCTTTCTTACCTGGGGTGCAAGTAGAGGAGCCTGTGGGCATCATGAGGATGTCAGAAAACCCTTCTGGTAACTGAAATGCAGTCCATTCTGTGTTCCCCAGATTCTGAATTTTCAGCACCTGACAGTGGCAGGGGATGGCAGACATACCTGTGGGTGCTGGAGACATCTTGGCGGCCCTTACTGCGGTTTCGCACCATAGCCCCCTGTGGGCTGAGCACGTGGGCTCCTGGGCAGTTGTTACCGATGGAAGGTATCCAGGTTCTTGGCATGTTGAACAAAGAATTGGACAAAACAGCACAAACAAAGCAAGAAAAGGATGAAGCAACAAAAGCAGAGATTTATTGAAATCTAAAGTACACTCCATAGGGTGGGAGCAGGCCCTGGTTACAGAATTTTCTGGGGTTTAAATACCCTCTAGAGGTTTCCCATTGGTTATTTGGTGCATGGCCTATGTAAATGAAAGTGACCTGTGATCAGTCTGATTGGTTGAGGAAAGCAGCCAACCAGAGGCTGACGTGAAAAAACAAAGTTACACTCCTATGCAAATGAAGACTTGACCCGAGACCAGCTTGATTGGTTGCAGGAAGAGACCAATCAGAGGTACTTTCAGTTATTTATCTGCCTCCTAGAAAAGCAGGGAGTGTGAAGGGAATAGCCTCTGGTCCTTTTATTACTTGGAGATGGAAAGTTGGGGTTTTCCTTTGGATTTAGTTCTAAGAAGTCAGCATGAATTGGCCTTAGGTTCCCTGCCTCCAGACCCTATTCTCCTGCCTCGCAGTGATGTTGGTCAGAGGCTCAGCTTGGCTCTGCCAGTCCAGACAGCAGCCCCTTCCAGCTACTGCCAGTCCTCGGAGGAAAGCAGTCTCGGGACAGCATCCAGAGAGGTCATTTCCATCTAAAAGAAAGATGAGGTCTGCAGGCAGCTCAGAAGCAGGGAGTTGGGGGAAGCAGAGAAGGCGTGAGGGCTGAGGCACAAGCACGGCTTTTGTTTGGGTTGAGCAGGATCAGTGCCTCCCTCCTTGCATCGTGTCGCTCACCACCTCCCGAAGGCGGAGAACTGTGATGCAGACCCAGGAGGCCAGCCGGGGGAGATTTCTCACTGCAGGCATGAACCTTTGAAACTCCAGGTTCTAACTTAAAAATTCAAGAGAGTGGCCAGGCTTGGTGGCTCATGCCTGTAATCCCAGCACTTTGGGAGGCCAAGGCAGGTGGATCACGAGGTTAGGAGATCGAGACCATCCTGGCCAATATTGGCCTCACGAGGCCAACAACCTTGTCTCCACTAAAAATACAAAAATTAGCTGAGGTGGCACGTGCCTGTAATCCCAGCTATTTGGGAGGCTGAGGCATGAGAATCACTTAAACCCAGGAGGCAGAAGTTGCAGTGAGCCAAGATCTGACCACTGCACTCCAGCCTGGGCAACAGAGCCAGACTCCGTCTCAAAAAAAATAAATTCAAGAGGGCTTCCCATTCTCCCATGCAGTACTTCCCTGCTTGTTGTAGTAGAGACGCGTCCTGTGCCTTTTTAGGAACATGTTCTGAAAGATGGCTTGGGCAACTGCAACTTTAGTGCTCCTATCCCCCCAGCACTGCCTGCCTGAGTACCCATCCTGTTTGGAGGGCTCAGAGCAGAGAGCACCTGCCTGGCGGGGCCTCTCTCTTGACTTCGCCTTGCTGCCTCGCACAGCACTGCCCGAGTACCCCTCCTGTTTGGAGGGCTCAGAGCAGAGAGCACCTCCCTGGCGGGGCTTCACTCTGGCTTCACCCTCCTGCTCCCTATTCTCAGCACTCTGGTCCCTGTGTCCTCCAGGTGGCCTGCAGGCAATGGAAGATGAGTACTTAGTAGAAGGTTCTAGGTGGGCACATGAGGGGAGACAGGAAAGCTGTGGGAAGAGGGAGCAACGGCAGGACAGGGGCCAGTGGGGATGGGGGGCCGCTGGCCCTGCCTTTGGATCATCTCTGACTTGATCAGCACGAACCCCTGGCTCTAGAAAGAGACTGATGGGCCAGGGCACATGTCGGTCCCCCTCACTGCCTCCACAGCAGTGGACCTACAGCTGCCCTCTTTGACCCCATCTCTTCCTTTCATGGGCACACAGGCAACCTGAGTCTTTCTTTCATGCACCTTCCTGTCTCTTCTCCTCTGCCCATCAGTTGGGCTGAGACACATGAGGTGCTGTGATGCGTGCTGCATTTGGCCCTGACTTAGGTGTGATGTGTTTCGATTTTTAAATCAAGGAGTCTAAAGAACTGGCCTCCAGAAACATGGAAGCACTTTTAGTAGGGATTTGAGAATCCGCAGATCGTTGTATATCTCGGAGCCCAGTGTTTTTCTTGAAAGTCAAACTGGAAACAAATAAGGATACTGGGGGAAATGTGCAGTCCCAGGACATGAGAGATGCGAGCTCATTACGAATCTGTCTTTAGTACCAAGCCACAATACAGAGATTTGTGAAAATCTTCAAAAATCATTTTGACTGAAGCTTAAGATATCCACATACAATACACTGTACCCGTTTTCAGTGTACAGTTCAGTGAGCTTTGATGTCTGTGTAGCCACCACCACCACAATCAAGATCTGGAACGTTGGCCGGGCTCAGTGGCTCACGCCTGTAATCTCAGCACTTTGGGAGGCCCAAGGCAGGCTGATCACGAGGTCAGGAGATCGAGACCATCCTGTCCAACACGGTGAAACCCCGTCTCTACTAAAAATACAAAAATTAGCCGGGCGAGGTGGCAGCGCCTGTAGTCCCAGCTACTCGGGAGGCTGAGGCAGGAGAATGGTGTGAACCTGGGAGGCGGAGCTTGCAGTGAGCCGAGATGTGCCACTCCACTCCAGCCTGGGCAACAGAGCGAGACTCCGTCTCAAAAGACAAAAATAAATAAATAAATGAAGATACGGAACATTTTCATCCCCTCAGGAAGTCATCCCTGCCCCAGGCAACCAGGGAGGTCAAGGCCTTACCAACCCCATTTCCTGGGCCCAGCTCTCAGGCAGGTCTCTCTGTGGCCTCCAGACCTGGGCTGCACTGGCTGGTTTCACAGGTTGCCTGCGCTCATCCTGCCCTGTCCAGTGAGAGCTGAGCAGGCGGTGGTTTTTTCAGAGCCAGCTGGCCCCACAGGAGCTCAGAAACCTGGGCGGCTGGGCCTGTGGGCCCTGGAGCTCTGCCCAGGGTGGCCAGGTGAGCGACCTTTCCCCCGTGCTGGTTCCTGTAGCAAGGAGGAGGCCGTGTGCTGTGGCCCTTGTGTCAGGAGCCATCTCTGGAAAGGCTGAATCGAGGAACCGGCCTCTGCCTCTGCCTTCGATGTTGTAGGGTTAGTGGCTTTGTCTCAGAGGTTCAAAGTGTGGGTAAGTGGTTTCTGGATTTGCCGGTTTTCTTAGCCCTGAGGGGAAAAGGGGTGGGAGTCTGCCCTCAGCTGGCTTCCTAAAAACACGGTACCTGTGCTTGAGTTACACGCCCACCCGGTGTCCTGTCGCGTTTTGAGACCTCAGTGGAGTGTGCGGGCCCTGAGTAGTATCCCCCCACTGACAGTGAACCAGGTGCTGCCCCCTGCGGTTCCCGTGTGTGTCAGTGCCAGCCACGTGCGCAGGACCCACTGTTCCCAGGGATACAAGGTCCTGCGGCCCATGGTGGCAGCTGCGGCACACAGCGCTGCTTTCCAGAGCTCTCAGTGTAGACACCAGAGGCCTTTCATTCAGTCAGCTGGAAAACCCACAATCCACGTTGGAAACCCAGTCTCTCTGGGATGAGAAATTTGAGTGGTTTTTTTTTTATGATTTTTTCTTTTGTTTGTTTGTTTTGTTTGTTTTTTGAAACAGAATCTCACTCTGTCGCCCAGGCTGGAGTGCAGTGGCACGATCTTGGCTCACTGCAACCTCTGCCGCCCAAGTTCAAGCAATTCTACCACCTCAGCCTCCCAAGTAACTGGGATTACAGGCACCTGCCACTGTGCCCAGCTAATTTTTTTGTGTTTTTAGTAGAGACAGGGTTTCACCATCTTGGCCAGGCTGGTCTTGAACTCCTGACCTTGTGTTTGGCCTGCCTCGGCCTCCCAAAGTGCTGGGATTACAGGCATGAGCCACCGCACCCGGCCCTGGTTGGTTTTCATTAAGAACATTTTCAAAGATCCACATGGCATACCAGTCATCCAGCTCTAACGCTCATTAATATTTTGCTACTTTTTTGCTCCAACTAAATTAAACTAAATTCTGGAACATTCTGTCATTTTGCCTCTGCATATTCCACTGTGCATCTGTTAATATAAAATACGGACTTTTTGTACATAACCACAAGGCTTTTCTCACACCTGACAAGATTAACACCTTCATCTGTTTTTTTAGAGGTTTTGTTTCTTTGTGTATTTTTTGTCATCTGTTTTGTTTTGTTTCATTTAGTTTCTTTTTTTTTTTTTTTTTTTTTTGAGACGGAGTCTCGCTCTGTCGCCCGGGCTGGAGTGCAGTGGCCAGATCTCAGCTCAGTGCAAGCTCCACCTCCCGGGTTCACGCCATTCTCCTGCCTCAGCCTCCCGAGTAGCTGGGACTACAGGCGCCCGCCACCTTGCCCGGCTAGTTTTTTGTATTTTTTTAGTACAGACGGGGTTTCACCATGTTAGCCAGGATGGTCTCGATCTCCTGACCTTGTGATCCGCCCGTCTCGGCCTCCCAAAGTGCTGGGATTACAGGCTTGAGCCACCGCGCCCGGCCTAGTTTCATTTTTGAGTCAGAGTCTCACTCCGTCACCCAGGCTGGAATGCAGTGATGCCATCTCAGCTCACTGCAACCTCCGCCTCCCAGGTTCAAGTGATTCTTGAACCTCAGCCTCCTGAGTGGCTGGGATGACAGGTGCACCACCACGCCCAGCTAATGTTTGTAGTTTTAGTAGATATGGGGTGTGTTAGTCCATCTTCATGCTGCTGATATAGACATAGCTGAGACTGGGTAATTTAGAAAGGTACTAGGTTTAATGGACTCACAGTTGTATGTGGCTGGGGTGGCCTCACAATCATGGTGGACGGTGAAAGGCACGCCTTACATGCTGGTGGCAAGAAAGAATGAGAGCCAAGCAGAAAGGGAAACCCCTTATCAAACCATCAGATGTCGTGGGACTTACTCGCCACCACAAGAACAGTATGAGCGAAACTGCTCCCATGATTCAGTTACCTCCCACCGGGGCCCTCCCACAACACATGGGAATTTGGGGAGCTACAATTCAAGACGAGATTTGGGGAGGGACGCTGCCAAACCATGTCATAGTGTTTCACCGTGTCGGCCAGCCTGTTCTCAAATTGCCTCAAGCAGTCCACCTGCCTGGACCTCCCAAAGTGCTAGGATTACAGGTGTGAGCCACCATGCCTGGCCCCAGATTTTTTTTTTTTTTTGAAATGGAGTCTTGCAGTGTTGCCTAGGCTGGAGTGCAGTGGCGCAGTCTTGACTCACTGCAACCTCTGCCTCCAGGGTTCAAGTGATTCTTCCACCTCAGCCTCCTGAATAGCCAGGATTATAGGTACCTGCCATCACGCCTGGCTAATGTTTGTATTTTTGTAGAGATGGGGTTTTATCATGTTGGCCAGGCTGGTCTTGAGCTACTGACCTCGGGGGATCTGTCCGCCTTGGCCTCGCACAGTGCTGGGATTACAGGCATGAGCCACCGCGCCCGGCCTAACTATTTCTAAAGGGTCTGGAGTCAACAGTGCATGGATCCAGAACCGTGGGAACAAAGGGGTGGGCACAAGGGCAGGGTGGGGGCTGTGAGTTTAAAGAGGCTTCTCCCTATAAAGCTGAGCATGAACTACTTGGCACGCCTGATGTTGAACCAGGAGCTGAGAACCACACAAGTTAGGAGTCAGAGCAGAGCTGCTCAGGACGTCAGTGCTGGCCCTGTCCCAGATCAAGGGTATACCCCTGGAAGTGGCTGGACCGGGCCAAGTATCAGCTAGTAGTGGGTGCTCAAGGCTGGTGTAGAGGGGCACCGCCTCCCTGCCAGCACTGTCCTGACACTTGGACCCCATCAGCTCATTCCAGCACCGAACCACCCTGGGGAGGGGCCTGGCCATCTCCACTCCACAGAGGAGGCTCCGGGAATCTGATTAGCTAAGGCTGAGCCAGCAGAGACACCAGATTCGGCTTCTAAATTTTTCCCCTTGTCAGGAAGGGGAAGGTTGTGCAGAAGCCTGGACAGTGGATGGCCGCGGGCACTTCCCACCCATGGCAGCAGGAGGGCGGGAGCTCAGAGAGGCTGGGCTCGTCCTGCCAGTGGAGTGGGGATTGCCAGATAAAGACGAGGCCTTTCCTGGGCAGTGAGTGAGTCCTGGGAGCCCAGCGGCTCTGCGTCCACACCTTGCGCCTGCCCCCAGCTGCTTTGACTTGCAGATTTCACAGCCTTTCCTGATTCTTGTTTGATTCAGTCATTTCTGTTGGTGATTCCAGAATGGTGACTTTCTAATTCCGTCATCATTTCTACTTTTATTAGCCAGCATTCTTCTGTAAAAAAGAACTTTTCCTCAACCCTGAGATGAACTACACAATTCCTCCTAAAAAGGGAGGATGAATGCAGCATCTTTTCCCATTTATTTATGGGTTTATTTATTTATCTTTAGAGACAGGGTCTTGCTATGTTGCCCAGGCTGGTCTCAAACTCCTGGGCTCAGGTGATCCTCCCACCTCAGCCTTCCAAAGTGCTGGGATTACAGGCATGAGCCACCACACCCAGTCTTCCATCCTTTCCTTTTTCCTTTTTTTTTTTTTTTTTTTTTTTTTTTTTTTTTTTTTTTTGAGACAGAGTCTTGCTCTGTCACCCAGGCTGGAGTCCAGTGGCCGGATCTCAGCTCACTGCAAGCTCCGCCTCCCGGGTTCAAGCAATTCTCCTGCCTCAGCCTCCACAGTAACTGGGATTACAGTTGCCTGCCACCAAACCTGATTAATTTTTGTATTTTTAGTAGAGACAGGGTTTTGCCATATTGGCCAGGCTGGTCCCGAACTCCTGACCTCAGGCAATCCACCCACCTTGGCCTACCGAAGTGCTCCGATTACAGGCGTGAGCCACCACACCAGGCCCCATCCTTTCCTTTTAACAACCAGTTTCCAACTTAAAGAACTAAGGCTTCTGTTTTTCCCCTTCTCGGTGCTGCCGGCCAGCCTTCCTCCCTCCATTCCTCTCTTCCTTTGTATAATAACTTCCTTGTTAAATAAAACAAGGGGGGCTTCTCCCCCAGCCCCTGGATTGGATGCACTTTCCTGATTTAAAAGAGTCCTTGGCCACTTGTGACCCCCGACTTGAACTGTGGTACCCCCTGAAGTCTCTTTCCGCCCAGGAGTGTTTGCTTGCTGGGTGGGGAGGAGAAATTGGGTGTGACTCGCTCAGCACAGAGCCACGCCCTGGTAGTAAAGCCGCACCACTTCCCCTGCAAATCCGTTCACTGCCCCGGCTGCCAGGCTGCTTTGAAGGGGGATGAGGCATGGGGGCTGCTGAACCCACAGCTGTCATTGGCAGCCAACGGCTGGGGTTGAGAGAAGTCAGGCTGGCTGGGGCCACTAACCCTCTGAAGGACCACTGTCCTAAGATGTGAGACCAGCTCAGATGGGGAGAGAGGAGACAGACAGGCTGGCCAGGGCTTCCCCCAGCTGGGGCTGAGCAGCGACGGGGCTGGCTCCCCATCCGGCCTGCCCTCCTGGGCCCGCGTCTCCTCAGCAGAGGAGGGTGACTGCAACGCCTGGTGCAAGGGCGGTCATGAGGGGCAGAGGCCTCTGAGTGCTGGCGGAGGAGTGTCCATTCGTGGGACATGCTCCATGCTCTTGTGTCTCGCCTGCCTCACAAGCAGAGCATGAGGAGGACCAGGCTGTGAGGTGACGCCCCCCACCCTTCCCCACAGGTGTGAATGACAGAGGTGGTGCCATCCAGCGCGCTCAGCGAGGTCAGCCTGCGCCTCCTCTGCCACGATGACATAGACACTGTGAAGCACCTGTGTGGCGACTGGTTCCCCATCGAGTAAGTGGAGCGGATTGCAGGGTTGGGGAGAGCCCACGAGCCTCAGGTGCAGAAGCTGGGTGGCGGGGGTGGGGGCCTCTTGGACCCTTAGGACCATACTGCAAAGGCGGGAATGGCCTGGAGGGGCCACGGGGTCCCAGGTCACCCAGCTCATCCAGGGACCCCTGTTCCTGGGCTCTTTCCACCTCTCAGCGTGTGCAGAGTTCCCCAGAAGGTCTCTGTGAGAAATTTCAGTTACAGAGCTGTCGGGTGTGGTACTGTTTATAATTCAGAAAATGTAGAAGCCACCCAAGTATCTTAACAGCAAGGAGTTGGTTACATACATTAGACTAATTAAGAGTATGTGCATATAAAAGTGCAATATTATTCAGCCGGAAAAAAAAAAAAAAGGCCGGGCGCAGTGGCTCAAGCCTGTAATCCCAGCACTTTGGGAGACCGAGACGGGCGGATCACGAGGTCAGGAGATCGAGACCATCCTGGCTAACACGGTGAAACCCCGTCTCTACTAAAAATACAAAATTAGCCAGGTGTGGAGGTGCATGCCTGTAATCCCAGCTACTCAGGAGGCTGAGGCAGGAGAATCGCTTGAACCTGGGAGGCGGAGGTTGCAGTGAGCTGAGACCACGCCATTGCACTCCAGCCTGGGCAACAAGAGCAATATTCCGTCTCAGAAAAAAAAAGCTATTAAACGAAAAAAGGCAGACTAGAAAACAGTATGTACCATGATCCTATTTTTATTTGAAAACATGTACAAGATAAAATTTTACAATGATAGGTATGAACTGAGGGGGGGTGAAAAAATTTTACAAGGGGGTATGTACCATTAACAGTGTTTCAATAGTTTGAGGTAGGTAGATTAATATTAAGCCCTATGATTTTTTTTTCTGGTCTGTCTTGCCTACATTATACGCACATACATCTTTTTTGATGAAGTTGACACAAACTTTGAAAACGGAAAATAAACAAGATCTTGTCAGTCATCAGCATTTCCTTGAGTGTTCACCTCAGACTGACTGAACTTCGTGCTCTTGGCAGGGCGGTGGCGGGGACCCCTTTGCATCTCTGTGGAGGGGGAACTGTCACTGTCCAGGTGATGTGGGCTGACGGTGGCAACATGAGTTAAAAAATTGTTCTTGGGGCCGGGCGCGTTGGCTCATGCCTATAATCCCACAGTTTGTGAGGCCAAGGCAGGCAGATCAGGAGTTCGAGACCAGCCTGGTCTCGATGAAAACCCATCTCTATTAAAAATACAAAAATTGGGCCGGGCGTGGTGGCTCACGCCTGTAATCCCAGCACTTTGGGAGGCCGAGGCAAGTGGATCACGAGGTCAGGAGTTCAAGACCAGCTTGTCCAAGATGGTGAAACCCTGTCTCTACTAAAAATACAAAAACATTAGCTGGGCATGGTGCAGGCACCTGTAATTCCAGCTACTCAGCAGGGTGAGGTAGGAGAATCGCTTGAACCCAGGTGGCAGAGGTTGCAGTGAGCCGAGATTGTGCCACTGCACCCCAGCCTGAGTGACAGTGAGACTCTGTCTCCAAACAAACAAACAAACAAAATTAGCTGGGCATGGTGGCATGTGCCTGTAATCCCAGCTACCCGGAAGGCTGAGGCAGGAGAATCACTTGAACCTTCAAGGCAGAGGTTGCACAGTGAGCTGAGAGTACAATACTGAACTCCAGCCTGGGTGACAGAGTGAAACTCCATCTCAAAAAAAACAAAATTAAAAAAGTGTTCTTAGGCCGGGCGCGGTGGCTCAAGCCTGTAATCCCAGCACTTTGGGAGGCCGAGACGGGCGGATCACGAGGTCAGGAGATCGAGACCATCCTGGCTAACACGGTGAAACCCCGTCTCTACTAAAAAATACAAAAAACTAGCCGGGCGAGGTGGCGGCACCTGTAGTCCCAGCTACTCGGGAGGCTGAGGCAGGAGAATGGCGTGAACCCGGGAGGCGGAGCTTGCAGTGAGCTGAGATCCGGCCACTGCACTCCAGCCTGGGTGACAGAGCGAGACTCCGTCTCAAAAATAAATAAATAAATAAATAAATAGATAGATAGATAGATAGATAGATAGATAAATAAATAAATAAATAAATAAATAAATAAATAAATAAATAAATAAAAAAGTGTTCTTCAGCCCAGCAGTTTCACTGCTGGAAACTAATCTAGAGAAATCAAAGCTGCGGTGAGTGCGTAGATCAGACTCTGCCCAGGGCTGCCTGAGAGCCAGTGGAGCCACGCTGGACTGTGGACTTCGGCCACGTGAGCCACTCAGCCTGCCTGTCTCTCCTGCAGTCCTCGTGAGCCTAAGGCCTCAGCTTCCCAAGACTGTGACATGAACCGGGCTGTGAGGCGGCAAAACTAAACCTCCACACCCATGAAACTCCACATGCCTCTGCCCTCCTGACCTTGTCTCTCTGAGGCTGGATTCGCCTGTTAATGACCATGTCCTGGGCCTTTATGCCCACTGTTCTTTTTTCCCTGCTCCTCTTGGAGGGGTCTTGGCCTCATTCTTGGTGAGCAGTCGTTAGCAGCCTCAGCCTCACATTCCCCTTAAGGGCAGGTTCCTCCGTGTCCGGGGAGGCATTGTAAACTCAGACGCCTGTCAGCTGTGAACCTGGCTCTTCCTCGAATCACTCACTCCCCTTAGTCTTCAGTGTCCAGAAGTCTCACCAATTCTCATAGGCACTCATCCAGTGTCCCAGGGTGACAAAGGCCCCTAAAATCCTCACTCACCTGGTGGAACCACAGGGCCCTGCTGGTCACCCTCCATGAGTTGCTTACTTGGAGACAATTTCATGTTCGATAGAACTATTTTTCTGGGCCGGGCAAGATGGCTCACACCTGTAATCCCAGTACTTGGGGAGGCCAAGACGGGCAGATCACATGAGGTCGGGAGTTTGAGACCAGCCTGACCAACATGGAAAAACCCCGTCTCTACTAAAAAAAATACAAAATTAGCCAGGCGTGGTGGCACATGCCTGTAATCCCAGCTACCCGGGAGGGTGAAGCAGGAGGATCGCCTGAACTCAGGAGGCAGCAGTTGCAGTGAGCTGAGATCACGCCATTGTACTCCAGCCTGGGCAACAAGAGCAAAACTCTGTCTCAAAAAAATAATAATAATAATAATTTCCCATCAGAGATCCCCAGTCCTGTCTAGACAGATTACTGCTTTAAGAAGGTGGCTGTGACAGTTAGGTAGAGACTAAGTGATGGGTCAGCTTTAGAGCAGCAGGCAGAAGTGGCCCAGAGCTCCCTGTGGTTCTCATGTCTAGAGCACGACCTTAGTTGGACTTGACCTATGGCAGGTTCACCCGAGTATGTTCTCTTTCTCAGGTACCCAGACTCATGGTATCGTGATATCACATCCAACAAGAAGTTCTTTTCCCTTGCTGCGACCTACAGAGGTGCCATTGTGGGAATGATAGTAGCTGAAATTAAAAACAGGACCAAAATACATAAAGAGGTACGTACGTGTGAGCGGGGATGGCAATCACTGTCGCTGGACGGCCCCAGGGGGCTTGCGATGGAATCATGCCACCTGCTCCACAGCCGTTGTCCAAGGAGCCTGTGGCCCGAGGAATCCAAGTGGCCAATGACACTCGTCCCCGGCTGGCGCTTTTCTGTGTGTGTGTGTGATTTCGTGGCACATGGGCCTCCAGTCATGCCCAGCAGCAGGCTTGATAACCACTGTCGTTCTGAAGCAGGAATGAGCACAGATGATGCATTGAGAATCTGCAGTTACAACGTGATATGAAAATATCCCTGATTTGTGTTGGCGGCGGTGTCATAGAAACCGCTAAGACTGCTTCAGCTTGTTGAAGGAAATGCTAGTTACAGTTAGAGGTCAGGGAAAGTACAGAGATAATTTTGTTTCCTCTAACTTCACAGAGCCCTTTAAGATCTAAGAACCCTTTGGCTATCCGTGGACCCACCTCAGTCCCGCTCCAGGCTAGCAAACCCCACTCTGAATGTAAACAGTAAGGCCATGTCCACGTTGTTCCAAATGGTTGACTTTGGTCAAGATTCTGCATGATAATGTTGGTCATCCCAGCATCTGAGGTAATGTTTACCACCCAAGGATTTAGCCAAGGAGGGAAAAACCCACCAACAACTGCCAGATGCTTCAGTTTGTTTGGCTTGAGGTTATTTCTTTAAAAGTTAGAGAAGGGGCCAGGCGCGGTGGCTCACGTCTGTAATCCTAGCACTTTGGGAGACCGAGACAGGTGGATCACCTGAGGTCGGGAGTTCGAGACCAGCCTGGCCAACCTGGTGAAACCCCGTCTCTACTAAAAATACAAAAATTAGCTGGGTGTGGTGGCAGGCACCTGTAATCCTAGCTACTGGGGAGGCTGAGGCAGGGGAATCGCTTGAACCCAGGAGGCAGAGGTCGCAGTGAGCTGGGATCGCACCATTGCACTCCAGCCTGAGGGACAAGAGCGAGACTTCGTCTCAAAAAAAAAAAAAAGAAGAAGAAAAGTTAGATAGGGGCTGTGCACAGTGGCTCACACCTATAACCCCAGCACTTTGGGAGGCCCAGGTGGGCAGATCACTTGAGGTCAGGAGTTTGAGACCAGCCTGGCCAACATGGTGAAACCTTGTCTCTACTAAAAGTAAAAATAAAAATAAATTAGGCAGGCATGATGGTGCACACCTTTAATCCCAACTACTCAGGGGGCCGAGGCACAAGCATCACTTGAACCCAGGAAGCGGTGGAGGTTGCAGTGAGCCGAGATTGCACCACTGCACTCTAGCCTGGGTGACAGAGTGAGACTCTGTCTCTAAATAAGTAAATAAAAGTGCAAGAAGGTATGTCTCTCCCTTTAGGGACCCGAATCCACTGGCATCTACCCTGTTTTGCCTGTCGTCATGCTCTGTCTGGCACAGCTTTTTTCTCCTGCCTCACTTTTTCTGTCCTAGCTTCCTCCTGAGCTTTTTTCTTTGATTTTTAAGAGCTAAGATGTAGCAGAATGCAAATGTCAACATTCTTTTCTCTCACCTCCCCCCTTTTTTTTTTGTAACTGAAACAGAGTCTTGCTGTCACCCAGGGTGGAGTGCAGTGGTGCGATCCTGATCGCGGCTCACTGCAACCTCCACCTCTCAAGCAGCTAGGATTTAGAGGTGCGCCACGACACCCAGCTAATTTTTGTATTTTTAGTGGAGATGCAGTTTCACCGTGTTGGCCATGCTGGTCTGGAACCCCTGGCCTCAAGTGATCTGCCTGCCTCGGCCTCCCATAGTGCTAGGATTACAGGTGGGAGCCACCGTGCCCAGCCTGATCTCTCTTCTTGATGGGACATATGGTCCCCACCTTCCCTCCATGACTCATTCCCCTGAACCCCCTCCGCCTCCCGGTGGCTTTCCTGAGTGCCCCCTGGTGACTGCGCCTGCCCCCAGGTGGCGGCTGGGTCTCTTCCTCTTCTTGAATGTGTTTGTGTTACCTCAAGGCCGACATGGGGACCCTTTGGCTCGTGTTCCTGGCTCTCAGTAGAGGGCCCTCTGGCCTGCACGCTGGCACTCATTCGGCTCGCCCCTTCCTCTCAGACTTAGTGAGTTCAAGGTCAGGGCAAAGTAGACCCCGTTAGGACATGTCAGCTGGGGACAGACACCCTTCCTGCAGGCCTGGAGTAACGAGAGTGATAAGGACACCTTCCTCCCTGGACTGACATGTCCGGGTGGACTGTGGCTTGAAGAGGGCTGGGAGAGCAGGGAGCCCGGACAGGCTGACCCCAGCCCAGCACGTGGGAGCAGAAAGGCCTTCTTGTTCTTTACGAGTTGGAAGATGTTAAGAGCCTCATGCTGATCGGATTCGTGACTCCCCCCCAGAATTCCATCTCTAGAACCAAGAGATGGTGGGTGGCTTTACACGGGTGTGGCGGCGGCCTCTCCCTGTGGGGGCAGTAGAGGGGGTTGGACAGCTGCCCGAGTTTCCCTCCTCCAAGACCACCTGGGGCAGCGTGCGATTCTCTAACGGAACCTCTAAAACTGCTTTTGTCCGCTGTCCTGCATCCAGGCGTACCAGGTGACACACGTGCATTCCCACGAGGCCCGTGCGGTGCTGTGTGGTTGCTCCCTTCATGCCATAACTTTACCTCGTGCTGGCATCAGAGCCTCATTCCCGTCCTTGGCTAGGCCTCCCGCACACCTCCAAGAGAAGCTTCTTGTGTGTGTGTTCTTACTTCAGCCATTTTTCACCAGAAGGGCATAAACGCTCTCATTTCCGTGGGGAATGGGGGCCCCTCTCCGCTCTCTCTTGATTCTGCCCCTCCAGTCGGTGTCCCTCTGGCTGTCGTGGTGGGGGGTCGGTGCAGAGCCCGCCGGGGCCAGACTGTGCAGTGAGCCGTGTGCCAGGAGCGCGAGCCTGACGTGCTCTCTGACCCTTCCTCTAGGATGGAGATATTCTAGCGTCCAGCTTCTCTGTTGACACACAAGTCGCGTACATCTTGAGTCTGGGCGTCGTAAAAGAGTTCAGGAAGCACGGCATAGGTAAGGGCAGCCGGGCCTGTGGCTTGGCCCCCATCCCACCCCCTTGTCCCACCCCACCCCCGTCCCATCTGCACCCAGTCTGTTCCCTGACCCCAACAGCTCTGGCTCGTGAACATCCCTTAGTCTCATCTTCCATCCCCATCCCCACGTGGCCAGACCTTCATCATCCCTCCGCTGCCAGCACAGCCACCGCTTCCAGCCATCCTCCTTCCACATGCCTCCAGGCCTTCCTGCCACAGCCTCGCTCAGCCCCTAGGTTGGAGCCGAGGAAACGGGCACCTCTCACTCCTGCGGCTGCCACACGTACAACTCGTGTGTTCACTGCTCATGATTCAGAGTAGAAAGTGTGAACACGCACGAGGAAGCACCACTCACCGTTTCTCCGATGTCCCATCCCGCTCGGCCACATGGCCAGTGAGCGGCAGTCTTAATTAATTTTAAATCCAGGCCCATCTAGTCCGTGTTTTCCTGGGCTCACATTTACCCTGTTTGTTGTCTGAAAGGGAGTCTCCTTGCGGGCCCAGTCCCCGGGAGGGCGCTACCAGGCCACCTCTGCAGTCCCTCCCAGCGGTCTGTAGCTACCAGGCTCCCTCTGGCCATGAGATTTTAGGGACTTTGACAATGGTGGTGAAGGAAGGCTGGTCTCTGATACAGTGGACCGAGACATCTCTGAGAGACTCGTGCAAAGAGACTCCTAGTCCAGTCATCCTTCCTAACTGCTCTGCCCGCATAACCTTTACCCCTTCTCCCCAAGGTTCCCTCCTACTTGAAAGTTTAAAGGATCACATATCAACCACCGCCCAGGACCACTGCAAAGCCATTTACCTTCATGTCCTCACCACCAACAACACAGCAATAAACTTCTACGAAAACAGAGACTTCAAGCAGCACCACTATCTCCCCTATTACTACTCCATCCGAGGGGTCCTCAAAGATGGTTTCACCTATGTCCTCTACATCAATGGCGGCCACCCTCCCTGGACGATTTTATATCCTTAACTTCTGGGGGAGAGGGACTGCGGCTTCCTGTCCGTAGGGTGGCAGAGCCAGTGAGGAAGTTGGAACGGTGGTCCCCCTCACATGATGTTCAGGTGGCTGAGCTTATGGACGCTTCTCTCCCTGACCTGATCGTGTTGTGGGTAAATCTGATGCACATTTGGGTAAATCGAGCAGCACATATTACCATGTTGCCCAGGCTGGTCTGGAACTCCTGAGCTCAAATGATCCGCCTGCCTCAGCCTCCCAAAGTGCTGGGATTATAGGCATGAGCCCCCACACCCAGCTGGAGAGCCTCCTGTTCTATTTGCACTGGGGATCAGCAGTGTGCAAAACAGACGGGGTCCCCTGCCCTCTCAGAGCCTGTGCTAGCAGAGGGGAAACAAGTGCGGTGAGAAGACATTTTTACTTTTTTTGAACACCTGGGTTCAAACCTTCCTTATGGGATGCATAACCCAAAGGTGTGCCCTTCCCCGCTTCCTTCTCCTTAACTCTCACTGGCCCCTGACAGGTCAGAGGGAAGCCAGAAAACTTTTTAATAGTCACAGAATGTGGCCCAAAACATGCTGTGCCTGTGTGTGTGTTTTCAAATTCAGGAGTTTAGGATTTATTCATCACATAGAATAATAAGCAGGAAAGAGAGGGGTGACCCCACACTCCACAGGCCTTCTAGCTTATGTGAAGATGGGCCCCTGCAGACATCTAGGGGTCAGCACTGTTGACCCCCTCCTTGTCGTAAGGACAGGGCTCTGTCCCTCTTGCTGCCCCAAGGGTTGAGGATCTAGGGAGAACCAGAAGCACCTGCTCTTCTGCCAGGCCCCTTCCCCAGCCGCTGTACATGCCTGGGTGTAGGGGTGTCCACATGCCCGTGGCCTCACTCAGAAGGCCCCTCTGTCCCCAGACCCCACCCTTTTGTTATTTTGCACAGCAGAAGCCACTTGGGCTCGTGAGCCTTTCCAGCTCTGCAGAGGCTTAGCAGGCTCTCTGCCTCCCGAGCGTGGCTTGCCGTCTGCACACAGTCCCACGGGCCACTGTGCGGGCCCTTGATGACTGTGCCCTGGTGAGCATGGTCAGGGCAAGTTGGAATCTTCCTTAACAGAGCCCCACGGACTATATCCAGCACCTGGGCTCTGCACTAGCCAGCCTGAGCCCCTGCTCCATCCCACACAGAGTCTACCGCCAGGCCCATAGCCTGCTCTGCAGCTTCCTGCCGTGGTCGGGCATCTCTTCCAAGAGTGGCATCGAGTACAGCCGGACCATGTGATGTCGGCTGGGCAGCCGCCGCCAGGCCCCACCCTTTGGCCCCCGCAGAGCCCGCCTTTCTGTCCATCTGACCCCTGCTATCTTCTGCAAGGAGCTGCCAGCCATCTACTGGGCTCGTCGGCCTGCCCCAGCTGCAGGCCCGGTGCTACACGGGCTCGGGAACAAAACATCATGAGCACGCGCAGAGCGTGCCCATCTGTGGCAGGTATGCCACAGCAGACAGGAGGGTGTGGGAGCTTGGTGCCTCCAGCCACAAAAGCAGAAGGCCCTGGATGGGCACAGAGAACGGCAGAGCTGGACGGGGCCATGGGGACTGCAGAGTCTACCACCTTGTGCACCAGCACAACCCAGAGGTTTGGTGACTTATGCCAAGCTCACATAGCAGGGTCCATAGCCACTGGGCTGTGTAACCGACTTTGGATCTATCAGTGCCTTTATTTATGTGGGGATGGAGAGGTGCCTGGTGGCTGCAGGGAGACACCATGGCCTGGAGAAGGGCTTACGCTCCTGGAGCACCCAGGCCCAGCTGTGTGGCCCATAGGCGGGGTGTGGGATGGGCAGAGCGTCTCTGCCCGGCCTTCACCCTGCCGTGCTCTTCTCTTCCCCACAGGCTCTTCAGCTCCCCTTTCTGCTTCTGGAAACCTCTGCCCCTGCTGCCGCCCTGGCCCTGCCTACCTGCACATGCACCGTCCCCAGGGCTGACCCAGTGTGGCTGCATTCACTGGGAAGGGGCTGCCCTCACTGGGCCTCTCCCACTCTGCTGCCTGTTCCTGCAGCTCCTTCCTGCAAAGCCAGAGGGGACTTTCTGCTGCAAGGGAGGAACACAAGTATTATGGACACACTTGACCGTAAAGGCACAGGAGCCTCGGACCAAGGGGGCGCAATAAAGGGAATGCCCCGTCCCCCTCCAGAACCAGCCCAAAGAAGCCTGGGGGGTAGGGAGTGGCCCCTAGTCCTCCATGAGGGGCTGATGAGGGGTGGGCAGCCTGGGGGAGGCTTTCCTTGCAAGCACAGAGCTCTGAGGCTCAGCCCCCCGGCACAGGCAGTCACACGCCTAGACGGTTCCTGCTCCTTGGCACCTTCCGTGCAGTTCCCAGTGCCCTGGGAGGTCACACTGCCCATCGGACCATGGCATGCTCTGTTCAGCTGACCTGCTGAGGACAGGCACCGCCGAGACTCCTTGGGTCCTCCTCGCCCTCCCTCATGCTGCCACGAGCTGCTGCTCCGAGGCCTGGCCACATGCAGACAGGAGGAGGCTGAGCTCGACATTGGGCCTCAAGGCTGCCATGTGTCTCGTAGGGCCTGGCCTTGTGGGCAGGGGGCAGTCCTGTGCCTTGTGGGCCCTCAGCCTGTGAGGGTGGAGAGGCTGTCAGTGCCGCGGGTGCATCACACACTTCTAGCATCCTCTCCACCCTGCATCCCCCAAATGCTGCTTGCTGCCTGCCCTACACTCCGATGCAGGGGTGGGGTGGCAGGGGGAGGGTCCCGCCTAGCATAGCTGCAGTGTCACAAAGCCATGGCAGAGGGTCCTAGCAGTGCCACCCTGCCCCAGCCTGAGGAGGAGGGAGGGGGAGGAACAACCCTGGGCAGACGGGGCCTTGGGGATCTGTGTCCTTCCTCCTCCAGAGCTGCCCAGCTGGGGGCTTTCAGGGTGCTAGGGCAGCCCCAGGTCCCCTCTTGACCTCAGCTGGGGCCAGGGGCCCTCAAAATGAAGGCAGGCCCCAGGCAGGAGCAGCATCCCCCTCCCTGACAGTGCCGGCCAGAGGGCCGCGCCGTGCTGACCGCCTGAACCTCTGCTGACCTGACGGTGCTGGCGGGAGGGCCGCGCCATGCTGACTGCCTGAACCTCTGCTGAGGCTGCCTGCCTGCCGGGCCCAGCTCAGCGCCCTCTCCACTGCAAATCAGCGGTGATCATGTGATTTCTATTTCTGCCCCACAGGGTAAGGGACGAGTCTTCTGGAAGCCTCTGCCATGAACATTTGTCCTCAGGCTCAGAGGCCTTACCCTGCCCCATGCCTGCCCCTAATCACTGCAATGTCCAGCCCAGTGTTGAACAGATTGTAGCGTTCTGTCTCATTATGAGCAAATAAATAGACTTTCACTGGAGTTGGTCACAACCTGTTTCCCGTACCCACCTGGCTGCACCTCGGGCCTCGTCCCGTAGCTGAAGTTGGCCTGGAGCTGCTTGTCACTGGCAAGGCCCCAGGATAGCTTCCAGATAAACAGGCTGATGGTTTTGTGATGGTTTTGTGTGATTAACCCTGCCAACGAATGAGAACCTTTGGCCAGGTACGGTGGCTCTCGCCTGTAATTCCAGTACTTTTGAGAGGCCGAAGCGAGTGGATCACGACGTCAGGAGATCGAGACCAGCCTGACCAACATGGTGAAACCTTGTCTCTGCTAAAATAAAAATCAGCCAGACATGGTGGCGTGCACCTGTAGCCCCAGCTACTCGGGAACCTGAGGCAGGAGAATCGCTTGAACCCAGGAGGCGGAGGCTGCATTGAGCCGAGATGGTGCCACTGCACTCCAGCCTGGTGGCAGAGGAAGACTCCTGAAAAAGAATTCAAACCTGGGTAAGAGGTTCTAAAGCGTGGTGGCTCACGCCTGTAATCCCAGGACTTTAGGAGGCCGAGGCAGGCAGATCACAAGGTCAGGAGATCGAGACCATCCTGGCTAACATGGTGAAGCCCCGTCTCTACTAAAATTACAAAAAATTAGCCAGGCGTGGCAGTGGGTGCCTGTAGTCCCAGCTACTTGGGAGGCTGAGGCAGGAGGATGGCGTGAACCCGGGAGGCAGAGCTTACGGTGAGCTGAGATTGCGCCACTGCACTCCGTCCTGGGCGACAAAGTGAGACTCTTGTCTCAAAAACAAAAAAGTTGAGAAGCATACTGGGTCGTTTTTTCACTGGAAGGCCCCCATCTCCCTGGCTGTAGGCCTTGAGCTGGGGCCCAGTCCAGACAGGTGGCACCAAGGGTGATTGGGCGCACCCCGCTGTGGAGCCTGAGGTGGGTGCCTGCCCAGCACAGACCTGGTGCTTCCATCAGCCTCTCATGGAAACTTCTGGCCACCCTCAGGGGATGTTGCTATTCCTGTTAGAGATGAGGAGAGCTGGCTTGGGGTCTGGGAGTTGCCCAGGGGCCATGCAGTTTGTGAGTGTTGGGCCCGGGCCTGGACCACTCTGAAGCCTGCGTGGCTGCTCTGTTACCCCATTCCTGTGCTGTTGACTTCAGCCAGTGGCCGGGAGACATGCAACTTGCTGAGGGTCCTCCAGGAGAGGGTCTGAGGCATCTGCAAGATGGAGTAGGGGTGGACGCTGGTGCCCTGGGAGGCCAGGCAGCTGGCCATGGTGGACACATGTCCAAAGCCATGGAGTGAGTGAAACCAGATTAACCCGCTGAGCTTGCCCACCGGAGCGTTTGCTGGGGAAGCACAGTCTCGGTTACTCCAGCAAGGACAGTTTCACCTTTGCTGATGAGTCACCTTGCAGTTTAAGAGGGTAACTCTTGGGGGCCTTTGGTCAATTGTGTGACCAATTAGTAACTTGCCCAGGTGAAGGGGCTGCGGATCCTCAGGCCCTGCTTCAGTGAGGCCGGGCAGGACTGTCGCTGCTCCAGGCCTCTCACGATAGCCCCACCAGACCGCAGAGCTGGGACACGAATGCTCCTGCTCCACTGGGGGGCAGAAAGGGAGTGTGGGATGCAGGGAGAGATGGGACACTCACACGGGATACACCCAGACATAGCACGGAGGCCAGCCCTGAATGGAGCCAACTCTGCCCCAGGCCTGCTCAGGTGGAGCCCAAAGCAGCCCTGGGTCTCCCCGGTCCCTGCACACACCACCCAATGATCTCCGACAGGGTAGGGGTCCTTCATACTTCCAGGACGGAGACAGACTCCTGGTCCTTCATTCCCAGCCCACCGGTGTTCAGGAACTCATGGGGTGAGGGGCGTGCCCAGGGATGGTCAGTGTGTGTTTTCCTGAGCGTCCGCTTGCTCAGGCCAGGTGCTGCTTTCTCCACATGGACTCCCGCCGCAGCACACCATGACTGGGTTTTTTGCCTCTCAGCCTGTTGGAGCGCTTCTCAAAAAGGCTTTGGGAGGTTTTGCGGGAGGAACTGTCTAGAGGCCAATTTAGAGCCAGTTTTCTTTGGGGCCAGCATGTGGCTGCTGCAGCAGATGTCTTTCTCAGCGGGAAAATCCTGGCTACTGCTCTCTGTGGCTGAGTAACAGACTGTCTTTTTTTTTTTTTTTTTTTAGACGGAGTCTTGCTCTGTTGCCCAGGCTGGAGTGCAGTGGTGCGATCTCGGCTCACTGCAAGCTCTGCCTCCCGGGTTCATGCTATTCTCCTGCCTCAGCCTCCCAAGTAGCTGGGACTACAGGCGTCCGCCACCTCGCCTGGCTAATTTTTTTTGTATTTTTAGTAGAGACGGGGTTTCACCGTGTTAGCCAGGATGGCCTTGATTTCCTGACCTCATGATCCAACCACCTTGGCCTCCCAAAGTGCTGGGATTACAGGCGTGAGCCACCGCACCCGCCCGAGTAACAGACTATATTAGTTTCACAGCCTAAGCAGGGGCCATTCTGTTTGCTTCCAATTCTAGCTGGGACAGGAGTCAGCAGGGACTCCGTGTGGCATTAGCTAGGCAAGCTGGCGGGGCTGGAGGACCTGCGTGAAAGATGGCCCTACCCACAGGGCTGCCCTCAGTGAGCTCAGCAGTGGCCGTGGGCTTGGCTCCTTCCTTCCATGGCTTCCTCAGGCTAGGCTGGTTTTGCACCATACCACAGTCCCAGGGTAGACTCTTTATGGGGCCACTGACCTCCTGGGAAGCTGCTAGGCTTCCTTGCTGCCCAGAAGTGACACCCTGCCACTTTTGCCACATTCTACTGTAAAGCAAGATCTGGAGCCTGTCCCAATTCAGGGGGAGGGGCTACACAGGGGCCAGAACACCAAGACACATGGCTCATCGGGGTAGCAGAGGGGCCACTGACCATAGCCTGGGACCCCCCCTACACACACAAAATCTGGAGCCTGGGGAAAACGGTGCTTCTCTCTGAGCCTCCACTCTGTTCAGAAGTGAGTAGAGTCCAGGTGTGGTGGCTGAGGCCTGTAATCCCAGTACTTTGGGAGGCCAAGACAGGAGGGTCTCTTAAACTCAGGAGTTCAATACCAGCCTGGGCAACATAGTGAGACCCTCATCTCTTAAAAAAGATAGAAAATTAGCTGGGCATGGTGTCCCACACCTGTGGTCCCAGCTACTCAGGAGGCTGAGATGGGAGGGTCACTTGGCGCAGGAGCTCAAGGCTGCAGTGAGCTATGATTGTTAAACATAGAGCCCAATGTGGAGCCTCACCTGTAATCCCAGCACTTTAGGAGGTGGAGGCGGGAGCATCACTTGAGGCTGGGAGTTGAAGACCAGCCTGGGCAACACAGTGAGACCCTTTCTCTACCAAAAAAAGTTTTTAATTAGCTGGACATGGTGGCAAGTGCCTTTAGTTCCCACTACTCAGGAGGCTGAGGCAGGAAGATCACGTGAGCCCCAGAGTTCAAGGCTGCAGTGAGCTAAGATCATGCTACTGCACTCCAGCCTGGGAGACAGTGAGACCCTGTCTCAAAAAAAAAAAAGAAAAGGGAAAAAAAGAGTGGATTAGGCCCCTAATGCTCTCCAGATTCCAAGGACTTTGTATTGCTGGCCTCTGGACAGCCTGAGTTCTGCGCAGCATCCACAGCTGGTGGCTGGGGCAGGTGTCACTTGGTGTCCCCTCAGCAGCCTCCCTAACGTCCATCTTTAAGTGGCGTCTCGGGTCCACCTGGCCTCTGCGTCTCTCGGGAGTGAGTGTTGTGGGAGAGAGAGAAGGCAGCTGCCTTTCCACCACCCCATGTGACTCATCAGCGGGCCTCAGGCCAGCTGCACCCCACCCACACCTGCCCCATCACAGCTGCTCTTGGGTGCAGCATCTAAACACCTGCTCTCTCAGAGCTCCCCCTCCTGGGGACTCTACAGCCCTGGGCGTCCCCCACCCCAGGCCATGCCTGCATACTTAGAACAACCCAAAAACCACCCAAAGACTGAAGTCTCCAGGATCTGCTGTCCCAGCGACACAAGAACTGTCCAGGGTGGGCCCACGGTACCAGGGAATGGAAGGAGCCTGTCAGTCCTGGGCACATCACATGTGACCTGGCAGGAGCCCAGTGGCACTCAGCCTTAGCCTGACCCAGGCTGCAGTCGCCAGACGGGAAGGTCACTGAGGCAAGCCCAGGTGCTCCCATCTTCTCCCCATAGGATGGAGGCCTGGTGGAACAGAGCAAGTGTATTAGTCCGTTTTGACACTGCTACCTGAGACGGGGTAATTTATAAACAAAAAAGGTTTAATTGACTCAGTGTTCCACGTGGCTGGGAGGCCTCAGGAAATTTATAGTCACAGCGGAAGGCAAAGGGGAAGCAGGCACCTTCTTCACAAGGTGGCAGGACAGAGAGAGAGGCGGTGGTGGGGGGGAAGGGTGGAATTGTCAAACACATTTTGTTGTTTGCTTATTTTTTATTTGAGATAGAGTCTTTCTCTGTCGCCCAGGCTGGAATGCAGTGGCACGATCTTGGCTCACTGCAAGCTCCACCTCCCGGGTTCACAGCATTCTCCTGCTTCGGCCTCCTGAGTAGCTGGGACTACAGGCGCCCGCCACCACGCCTGGCTAATTTTTTATATATTTAGTAGAGACAGGGTTTCACCGTGTTAGCCAGGATGGTCTCAATCTTCTGATCTCGTGATCTGCCCGCCTCGGCCTCCCAAAGTGCTGGGTTTACAGGTGTGAGCCACCGCGCCTGGCTCACTGCCAAACACTTTTACAGCATCAGATCTTGTGATAAGTCACTATCATGAGAGCAGCATGGCAGAACCCCCCACCCCACCCCATGATCCAGTCACCTCCCATGAGGTCCCTCCCTCAACACGGGATTACGATTCGAGATGAAATTTGGGTGGGGCCACAGCCTAACCGTGTCAGCAGGCTTCTCACTCACACACCGGACAATGTCTGGAGACACTTGCTGTCACAGCTTAGACGAGGGTGCTACAGGTACCAAGTGGGCGGTGGCCAGAGATACTGCTTAACATCCTACATGCACAGGACAGCCTCCATCCCACAGAATGATCCAATCCCAAACATCGACAGAGTCGAGTGGAGACACCCCGGCACAGAGGAAGCCCACGCCTGGGTGTCCAGAGTCTGGCCCGGCTGGGAGGCGAAGGGCTGTGCTCATCCTGCCCAGAGGGACGTGGTAGCTGAGGTCCCACAGAGCAGTGACCTCACCTGGTAGGGGGCAGGTAGGGCCCAGGTCCACATCCCTGCCTCGGCTGCTCTCCTCCCTGGTGCCCTCCCTGACCCGGCCCTGCCTTCCTTCATCCACTGTGCCCTCCACCCACAATGCCATGGCCTGCATTTAGGATCCTCCCGAGGTGGGAGGATCACTTGAGTTCAGGAGTTCGAGACCAGCCTGGGCAACATAGCAGGACCCCCCCCCCCAACTCTTAAAACAATAGAAAATTAGGCCGGGCGCAGTGGCTCACGCTTATAATCCTAGCACTTTGGGAGGCCGAGGCAGGTGGATCACGAGGTCAGGAAATCGAGACCATCCTGGCGAACATGGTGAAACCCAGTCTCTACTAAAAAAATACAAAAAAATTAGCCGGGCGTGGTGGCGGGCGCCTATAGTCCGAGCTTACTGGGGAGGCCGAGGCAGGAGAATGGCATGAACCTGGGAGGTGGAGCTTGCAGTGAGCCGAGACTGCACCACTGCACTCCAGCCTGGGCGACAGAGCGAGACTCCGTCTCAAAAAAAAAAACCAAAAACAAAACAAAAAAAATAGAAAATTAGCCGGGCATGGTGGCTCACGAGGTGGGCTGTTGAGCCCCTCTCCACTCTGTGGAGCCAAGCTCAGCAGTGTCTCATCCAGGAAGCCCTCCCAGACTACCTCCTTGGTGTTCCCATAGGCCCTTGCCCCAGCTCACACCTCTCACGCCCTGGCAACTAAGGGCAGGGGGCGCAGCAGACCCATCCCTGGAGAGAGACAGGACTGTTTTTCTCACCAAACTGGCCTGATGACAGGGAGATGGACAAGAACGTGGAGGCCTTGGCTTTTATTGAGATCAGACCTGTGGGCTCCCCGGCCTCTCAGGTAGGAGGCAGGGGGGCCTGATTATCCACTCAGCCCAGCGTCCCAGGTACAAGTGGCTGACTGGAGTCTGAGTGGGCTGCAAGGGCATGGCCATACTTCTATTGCTTCTGCCCCTCCCTCGGGACCTCCTCCTCCTCCCACTCCCCATCACCTTCTCCCGAGGCCCAGGCCTGGGCGCTGGGCCGCTGCCTGGGCCACCCCATGTGGCAGGGCCACTGCCGGGAGCTGAGCCCCTCCTGCTCGGGCTGCCTCCTCGGCCATCCTTCCCCTCCTGTCCCCAGTCCTGGCACTTGGGATCCCTATAGCCTCTCCAGGGCCCCAGAGCGGGTTCTCTTGCACAAGGGACACGTCGCCTCTTCCCAGGCCCCCCAGGACCTCTTGGGCCTGAGTCCCAAGCCCTCAGAAGGACCAGGCTGGGGGAGGGCACCCTTGTCTGGGTCCATAGTGGAACTGGAAGCTGAGGAAAGAGGAGAGAGGAGTCACTCGAGGAAGCCAAGGGGAGGCTGGCGGGGAGGCTGGCAGCCCACCCTAGGGTTCCCAGCATCCAATATTCTTGAAAACAGAAGGGAAGGGGGCAATGCTTCTTCCCTGACAGAATTCCCAGGAAAGGGAGGAGGTTGAGGGAAAAGAATGGTTCAAGCTGGAAGGACCGTCTAACCTGAATCCTCATTTTACAAGTGGGAAAACTGAGGCCCAGCCAAGGAGACAGCTTCCAAGGCCCCTCACCGAGTGTGGAGCTGGGGCAGTCACCCAGACCTCCCTCCCAGAGCCTCCCTTTTTCTCGCACCTCTTTGTCCCTGGTGGATTCTCCAGGCCCCACCCAGCTGTGCCTGACACAGGGATAGGGACAGATTCATCAAGATCTTGGCCTCCTGGGGCATGGCGCCACTGTGGAGGCTTGGGAGTGGAGAAGGGCCCGTCTGAGGCCCTAGCCCATCCATCCCCTAGGGTCTTCCCCCCTTGCCCAGTCCTGCCTTGACAGAGCTCACCACTGCTTCCCAAGCTGTCCCTGGGCAATCGGGCTTCCAGAAGGGCTGAGCAGAGGCTGTTACCTGGGCCCAGAGTCCGTTGTGGCAGGTCCAGGGCCCAGGCTGTGCCCTCAGGCTGTGGCAGGCAGCCCCCAGCCATGAGCCGGCTCAGCCAGTGGCTCTCACACTGGCCAGCGGGTGGTGGATGGCTCTCCAGGTAGAGGCCCAGGCCTCGGAGGTGGCGCAGCCGGAAGTTCTTGTGCTTACTTCCCTGGGCACTGGGGCACTGCGGCTGTGGGGACCCCAGGCCCCCCTCGTAGATGTTGGGGGGTATGTCGGGGTGGCCGGGACGTCCTTGGGCCTGGCTCACTGCATCTGCAGAGGAGACAGCGGGAGGGTAGTGGCCAGCCCCCCACAGCAGCCATGAGGGGAGGGTACGGTCACATGCCTCTGAGACCAGCTCACATGATGGGCTGCACCCCCAGCCAGCCTGGCCTCAGTTTACCTGTGTGTCAAATAGTCCCAGTCCACTGCCTCCCCCTGCCCATGCCCAAGACATGACTCCTCTTCCCACTACCAACCAACAGGGAGGCCTGGGAAGCCTAGGGCCTTGGTACTAAGAGTGCTTTCAGGACCTCAAGTCCTTTCTACTACCCTGTTCTGCCCACTACCCTAGAAAGAGTATTCTGGTCCCTGCAGGGAAATTGCACAGTGGGTTTGAGAGAAAGTGACCAGCCCAGGGACTCATGGCCTGGCCCAGTGGCCATTCCCCTCTCCCAAGCATACATGTCCCTGAGGCCACCCCACGGCTTTGGGCCCAGGTGGGGACAGGAGTCCATCTCTCTTCCTGCCACTCCTCCCTGCAGCCTGGCACCTTCTCTTATGCGCAGCTCAGAAAATGCACAGACCAAGGCTTCCATGGAGGGCCAGTGTGGTGGGGAGGAGCGACCGGGACTTGGGTGCAGCAGGGCCCTGCTCTCCCCCACCTAGGGGTTATATTGGCAGGTCTCCCCTGGCGACTGGTTCTTATGACATCACAGGGAAGACTCCTACCCTTCCTGGACCCCTAGTTTGGGAGAGGACAGTGCCGAACCCGGAAGTTGCAATGAACCGAGATCGTGCCACTGCACTCCAGCCTGGGCAACAGAGCTGGACTCCGTCAGAAAGAAAGAGAGAAATAAAGAGAGAAAGGAAAGAGAGAAAGAGGGGACGAAAGGAAGGGAGAGACGGAGGGAAGGAGGGAGAGAGGGAGGGAGGGAGGGAAGGTTGTTCCGGAGGGAAGGTTGTTCTGGGTGACTGAGCAAGTAACTTAACTTTTCTAACTGTTCATTTTCCAGTTAATCAGTTACCATGTATTGTGTGGACCACATCAAGTGTAAGGATGCAGAGGAACTGGAACTCCCATATACTGCTGGTGGGAGTGTAAAATGGTGCAACCCTGGAAGACAGTTTGGCAGTTTCTTAAAAAGTTAAACATTCAGGCTGGGCGCGGTGGCTCACGCCTGTAATCCCAGCATTTTGGGAGGCCGAGGTGGGCGGCT
>NW_012116300.1:428038-436992 GCF_000951035.1 Colobus angolensis palliatus | reverse complement strand
CTGTAATCCCAGCACTTTGGGACACTGAGGTGGTCAGATCACCTGAGCTCAAGAGTTTATGACCAGCCTGGCCAACATAGTGAAACCCTGTCTCTCTTTAAAAATACAAAAATAAGCTGGGTGTGGTGGCACGCACCTGTAGTCCCAGCTACTCGGGAGGCTGAGGCAGAATTGATTGAACCCAGGAGGCAGAGATAACAGTGAACCGACACTGCGCCACTGCACTCCAGCCTGGGCGACAGAGCGAGACTCCGTCTCAAACAAACAAACAAACAAACAAAACATTCTATTTTCCCGGACCTGGCTGAGCAGGAGGCGCCATCATGGGAGTTGACATCCGCCGCAACAAGGACCTAAAGGTTTGGCGCAAGGAGCCCAAGAGCCAGGATATCTACCTGAGGCTGTTGGTCACGCTGTGCAGGTTACTGGCCAGACGAACTACCTCCACATTCAACCAGGTTGGGCTGAAGAGGTTGTTTATGAGTCGCACCAGTCGGCCACCTCTGTCCCTTTCCCGGATGATCCGGAAGATGAAGCTTCCTGGATGGGAAAGAAAACGGCCGTGGTTGTGGGGACGCTAACGGATGCCGCGCGGGTTCAGGAGGTGCCCAAACTGAGGGTGTGTGCGCTGCCCGTGACCAGCCGGCCCGCAGCGGCATCCTCAGGGTGGGGGGCAAGATCCTGACTTTGGACCAGCTGGGCCTGGACTTCCCCAACGGCGGCCGCACCGTCCTGCTCTCCGGTCCTCGCCAAACCCTATTTCCGCTCTAGGGACCAGAAGTTCGAGCGCCCCAGAGGCCGACGGGCCAGCAAGAGGCTACAAAAATGAATCCTCTTATTAAAAAGATTCTGGATGCTGACAAAAAAAAAAAAAGTTAAACATTCAGTTTTCTCTAGTCACAGACAACCTGATTGATTTTTTTTTTTTTTTTTTTTTTGCAGTGGCGTGATCTCGGTTCACTGCAACCTCAGCCTCCCAAGTTCAAGTGCTTCTTCTGCCTCAGCCTCCCGAGTAGGTGGGATTACAGGCACCCACTACCACGCCCAGCTAATCTTTGCATTTTTAGTAGAGTCGGGCTTTCGCCATGTTGGCCAGGCTGGTCTCAAACTCCTGACCTCAGATGATCCACCCACCTCAGCCTACCAAAGTGCTGGGATTACAGGCGTGACCCACCGCGCCCAGCAACCTGATCTTGTATATAGGAAATATTAAATAATTCACACTTGAAAAATAAATCCTAAACCTAGTAGAGCTTATTCAGAGCTAATGAAGTTCAGAAAAATCTCAAGTCATAAAATCACCACACAAAAATTAATTGTATTCTAGATACTAGTAAAGAATAAAAAGAATAAAATAGGAATACATTTAACCAAGGAGGTATAAGACAACTCTGAATACTATAAAACATTGCTGACAGAATCTAAAGACTTAAATAAATTGGAAAACATTCCATGTTCATGGACTGAAGACAATATTGTTAAGACAGCAATACTCCCCAAAGTGCTCAGTACAATTCTTATCAAAATCAAAATGGCCTTCATGTAGTGTATTAGGTTTCTCCAGAGAAATATATAATCAGCAGGATGTATACAGATATTTATACATAAAATATTTATTAGGGGATAAATAAATCTCTTTATATAGGATAATTTTTTTTGAGACAGGGCCTTGCTCCATTGCCCAGGCTGAAGTACAGTGATATGATCATGGCTCACTGCAGCCTCAACTTACCAGGCTCAGGCAATCCTCCCACCTTAGCCTACCAAGTAGCTGGGACTACAGGTGTGTGCCACCAGGCCTGGCTAATTTTTAAATTTATTTTTATTTTTTAATTTTTAATTTTTTACTTTTAGTGATGGAGATCTCACCATGTTGCCCAGAGACGGTCTTGAACTCCTGGGCTCAAGTGATCCTCTTGCCTCCATCTCCCAAAGTGCTGGGATGGTAGGCGTGAGCCACCGTGCCCGGCCAAGAGAAGATTCATTAGGGATATTGGCTTATGTGATTATCGGGGACAAAACCTCCCACAATATGCTGCCTGCAAGCTGGAGAACCAGGAAAACTGGTGCTGTAATTAAGTCTGATTTTTTTTTTTTTTTTCTCATTCAAAAGCATGAGAATCTGTGCAGGGCTGGGGGTGAGGGCTGGTGTAAGTCCTGGTGTCCAAAAGTCCAAGAACCAGGAGCTCCAATGTCCAAGGGCAGGAGAAGAAGGATGGATGTCCCAGTCCATGAAGACAGCGTGAATTCACCCCTCCTCTGCATTTTTGTCGTAATTGGGTTCCCAGAGGATTGGATGATGCCCACCACGTTGGTGAGGGCAATCTTCTTTATTCAATCTACCAATTCAAACGCTAATGTCTTCTGGAAACGCTTACACAGGCACACCCAAAAATAAGGTTTTACCAGCTATCAAGAATCCCAGTCAAGTTGATACACAAAATTAATCATCACAAGCAGAAAGGGAAAAGCTAATCCTAAAATTCAAGTGAAATTACAAGGGAGCCCAAATAACCACAACAATCTTGGAAAAGCAGATCTTCAGAAACTAGAAACACGGCTGGGCGCGGTGGCTCATGCCTGTAATCCCAGCACTTTGGGACACTGAGGTGGTCAGATCACCTGAGCTCAAGAGTTTATGACCAGCCTGGCCAACATAGTGAAACCCTGTCTCTACTAAAAATACAAAAAATTAGCTGGGCGTGGTGGCGGGCACCTGTCCCAGCTACTTGGGAGGCTGAGGCAGAATTGATTGAACCCAGGAGGCAGAGGTTGCAATGAGTCGAGATTGTGCCATTGCGCTCCAGCCTGGGTGACAGAGCAAGACTCCAAAATAAAAAAAAAATAAATAAAAAGAAATCAAAAACTTTCTGATTTCAACACTTACTACAAAACACAGTAATCAAAACAGTGTGCAACAGGCATAAGAATAAACATCTAGACCAATGAAATACAATAGAAAACCCAGAAATAAACCCATTCATCTATGGTCAATTGATTTTGACAAAGGTACCAAGACCATTCAATGTAGGAAACAATAGTCTCTGCAACAAATGTTGCTGGAGAAATGAACAGCCACATGCAAAAAAATAAGATTGAATTCCTATCTCACATCAAATTTAAAAATTAACTGAGAATTGACCCAAAACCTAAATGTAAGAGGTAAAACTATAAAACCTTCAAAAGAAAACACAGGGATTTGGCAATTGATTTTTGGATATGATACCAAAAGAAAAAATAGATAAATTGTACCTCATTAAGATTAAAAACTTTCATGCTGCAAACCTCTATCAAGAAGAAAACAGAAGCTGGGCACAGTGGCTCACACCTGTAATCCCAGCCCTATAGGAGACTGAATCTCTTGAGCCCAGGAGCTCGAAACCAGCCTGGGCAACATAGCAAAACCCTGTCTCTACAGAAAATACAAAAACAAGCTGGGAATGTTGGCATGTGCTTGTAGTCCCACCTACTTGGAAGGCTGAGGCAGGAGGATTGTTTGAACCCAGGAGTGGGTTACAGTGAGCTATGATCGCGCCACTGCACTCCAGCCTGGGCAAGAGAGCGAGACCCTGTCTTAAAACAACAACAACAACAACAATAACAAGTGAAGAAGCCCAGGCGCGGTGGCTCACACTTATAATCCCAGCACTTTGGGAGGCCAAGGCAGGCGGATCATGAGAGAGAAAGAATAACAGATCAGCCTAACCAACATGGTGAAACCCCGTCTCTACTAAAAATACAAAAATTAGCCAGGCGTGGTGGCGGGTGCCTGTAGTCCCAGCTACTCAGGAGGCTGAGGCAGGAGAATGGTGTGAACCCTGGAGGCAGAGCTTGCAGTGAGCTGAGATCTCGCCACTACACTCCAGCCTGGGTGACAGAGCGAGACTCCATCTCCAAACAATAAATAAATAAATGCAAATAAACAAGTGAAAAGATAACCTATAAAATGTAAGAAAATATTGGCAAATCATGTATCTGATAAGGGTCTCATATGCAGAGTATATAAATAACTCTTACAATTCAAAAACAAAAGGATGTACAACCCAATTTTGAAATGGGCAAAGAACATGACTGCACATTTTTCCAAAGGAAATATACAAACGGTCACCAAACATGTAAAAAGATGTTCAACATCTTTAATCATCAGGGAAATGCAGGCTGCGTGCGGTGACTCACGCCAACATGGCAAAACTCCATCTCTACTAAAATTACAAAAATTAGCTGTGCATAGTGGTACACATCTGCAATCCCAGCTACTCCGGAGGCTAAGGCAGGAAAATCACTGGAACCCGGGAAGCGGAGGTTGCAGCGAGCTGAGAATGTGCCACTGCACTCCAGCCTGGGCAACAAGAGCAAGACTCCATCTCAAATAATAATAATAATAATAATAAATAAAATAAAAATAAAAAAGTTCAAGTTGATCAGCATCCTTTCAAGTTCTTGTCATTGTCAAGAGTTTTTTGTTGTTTTAGCGATTTTATCGAGATTTAATTTTTAGCTTTTTTTTTTTTTTTTTTTTTTTTTTGAGACGGGAGTCTGGCTCTGTCGCCCAGGCTGGAGTGCAGTGGCGCTGTCTCAGCTCACTGCAGGCTCCATCTCCCGGGTTCACACCATTCTCCTGCCTCAGCCTCCGGAGCAGCTGGGACTATAGGCGCCTGACACCACGCCCGGCTAGTTTTTTGTATTTTTTAGTAGAGACGGGGTTTCACTGTGGTCTCCATCTCCTGACCTCCTGATCTGCCTGCCTCGGCCTCCCAAAGTGCTGGGATTACAGGCATGAGCCACCATGCCCCGCCAATTTTTAGGTTTTTAACGTGTTACCTGATATGGCACGTTTTAGCCAATTTAATAACTTCATAGTGATATCTCATTGTGGTTTAATACACACTTCTCTAATAATAACCTTGATTATCTCTTCATTTGCATATTAGCCATCCATATATCTTGTGAAGTTTTTTTTTTTTTTTGAGACCAAGTTTTTGCTCTTGTTGACCAGGCTGGAGCGCAATGGCGCGATCTCGGCTCACTGCAACCTCCACTCCCGGTTTCAAGCAATACTCCTGCCTCAGCCTCTCGAGTAGCTGAGATTACAGGCGACTGCCACCACGTCTGGCTAATTTTTGTATATTTAGTAGCGATGGGGTTTCACCATGTGGGCCAGGCTGGTCTTGAACTTCTGACCTCAGGTGATCCACCTGCCTCAGCCTCCCAAAGTGCTGGGATTACAGGCGTGAGCCACCGCGCCCGGCCTTGTGAAGCATCTTTTAAAATGTTTTCTCCATTCTCTAGACTGTTTCTCATTGAGTGTTGAGAGTTCTTTATACATTCTGGATACGTTTCTTTATCAGATATGTGTTTTGTGAACATTTTCTTCTAGATTGTGGCTTACCTTTTGTTTTTCTTAATAACACGTTAAGTAACATTTATGGGAGGCCATTGTTTTGGAGCAAGCTCCTGCACAAGGTACCAACGGACCAGACCAAACCAAAATGGAATCGCTAGTGCAAGGTGCCACGTAATCAAAGCGAACTTAGAGACAGGCCAGTGTGCCAAAACAGAAAAGATTCACTGCAAGCAACAGAAGGGGCCCTGTCCACCTAGGCTGGCATGAGGAAGCCCCCTCTGCTTTAACCCACACAAAGAAATACATCTGAAATAACCTGATGCCAACCAATCGCTTTGTGCACTACGCTGTTTCCCTGTTCCTGCTCAAGCTACCTTACAAACCCGGCTGCTGTGCCACGCCTGTCGGGGTATCTCCGCAGTTCACGCGTGGGGGCCCCCCCTTCCGGCCGCATGCTCGCGCCCTCCTGCAAAGGCCGGGGCTTGCCTGACCCGCGCGGCGCGCGCGGCTGGGGGCAGCTTTCCGGCCTGTTGCGAAGCCCGGGCCGTCTGCGCGTGCGCGAGACCCGGGCCTGGCCTGCCTCTGGGCGCCCGTAGTGATCCCGTCCTCCGCTCCGCAACCGGATTCCGACGGGTAGCGCGCTGTGCCTCGGACCCGGGAAGGCCGGCTTCCTGAGTATAGTGTATTCTTTTTTTTTTTTTTCCGAGACAGAGTCTCGTTCTGTCGCCAGGCCGGAGTGCAGTGGCAACCTCCGCCTCCCGGGTTCAAGTAATTCTTCTGCCTCAGCCTCCTGAGTAGCTGGGATTACAGGTGTGCGCCACACGCTTGGCTAATTTTTGTATTTTTTGGTAGCGACGGGGGTTTCGCCATTTTGGCCAGGCTGGTGTCTAACTCCTGACCTGAAGTGATCAGCCTGCCTCGGCATCCCAAAGTGCTGGGATTATGGGCGTGAGCCATCGCGCCCGGCCGAGTATCGTGCATTCTTTATAGAAATGAGGGGGAAATAAGCATTATGGAAAGCGCCTAGCGCAATGTCAAGCACATAGTAGGTACTCAGAGTGTGTCAGCCAGCGCGAAACGTCCGCAAAGCGTGTAAACACAGGCCCAGAAGCCGGGGAGCTTGCAGCCCCCCATAGACGCTGGGATCACCACGCCCTCTGCCCTCGGCGTCTCAGGAGCGCCCTCTGCCGGCCCACTCTCCCTGTGCACGTGCGCGAACCGCTGCGCCTTCGCTTCCCTTCTTATTTGTCCCTGACCGTGCGCCGTCCAAGGGTCCATTGGTTGCCATAGAGACGGACGAGCGCTGTGCCTGTGAGCGCTGAGGTGCGAGCAGCTGCGACCCTGGGCTCCTGGGGACCTGAGCGTCATGTCTTTCCGCGACCTCCGCAGTAAGGAAGCCCTACGCCCCTGTGACCTGCGGGTCTTCCAGAGATTCAGGGCTCCCGCCCGCTAGGTCCCCTATGTAGGCGACCCCTGAGGCTTGTGCTGCCAGAGCCTCCTTTCGGGCCTCGGCGCCTCAGGGAACGCCTCTGACCCGCGGCTACAACCCCGCCGAGTGCCCCAGGCCATTCTTAGGTAATTTCTAGCGAGGGTGGAAAGTTCTTGTATCTGCCACTGGCCGCGTTTGGCTCAAAGAGCTCGAAATGTGACTAGTGCAGATGAATAACTGAATTTTTAAGTGTAACTCATTTCTATTTGTGTGGCTGCATGCCGCTGTTAGCTACCGTATTGGAAAATGCATAGATAATTTAGAGACTGTTTTTTGAGTTGGATTAGCTTAGCGCTTAGAAAACCGAACAGCAGGCCGGGCTTGGTGGCTCACGCCTGTAATCCCAGCACTTTGGGAGGCCGAGGCGGGCGAATCGCCCGAGGTCGGGAGTTCGAGACCAGCCTGACCAACATGAAGAAACCCCATCTCTACTAAAATTACAAAATTAGCCGGGGGTGGTGGCGAGCGCCTGTAATCCCAGCTACTCGGGAGGCTGAAGCAGGAGAATCGCTTGAACCCGGGAGGCGGAGGTTGCGGTGAGCCGAGGTCAGGGCATTGCACTCCAGCCTGGGGGACAAGAGCGAAACTCCATCTCAAAACAAACAAAAACGAAAAACCCCAAACCAAACCAAAACAAAAAAACAGCAGCGAAACCGAGGAGAGGGGCTGGGTGATGATCATTGCAGCTAACATTTTTTGAGTTTTAACAATCTGCCAGGGCCCACTCTGTGTTATGGCCATCATTTCATTTGAATCATCTGAACAACGGTGCCGCCTGTATCTGGAAGTGAGGAAACGGGCACAGAGAGGTCAGGTAACTTGGGCAGGTGACACAGGCGATAGGAGGTGGCACTGGGGATTGAATTCAGGTTGCCTGAACTCCAGACCTCCTGAACTCCATCTGCATCCTTTCTGCAGGGCTGATGAGAAAGGAGCTCGAATTCCTTTGCTAAGAGGGTGAGGAAGTGGAAGAATGAGGCTAAGAGTGTTGGTTACGACTGGGCTCAGTGGCTCACGCCTGTAATCCCAGCACTTTGGAAGACTGAGGCAGGCAGATCACTGAAGGTCAGGAGTTCAAGACTAGCCTGGCCAACATGGTGAAACCCCGCCTCTGCTAAAAATTCAAAAAATTAGGGCATAGTGGTGTGCACCTGTGGTCCCCCAGCTACTCGGGAAGCTGAGACAGGAGAGTTGCTTCATCACTGGAGGCAGAAGTTGCAGTGACCCGAGATCATACCACTGCTCTCCATCCTGGGCGACAGGGTGGGACTGTCTTTAAAAAAAAAAAAAAAAAAGGAATAGTAGATGATTGCCAATTTGGTGTGATCTTAGGGGTCTCTTAAAGAGCCAATTTTCTCACCAAATTGCTGGTGTCTGAAATTTTAGCATTAGAGATTACTCCTTGGGTTATGAATTGCTCTTTTCTTTTTTTTTTTTGAGACGGAGTCTCGCTTAGTCGCCCAGGCTGGAGTGCAGTGGCGCGATCTCGGCTCACTGCTAGCTCTGCCTCCCGGGTTCACGCCATTCTCCTGCCTCAGCCTCCCAAGTAGCTGGGACTACAAGCGCTCGCCGCCACGCCCGGCTAATTTTTTTGCATTTTTAGTAGAGACAGGGTTTCACCGGGTTAGCCAGGATGGTCTCGATCTCCTGACCTCGTGATCCGTCCGTCTCGGCCTCCCAAAGTGCTGGGATTACAGGCTTGAGCCACCGCGCCCGGCCGAATTGCTCTTTTCTACAATGTAAAAATAGGAAAACGCATTACCTTTTATCCATACAGCCACTGAGCACCAGAGTGTGAATCCTGTCCTCTGGGGTTTGAAGGGTTTTGGTGGCCACACATCATACAGGATGAGTGTCTCCTCCCACACAGTTTTTAGAGAGGCCAGCACCCTGCCAGGGGACGTAGAATGGGGTTTTGTTGGGAGGAGCATACATGGAGATTTCGGAATATTTTGACCTTAAATTAATGCTCTGCAGTTGTGCGTTGTATGGTAAGGATCTTACTCAAATTAGTCTCTATTTTGACAATAACGCTGCAGCATTAACAGAACTTGACTAGTACCTAGTGGTCAGAAGAATTTAGGCAGTGCCTTCCTGTGTGAAGGAAAGGCTGCTCTGTCA
>NW_012116300.1:405803-427501 GCF_000951035.1 Colobus angolensis palliatus | reverse complement strand
GCTTCGGCCTCCCAAAGTACTGAGATTACAGACGTGAGCCACCGTGCCCAGCAACTTTTGTATTTTTAGTAGAGGTGGGGTTTCACCATTTTAGCCAGGCTGGTCTTGAACTCCTGACCTCAGGTGATCTACCCTCCTTGGCTCCCAAAGTGCTGAGATTATAGGCATGAACCACCCGCGCCTGGCCTTTTTTTGTTTTTGTTTCTGAGACAGGGTCTCACTCTGTCACCCAGGCTGGAGTGCAGTCACATGATCTCAGCTTACTGCAACCTCCTGGTTAATAGCTGGGACCACAGGCATGCACCACCACACCCAGCTATTTTTTTTGATCTCCATATTCACATTTCCCAGAAAACAGTTACAGAGTCTTTGTGACTTTGCTGTTTCCTATGCTCACACTTTTTCTTCCATTGTCTTGCGAAGTCTGACCTGCCTTCCAGTACCTGGGTAGGTTATTTGTGAACATTGATGGACCATTTTGAACACAGATCTTCAAGAAGAGTGCAGACAGACCTTAAATAACCAGGAAGCACACTGAATGTAAATCTTGGTACATCATGGGAGCTCAACAATGTTTGTGGTGTTCATTTCCAAGTCCTGCTCTCTTGAAAGCACTAATGCTTTTCCTGAGGTGACCCCAACCTATGGATGAACAAGTATTAGTATTACTATTTCTTAATCTGTTTTGTAATAAATCTAAACATGGTTGTGTAGTTCAACCACTGTATTTAAGATTTCCCTAAATACATGGCAACTGATCTTTAAAACTTGTGTTATTTGGGTCCTATATGCTCACTAAAATTTAAAAAAAAGACAACTCAGAAACACGAATGTCTTGCTACCGATTCCCCTCAGAAATAACCACTGTTGGCCGGGCGCGGTGGCTCAAGCCTGTAATCCCAGCACTTTGGGAGGCCGAGACGGGCGGATCACGAGGTCAGGAGATCGAGACCATCCTGGCTAACATGGTGAAACCCCGTCTCTACTAAAAAAATACAAAAAACTAGCCGGGCGAGGTGGCGGTGCCTGTAGTCCCAGCTACCCGGGAGGCTGAGGCAGGAGAATGGCATGAACCCGGGAGGCGGAGCTTGCAGTGAGCTCAGATCCGGCCACAGCACTCCAGCCTGGTTGACAGAGCCAGACTCCGTCTCTAAAAAAAAAAAAAAAAAAAAACCACTGTTAACATTTTAAAATAATTTTTAATCAGCTGAATTTGAGTCAAACCACTGTTGACATTTAAAAATACTTTTTCTGCATGACATTTTATAAGGACAGGTGTTTCTTACTTTTAGCAGTAAAAAGAAATGAGATATTAAAGAGAGAAATGAAATTCACAGCCAATCCCTCAATTCTATTTTCATGTATAGCCATCTATACATGAACTTACATGCTTTTTAGGTAGCATTTTTGTTATTTTAAATTTTATCTCTTTTTTACGTTCCCTCGTAGAAAGTTGACAGATAATCCCTAAAGCTGTCAGTAGGTTGGAAATAAGAAGGAAAGGTAAAGACAATATCTAAGTTAACAAGTAGTTGCTGTGTGACGGGGAACTGAATGAATTGTATTTTTCCTTGGACAGATTTCACAGAGATGATGAGAGCCCTGGGATACCCTCGACATATTTCTATGGAAAATTTCTGTACACCCAATTTTGGACTTGTATCTGAAGTGCTTCTCTGGCTTGTGAAAAGGTTAGAACTACACTTTATGGACGTCTAAGAGTGAATACTGGATTTTATTTGTTAGTCACCTAGAAAACAGGACATAGTTGTGATGCTGCAAAAGGAAGAGTTGTTTGAGTTTGACAGACGCAATTGTAATCTGTTAAAACGTAGCTGTGGCTGGGCACAGTGGCTCGTTCCTATAATCCCAGCACTTTATAATCTCAGGAATTCGAGACCAGCCTGGTCAACATAGCACGACCCTGTCTCCACACACAAAACAACAGTTAGCTGAGCGTGGGGGGTGCACACTCATAGTTCCAGCTACTCAGGAGGCTGAGGCAGGAGGATCACCTGATCCCGGGAGTTTGAGGCTGCAGTGCTGCTGATCATGCTACTGCACACCAGCCCGGGCAGATTGAGACTGTGTCTCAAAAAAAAAAAAATCAGTGGAGTTTAAAAAATGCTGTGGGAGAGGGAAATATACCAGGAAGTGGTGAAAGGAGAATGACCATTCCTCAGTAGGGTGCTGGGCCAGGCTGCTCTTCAGCCCCTCACTGCAGAGTGACAGGGACCTTTTTGCACATTCTAATCAATACACTGGATTAGACATAATGTAGGTTTCTTTTTCTGTGAAAAATTGAATATGATATATGATTCAGGGTTGGCAGCTTTTTCTGTTAAGGACCAGATAATAAACGTTTTACCTGTTGCTAAACATAAAATTCAGAGACTGCATACGATCTGTATTGTGTCTCTTCTTTTTCTTAAAATGTGAAAAGAGTTCTCAGCTTGGAGGCTGTACAGGTTGGAGGCTGCAGTCTGCTGACCCCGGTATCAATACCTTGAAGAAAATAACTTTGTCAACTCTGCTGCTGCTTAGAGCTGACTAATCAGCCCTAGCACTGATCTCTGAGTCAAGGGCTGTCAGCCGGGGTAGCAGTTCTGATTAATTTCATGACATGTCGAGGTCTGAGAGAGATTTAATTTTATAAGCTGAGACCCACGTTTAGTTTTTGAAATCTTTTGTTCTTAGATGAGGATTTACTCCCTTGGTATTTTGGTTTTACTTTTGAAGTTTGCATTGATCTTACTGTCACACTTGGGGACTTGGAGAGCTTTGTTCCAGACCTGCTGTCCTCGCAGTTGCCCACATTCTCTTTAGTGGAGTGTCTCTTTGGTTAACCTGTGCTGTCTCCTCTTACCTCTCTGATAGGTATGAGCCCCAGACTGACATCCCGCCTGACGTGGACACCGAACAGGACCGAGTTTTCTTCATTAAGGCAGTTGCCCAGTTCATGGTTAGTGGACACTTATTTTGTGGAGTTGTAAAATTAAGTAAACTAGAAAGGATGACTCCTCGTTAGGGCTACTTTCAAACTGAGTAATTGAATTTTTCTTTCTTTTTTTTTTTTTGAGATGGAGTCTCATTCTCTCGCCTAGGCTGGAGTGCAGTGGCACAATCTTGGCTCACTGCAACCTCCGCCTCCTGGGGGTTCTCCTGTCTCAGCCTCCTGAGTAGCTGAAATTACGGGCACATGCCACCACACTTGGCTAGTTTTTGTGTTTTTAATAGAAACTGGGTTTCACCATGTTGGCCAGGCTGGTCTCAAACTCCCATCCTCAAGTGATCCACCCGCCTTGGCCTCCCAAAGTGCTGGGATTACAGATGTGAGCCACCACGCATCTGGCCTGAGTTTGCTTTCTAAAACCATTCCATTACTGGGTTTCTGTGGCGCCATTTCACCAGCGAAGTTCTTTTTGTTTGTTTGTCTTTTAATTCATTATTTGTTAAGAATTTTGTTTATGCCAGGCATGGTGGCTCACGCCTGTAATCCCAGCACTTTGGGAGGCCAAGGCAGGCAGATCACAAGGTCAGAAGATTGAGACCATCCTGGCTAACAGGGTGAAACCCTGTCTCCACTAAAAATACAAAAAATTAGCTGGGTGTGGTGGCGGGTGCCTGTAGTCCCAGCTACTCGGGAGGTTAAGGTAGGAGAATGGTGTGAACCCAGGAGGCGGAGCTTGCTGTGAGCTGAGATCACACCATGGCACTCCAGCCTGGGCAACAGAGCGAGACTCCATAAAAAAAAAAAAAAGAATTTTGTTTCTTTATTTTTGAATAGGTAACATATTTCATGGCTCACAAATTGAAAGTAGGCTGGGCGTGGTTGTTCATGCCTGTAAATCCTAGCACTTTGGCAGGCCAAGGTGGGAGGATAGCTTGAGTTCAGGAGTTTGAGAACAGCCTGGGTGATGTAGTAAGATCCTGTCTCTACAAAAAATAAATTAAAAAAAAAATTAGGTGGGCCTGGTGACAGGTGCCTGTAGTCTCAGTTACTTGGGAAGCTGAGGTGGGAGGATTGCTTGAGCCCGGGAGGTTGAAGCTGCAGTAAGCCATGATCATGTCATTGCACTCCAGCCCAGGTGACTAGAGTGAGATGCCATCTTTAAAAAAATTAATGAATTAATTAAAAACATTATGTAACAAAATGGAGTAAAATGACTTTCTACACTATCTGCCCTGGGCGGAGTTCTATTCCAAATAATCACTATTTTAAATCTCTTCCAGAGTGTGTGTGTGTGTGTGTGTGTGTATGTGCAAATAAAAAGTTTTTCCTTTATTTTACACAAATGGTACTGTATACTACTTGATGTACTTACCATACACTACAAGGTGTTTAGCATCTTGTTTTACTTGATGGTATATTTTAGAGAACTTTCCAAATACATATAGAATTTCCTCATTCTGTTTATACCTGAGTGGTATTGTTTGCATGGATATGCCAAAATTTATGTAATTTATATAGGTAGGCTTTTAGGTTGTCTCAAGCTTTGCTGTTTGAAACAATGCTATAATAAGTAACCTGTACGTCTCATTTTGTTTGTGTTTGAGTGTGTCCCTAGAATAAGTTCTTAGATTTGGAATTGCTGGATCAAAAGATATGTGCATTTGTAATTTTGGTGTCTTTTACCAAGTTGCTTTCCATCAAGATTGTCCCAGTTTATATACCCACTCACAATGTTTGAGTCACTTGAATGCTTACTCTTATTAGGTTGTATCCCAGTTGTCAGCAGAGGCATTTTCAACTTACCTACATGGGATTTGGTTTAGACATTACGTGGAAAGGGCCCTCAACCTTTTTTTTTTGATCTAAAAATAGGCCACCAAGGCACATATAAAACTCAACACTAAGAAGCTTTATCAAGCAGATGGGTATGCAGTAAAAGAACTGTTGAAGATCACATCTGTCCTTTATAATGCTATGAAGACCAAGGGGATGGAGGACTCTGAAATAGTAGAGGAAGATGTCAACAAATTCAAGTTTGATCTTGGCTCAAAGGTAAGGACAACGAAAGCCTTGTAGTGAGCGATGGAGCACTGATTTCTTGAACTCTGAAATGGAAGGAGTCTGCTACAGCTCCACTGCTTTTCTTCCTCCTCAACTGAGGGCAGTTTGTCAGTTTTGTGTTCATCAGCGTTTGGATAAAGGCAAATTCGCAGTCCAGTAATTCAACTATTTATTAAAAGCTTAGTATGGCCGGGCACGGTGGCTCAAGCCTGTAATCCCAGCACTTTGGGAGGCCGAGACGGGCGGATCACGAGGTCAGGAGATCGAGACCATACTGGCTAACACAGTGAAACCCCGTCTCTACTAAAAAAAAAACACAAAAAACTAGCCGGGTGAGGTGGCGGGCGCCTGTAGTCCCAGCTACTCGGGAGGCTGAGGCAGGAGAATGGCTAAACCCGGGAGGCGGAGCTTGCAGTGAGCTGAGATCCGGCCACTGCACTCCAGCCTGGGCGACAGAGCGAGACTCCGTCTCAAAAAAAAAAAAAAAAAAAGCTTAGTATTTGTCAGGTAGCATTCAAGCACTGGGGATACAGTTGTGAACAAAAAGGACAGAAATCGTGTGTGTCTGCTCTTTAGTTGGAGGAGTCAGACTGTGAACAGTAATGTAAGAGGTGTGGAAGGTCAGATGCAGTGCGGTCTGCAGAGAGTAATAAGCTGGGATGGGGATGGATGCTGCCCGGGGTGATCTTAAATAGGGCGATCAGGAAGTCCTCATAGATTGGTGGTGTTTCCAGCAGAGATCTGAGGGAGGGAAAGAGTGAGTTGTGCAGTTGGCGGGTGGCGACAGGGTGTCTCAGGATGAGAATTTGTTTGGGGCTGGGTGCAGTGCCTCACTTCTGTAAGCCAAGCATTTTGGGAGGCTGAGGTGAGAGGATCCTTTGAGGCCAAGAGTTCGAGACCAACCTGGGCAACATAGGGAGATGCCATTTTTACCAAATAAAGAAGAAAATTAGCAAGGCGTGATGGTGCACACTTGTGGTCCCACCTGCTCAGGAGGCTAAGGTGAGAGGATCTCTTGAGCCCAGGCAGTCGAGCCATGTTCAGGCCACTGCTCTCCATCCTAGGCAACAGAACAAGACCTTGTCTGGGGGGAAAAAAAAAAAAGAATGTGTTTTGTGTGTTTGAGAAAAAGCAAGGAGGCAATGTGATGAGGGTTGGGAGTGACAGACCCTCTAGTGCCTGGGAAGCCCCTGGAAAGCCTTTGCTTTGCCTCTGAGGTGGGAATCACTGGGATCCAAGCAGAGTCTTCTATGCTTATTTCCCATCAAAAGGGTTGCTCTGGCTGCTGAGCTGCCATCAGACTGAAGCGGGAGGCAGGGCTGGAAGCAGCGAACCTGTTTGGAGAGTGAGGGGTGACCATGGCTTTGAGCAGAGTGGTGGTGGGAGAGGTGCTGTCAGGTGTCAGGGAGCCACCACAGCAGCAAGCCAGAAATAAAGGTTAAGCCTTTAGTTAAGCCCAAGGCCTCAGAGCAGGAGACCTAGAAATGAAGGCCCTGGGGCTGGGAATGTACCTAGGAGTGTGGCCACGCAGGGTGCCTGAAACCACAGTGTGCTGGCCGAGCTCCAAGTCTGGTGCAGGGAAGAAAGCTTCCCCTGTGAGGCCTGCTGGGTGAGGCCTTGTTATTGTCTATGGTTGGGCTTGAAAAGTCACACGTAGATGTTTAGTTTTGTTTTGTTTTGAGACAGAGTTTCACTCTATCGCCCAGGCTGGAGTGCAATGGCACGATTTTGGCTCACTGTGCCTCCGCTTCCCAGGTCCAAGAGATTCTCCTGCGCCAACCTCCTAACTAGCTGGGATTACAGGCGCACACCACCACACCCGGCTAATTTTTTTTTTTTTTTCTTTTTTTGAGATGGAGTTTCACTCTTGTTGCCCAGGCTGGAGTGCAATGGCACAATCTCAGCTCACCCCAATGTCTGCCTCCCAGGTTCAAGTAATTCTCCTGCCTCAGCCTCCTGAGTAGCTGAGATTACAGGCATGCGCCACCACGCCCAGCTAATTTTGTACTTTTAGTAGAGTCAGGGTTTCTCCATGTTGGTCAGGCTGGTTTGAACTCCCAACCCTGGTGATCCGCCTGCCTCGGCCTCCCAAAGTGCTAGGATTACAGGCATGAGCCACTGCACCCGGCCTTGTATTTTTTTTTTTTTTTAAGTAGAGATGGGGTTTCACCATGTCGGCCAACTAGTCTCAAACTCCTGACCTCAGGTGATCTGCCTGCCTCGGCCTCCCAAAGTGCTGGGATTATAGGCGTGAGCCACTGCACCTGGCCTCACACATGGGTTTTTAACCAGGAGCGACACTTGTCAGCAGAAGCGTCTAGAGATTGGGGCATATTTTGATGGTAGATCTCATGGGATGAGGCGTGGGTTGAGAGTAAGCCAGGTGCTACAGGCAAGGTCTTGGGGCAGCCGTGTGGCAGAGGTTGCAGAGCTCGTGGATGTGTTCCACCTCTGTGCTGTACTCTACGGGAACCACTGACCACATGTGGCGAGCACAACTGAGGAACTGAGTTAGGTTCTGCATTTTCTTTAATTTTTAAGTAATTTAAGTGAAAATGGCCACATGTAGCTAGTGGTTACTATATTAGACATCACTGCTCTGAAGTTTTTTATGTGAGCCCCTGGAAGGATGAAGTTGCCATGTACTGAAGCAGAGAAGGTTCTGGACATGCTCCATTTGCCACGCCCATTGGCTGTCCAGGTGGAGATGGTGCGCAGGTAGCTAGTATGTGAGACTAGAGCCCCGGGAAAGCCCAGGCTGGATCTGGGAGCTAGGGGAGGAATCAGCACACAGATGGTATTAAAGCCATGTGGGTAGGAGCAGAGCCAGCAGAAAAGACAGGGGGTCCTGGGATGAAACTCTGACTCGCTCCACTGTTGAGAAGCAGAGAAGGTGACAGACTCCTGCAACGAAGTCTGGGGATGTGCTGCTCGGAAGGGAAGAAAAGCAGCTAGAGCCAGAGCAGGCTGGATACTGGAGGACTAAGGAAGAGGGAAGCAAGCTATCAAAGCCATCAGCTGCGAATGAAGAGGGAGAGTTGTTGCTAGTGGGTTAAAAATGAGAGCCAGAATGTGGGGATTAGTTGTCCAGGAGAGAGGGAGAGTGAGCAGAGCAGGGAGACGTTTACATTTGGGCTCATTAGAAGAGTTAGCATATTCCAGGAAGAGGGGGTGACACGCGCATCCTAAGAAGCCTGTGCAAAGGGATCGGTGCTAAATCCTCATTGTGCTTGTCATCGCCTTCCTGGCAACAGCTGCCCCTCTGTGGAGCCCGGAACCATTGTAAGTCCTTAGTGGGTGCCACCCCATTTGAAACTCTCCAAGCCTGTGGAGGAAAGTCGGAGGCAGAGAAGGAGGACAGGGGGGTACAAAACACAGGCCGTCAGGCTGCTGCAAGAGGATATGTGTCTCTCAGGCTGTCCCTTCATGTGGTTACTCTGCTGCTGCCGGATACCCTCTACTGTGACAGAGTCCAAGTAGGAGGCATGTGGGCTTTCTCCCAGCCATGCCCTCCTGGTTGGGGCTTCAGTTTGATGTGACATTAGGTTCTTTGGAGAGACCTAGGCATCCTGGAATTGGTCTCTTTAGTACTTAGATGATCATTTCTTGAGTGTATGTCCTGCAGCCTGTGAGCGTGTGACTGGGGAAGCACATGTTTGTGGTCACGTGTCCCAACCAAAGGTGGGAACTGACGTGAACAGGCTGGTGGTTAAGTGCATGTTAAAAATCTGGCTGGCTGGGCGCGGTGGCTCACTCCTGTGATCCCAGCACTTTGGGAGGCCGAGGTGGGTGGATCACCTGAGGTCGGGAGTTAAAGACCAGCCTGACCAACATGGAGAAACCCTGTCTCTACTAAAAATACAAAATTAGCTGGGCGTGTGGCACATACATGTAATCCCAGCTACTTGGGACGCTAAGGAAGGAAAATTATTTGAACCCGGGAGGTGGAGATTGCAGTGAGCTAAGATCGCGCCATTGCACTCCAGCCTAGGCAACAAGAGCGAAACTCCGTCTGTCTCAGAAAAAAAAAAAAAAGAAAGAAATCTGTGACTGGCTGAACATGGTGGTTCTGCCTATAATCCCAACACTTTGGGAGGCTGAGGTAGGAGGGTCGCTTGAGGCCAGGAGTTAGAGAGGAGCCTGGGTAACATAGCCAAGACCCTGTCTCTATTAAAAAAAATCTGTTGCTGAGGTTTCTGTTTTTGTTATTTTCCTTCCAGATTGCAGATTTGAAGGCAGCCAGGCAGCTTGCGTCTGAAATCACCTCCAAAGGAGCATCTCTGTATGACTTGCTCGGCATGGAAGTAGAATTGAGGGTGAGCATTCCAATACTTCCTTAACTATGCGGATTTTCTCTTCAAGGTTTTCTTTTTCAATTCTGTTTCTTCCTTTTCAGTTCTGACTTAATGAAATATACCTGGTTGAATGAGCTAATGTGTGGAAAGGTGATACAGGATGTTAGATGCCCTTCCTGCTTCTGGTGGGCACTGGTCTACATTCATTCATTCATTTATTTGAGATGGAGTCTCACTCTGTCGCCCAGACTGGAGTGCAGTGGTGCGATCTCGGCTCACTGCAAGCTCCGCCTCCCGGGTTCACACCATTCTCCTGCCTCAGCCTCCCGAGTAGCTGGGACTACAGGCGCCCGCCACCTCGCCCGGCTAGTTTTTTGTATTTTTAGTAGAGACAGGGTTTCATCATGTTGGCTAGGATGGTCTCGATCTCCTGACCTCGTGATCCGCCTGCCTCGGCCTCCCAAAGTGCTAGGATTACAGGCATGAGCCACCGTGCCTAGCACTGATCTATCTTTAACTTCTTGTTTAGTAGTGGCAGCTCCATGGCATGTGACTGAGCTGTCCTTGTTGTGCCCTGGCAGACTTTGTTGGTCATGATGCTTTTTTCTGGTGTGCCCTGCTTCAGCATTCTTCTCAAAAATGATCTTCTGAGCTTGCAGTTCCCAGACCTTGCTATCCAACAAACACCTGGGGACCTCTAAAGACTTCTGAAGCCTGTCTTTAACTCTGGGGTCCTTGTTATGGAATGTGACCTGGGCACTGGGAGTTTTCAGATTCTCCCGGGTGATTCTAACAGCAGAGTTTGGGACCAGCGATCTTTGTGTCACTTCCAGTCAGCTGAAGTTGATGTTGCAATGGAGACTGATTTGATTTGCAATCCTTGTTGCAGCCAATGCCAGCCAAGAAGTATGTGCCATCACCTACATTTAAGCAGCTGTTTAAGAGTAGAGTGGTGTTTATTTTTTATTTTTTAAATTTTGTTATTTTTTTTGAGATGGTCTCACTCTGTTGCCCAGGCTGTAGTGAAGTGGCTCAATCTTGGCTCACTACGGCCTCCGCCTCCAGGTTCAGGTGATTCTCCTTCCTCCGCCTCCCAAGTAGCTGGGATTACAGATGTGTGTCACCAGGCCCAGCTAATTTTTGTATTTTTAGTAGAGACAGGATTTCATCATGTTGGCCAGGCTGGTCTCAAACTTCTGATCTCAAGTGATTTGCCTTCCTCTAGCCTCCCAAAGTGCTGGGATTACAAGCGTGAACCCCTGCGTCTGGCCTAGAGTGGAGTAGTGTTTAATCCTTACCTGTAAAGATTTATGGCATTTGGGCCGGGCGCGGTGGCTCACGCCTGTAATCCTAGCACTTTGGGAAGCTGAGGCGGGCGGATCACGAAATAAGGAGATCGAGACCATCCTGGCTAATACAGTGAAACCCCATCTCTACTAAAAATACAAAAAATTAGCCAGGCGTGGTGGCGGGCACCTGTAGTCCCAGCTGCTGGGGAGGCGGGCACCTGTAGTCCCAGCTGCTGGGGAGGCTGAGGCAGGAAAATGGCGTGAACCCGGGAGGCGGAGCTTGCAGTGAGCCGAGATCATGCCACTGCACTCCAGCCTGGGTGACAGAGCAAGACTCTGTCTCAAAAAAAAAAAAAAAAAAAAAAAATTTATGGCACTTGAAGCATATGTGCTCAATCTACTGCTTAATTAAATGAATTTCTTTCATTCACTTCCTATCAGGAATGCCAGCCATGGCTTCTCTCTCTCACTGCCTTGCCTATGTTTGGCATACCCTGGGAGCAAACCGGAAGTGGAAGTCTGGGGAAGAGGGGCTTAGGTGCCAGGTTGCTATGCCTGCTCATCATATATTGACCTGGCAGTTGCCACCCGATGAAGTGTGGTTGGCAGAATGAAACTGCCACTGACATCTTCTAGCTAATTCAGTTGATGAATAAGGCACCTCCAGGCTTTCTCCTGTTCTGTTTCTAGTGCAGTGGTGTACATATGTCTGTGTGTGTCTCTAAGAGACCCAGAGACAGGAGCTGGCCACTTGCTGATTGCCACTAGAGCTGTGGCATCACTGTGAGACTTCACTTCCATCCCACAGGGACTCTTTCAGCACCATCCTGTAAAGAATGATGAAGTAACCAGTGGCAGAACTGTTCCCAAGGAAACCAAGAGACCCTGAATGTAGTACTTTTCCAATTCTGTATGTAGTCATGATCTGAGGAAGAGCCCCTATCCAATGTTTGTTTTTCTTTCATTCAGTAAACATTTACTGAGGTGCAGCCCCAGTCACAGGCAAGGCACTGAATTCTGCTTCCTTGACTAAGTCATCACCCTGCCCTCAGCCGTTCCCACCAGCATGTGCAGGTGCACCATGGAAGAAAGGAAGCACAAGACGAGTTTTGACACAGTGCTCTAGGAACCTTGTCTTACTCCATTCAGGCTGCCGTCACAAAACACAATAAGCTGAGTGTGACTTGTGAATAACAGATTTGTTTCTTATGGTTCTGGAGATCGGGAAGGTCTAGATGAAAGCACTAACAGATTCAGTGTCTGGCGAGGGTATGTTCCTAACAGATGTTGCCTTGTTGCTGGTTCCTCACATGGCAGCAAGGGTGAGGGATCTCCCCAGGGTTTCTCTTACGAGCTAATCACCTACTAAAGGCCTCACCTCTTAACATCATGGGTTAGAGTTTCAACATATGAATTTTGGAGTCACGCAAACATTGTCTATGGCAAACCTCATAACTATATCCACATTAAAATCCCATGTCTCAGAAGTTTTCAGCACTGATGTGATAGTCACAGATGTCTCCCTTGATTGGTTAATGGTTCATGCTAGGGGCAGGGCCATGGTAACTGTTCTTGTCGGTTGTGTTGTTAGCAATAGGCAACTGAGAGGGACTTCATCCTAAGAAAGATTATACAGGCTGGCAGGGGATCCTGACAGCAAGTTGAACTGTGCTTAGTTTGGGTGTCACCTGGACAGAATGCAGGTAAAGAAGCACATTTGGGGCTGGGCACAGTGGCTCATGCCTGTGATCCTAGCACTTTGGGAGGCCAAGGAATGTGGATCACTTGAGCCTAGGAGTTTGAGACCAGCCTGGGCAACATAGTGAGACCCTCTCTCTCTTAAAAAAAAAAAAGCAAGTAAATTTGGGAGAAAAAATAATGGATGCTAAATTCAGTTTTGCTCATAGAGTTGGGGTCACATGGGCCTTGGCTGAAAAGGAGGATCTTGAGCTCTGGAGAGAGGCTGGGTAGGCACTTAGATGATGGAAGACACTATAGGAGGTGATGGTGGAAGTGTTTTTGCATCAGAGATTCACGTTGTAATGAAACTTTGGAGAATCAGTCCACAAGGCACATCTAGATCTAGGAATACTGATTTTGAGAACTCCTTTTCTGAAAATATTTGTAAATGATTTTACCATTTCCCTAGGAAATGAGAACAGAAGCCATTGCCAGACCTCTGGAAATAAATGAGACTGAAAAAGTGATGAGAATTGCAATAAAAGAGATTTTGGTAAGATGACTTTGCTTTTATATGATGTTTTTAATGCCTGGGATTCAAAAATACTGATTTCTTGCCCGTACAAGACAGAACAAGCTAGGCTGGGTAAAGAGGGATGTGTTAGTGGGGAAATGAAAAACTCAGAGGACATTCGAGCATACCTAGGTCACTTACTATCATTTTTTCCCCTCGTTATAAATAAAAAACAACTTCTCATGTTGTTAAAAATTCATCAGTTTCGGTAATTTGATAATTTTCAATTATTCAAGAATTTTAATAAATAATGCTCTATTTTATTTTGTTTAACCAGTTCCTCACTGCTTAGTATTTAAATTATTTCAGGGTTTTCTAAATTCCAGACAGCACTGTAATAAGTAGAAGGATCACCATTGTTTACTGCTCACCCACATCAGTTATCCTCTCATCTAAAGGAGTCAGTTGGAAGGCAGATCATGAGGGTGACTTTAGACTCAGATTGCTTGGGTTTGAATTCCACTGTGTGATCTTAGGCAAGTTACTTAACCTCTCTGTGCCTCATTTTCCTCATCTGTAAAATAGCAAGAACTGCATTCCCATCTGTGTGGGGTCTTTATAAACATTAATCACGATGGGGCATATCAAGCTTCGTCTCTGAGGCACAATAGATACTCAGTCATCATTGATGATTTATTTTACTCAGTAGACACAGATGGGGGCCCCTGTGTACATTCAGAGTAGGCATAGAACAAGAATTTGCTATGAGTTATACAAAATTCTAAAAATCATAGGTTTTTAAAAATATATAATTCTCTTGTCATTGAACTGTAGTAACCCCTGGGTAGCCCAGCCCAGGAAGTCAGAGCCTCACAGGGGGAGAAGGACACCACAGCCCTGGTTTGGAGATTGGTGACAGAAAGGCAGATGGATCAAATAAGTAAAAATATGGTAATGATAAGGAAGCCACGTTCCTCACTGTTGGAGAAAAAAGTCACAAAAATGTCACAAAAATGGAAAGAGAGAAAATTAGAGTGAACCTGAAATTGGAGGTGTTGGTTAAATGCATAATTTTCAATATATAGATAGATACAGGAATAAATTTTGATATCCATGTATGTACATTTAAAGAATTACATACATATGTATGTAAATATGTTTTATTTATATACATACACATAGACACACCCACACTCATACATTTCTTAGCTCTGAGCACACCTAGCACCTGGCTTAATACCATTCTCCACCAAAGGAACCAGAACTCTTAGGGGTAAATGGCTGATTCCAGCGTTGGGCAGGAGCAGTACAAGAAAGTAAGGAAGGGCTCAAAGGAGGAAAGGGAGCTGTTGCAAGCATACAGAAGTCAACTTGAGTGGGCCTCTCCTGGCCAAAGTAGGGACAACTTAAGCATCAAAATAAGTTAGAATAATTAGTTTTATGGCATAATAGAATGAAATAGGAAACCATGAGTTCTCACTGGCATAAAAAAAAAAGAGGCTGGGTGCGGTGGCTCACGCCTGTAATCCCAGCACTTTGGGCGGCCGAGGCAGGCAGATCACGAGGTCAGGAGATCGAGACCATCCTGGCTAACACGGTGAAACCCCGTCTCTACTAAAAATGCAAAAAATTAGCTGGGCGTGGTGGCGGGCGCCTGTAGTCCCAGCTACTCGGGAGGCTCAGGCAGGAGAATGGCGTGAACCCAGGAGGCGGAGCTTGCAGTGAGCCGAGATCATGCCACTGCACTCCAGCCTGGGTGACTGAGCGAGACTCCGTCTCAAAAAAAAAAAAAAAAAAAAGAATATTGGAAGCTGAGGAGGAGCAGGTCATTCACACAGTTTCAAAGTAGCTTTCCACAAAGTACTTTTCTTTTTTTTTTTTTTTTTTTTGAGACGGAGTCTCGCTCAGTCACCCAGGCTGGAGTGCAGTGGCGCCATTTCAGCTCACTGCAACCTCTGCCCATGAGGTTCAAGTGATTCTGATGCCTTAGCCTTCTGAGTAGCTGGGATTACTGGGGCACACCACCACACCTGGCAAATTATTGTATTTTTGTTTTTTTATTTATTTATTTTTGAGACGCTCTGTTGCCCAGGCTGGAGTGCAGTGGCGCCATTTCAGCTCACTGCAACCTCTGCCTCCTGGGTTCAAGCAATTCTTGTGCCTCGACCTCCCAAATAGCTGGAATTATAGGTATGTGCCACCACACCCAGCTAATCTTTTTTCTTTTTTTAATGGAGATGGGGTTTTGCCATGTTTGGCCAGGCTTGTTTCAAACTCCTGACTTCAGGTGATCCGCCCGCCTTGACCTCTCAAAGTGCTGGGATTACAGGCATGAGCCACTGTGCCCAGCCCACAGAGTACTTATTAATTACAGAGGGGAAAAGAGTCGCTTCCCAGGGAGAAGCCCGTCAGTTACCCCCTTAATCAAGTGATCAAAGTGAAGATCATCGTTGTAGAACAAATCAAAACGATGCACGCCTGGTAGGGTGCAGTCACTTCTGAGTATTCCTGCCAACGATGCACATCTGACTCTAATGAGACAAAGCCAAACTGAGGGGCATTCCACAGATGAAGCAGCCTGTATGCTCCCAAAGTGAAAAGGTTCTGAAAGTCAAGGAAATCTGAGGGGGCATTTCAGACTGAGGGAGGCTGTGGAGATGTGATGACTGGACACATAGGCAGCTCCTGTCTGCTGTTGGGGACTTCACTGGGACAAGTGGGGACAGTGGAGTGGGGCTGGGGTTAGATGGTGGTAGTGTGTCAGTGCTGGCTTCCTGTTTTGATGATTGTATTGTGGGGATGTAGGAGAAAGTCCTTGTTTGTAGGAAATACACACTAAAGTATCTAGGATGTTGGAACATCTGGTAAGCAACTTACTGTCACCTAGGTTGGGAAAAACGTTTTGTGTTGTACAACAGATCTTAACGTAAATTTTTGATTGTTTCTAAATTTAAAAGTTAAAAAAAAAGTGCTATACCTCTTAATGCTTGCCAGTGTTCTAACTGAATCAGGTGAGCACGGCATGAGTGTGCCCTTAGCACCAATATGTTAAACGCAGAACACCCAAGAGGGGACAGGGTTCATTTCTTGCTAGAAATCTCTTAAGACTCCTTTCATTGTTAGAAAATATCTGTGATGTTTGATCATTCTAAAAACTAAGCCAAAACAACAACATGGGTACTTAAAAGGGGTTAGGAAGTACAGGCCATTTATTTCAGAAACCAGGGAAAATTGTTGTGTTTACACAGCCGTTTTGCATTGTGGATCTTTCTTGTTTGAGGAACAGATATGTTTAAGGTGGGATAAATATACAAGGTTTTAATCTGACTTTGGTTCAAGGAAATAGTTGCCATTGACTGAAGTTGTTTAGAAAGGAGACCTACCTTTCTTCCTGGAAGGGTGAACTCACATTTCTCCCGGGGGCTTTAAGGCACTTGCAGCAAATGGATGATAAGGATTTGATTATTTTAATGAAAGTATCTTAAAAATGGCCAGTGTACTTTGACCAAAAAAATCAGACCATAAATGCATTGTCAGCAACAGTGGCTGCTTCCAAAACACACCATCCCTGAGAGTTGTGGAGAGTGTCTGGGCTTCTTAGGCCATTTCTCTGTGGAGCCCATAGCTTTTCAGAGACTTGCAGGAAAACAGAGTAACCCCTTTACGGGATGCTACACATAGGCAAAGTGCTGGAGGAGAAAGCCCCACCTTGGCCACCAGGAACTTAATGCAGGGCTGGAAAGCCAGAACCCTGGGGGGCCAGTTCCACGCTCAGCTGGGTGGCAGTCCAGATTCCTCATGAAGAGATTGGAGCCTGAACCACAGGCATGTGACCCGGCAGGCCACTGGACAAGATGCATGTGAAGACAGTGCTCTACCTGTGACTCTACCTGCTTCAAATGAACCTTCTCTTAGGATAGGGAGACTTGTGTTATTGTCAGTGTCCCCTTTCCGTTCTTTACTCAGCCTCTGTTGCCCAAGGGCCTCTCTCTGACTGTTGCCCTGGGCCCCTTCCAGAGCTGGTGCACGTCAGTGTGGCCAGTGCCACCGCGGGAACTGCTTTTGCACTGACTTCACCATGGTTTCTTCTCATTTTTAGTCTGTAGTCAAGCTTCTGTTGCCAGGAAGAGGGAAGAGGGACCTTCTCTCAGTCCCAGCAGCCAGTGGGTTAGGGCTGGGACCAGCTGTTCCTTTCTCTCCCCTCTAGCAGTACTTGGTGTGTGTGTATTCTGTAAGTCGGGTGTTTGTAACTATTGGCATGGCCTGAATGACTGACCAGTACCAACAAGGTACTGATGTGTACCTTGTTCTAACCGAGTGAGCCAGACAAAAGACGGCAGGCCTCTCCACCTTGACCAGGACACTGGTCTTTCCATCTTCACTTCTTTCCCTGGGCAGAAATGCCTGCTTTTCATGGGGGAAAAAAAGATAACTTTTTCTGGACCCGTGTGATATTCCCCCTGGAACTAGTGGGTTAAGTGAGTCATTGCTTGGGGAAGTGTCTACTTTATTTATTTGCTTTTGTGTTTGTTGAGCATAATGTTGCCATGCCTGAAGAGTTGCAGAATTCTTCTATGAGTTAGGATGGCTGTTTTTACTGCTACCTTGTCTCATTATTTCCCATTAAATATAGACACAGGTTCAGAAGACTAAAGACCTGCTCAATAATGTGGCCTCTGATGAAGCTAATTTAGAAGCCAAAATTGAAAAGAGAAAATTAGAACTGGAAAGAAATCAGAAGCGACTAGAGACTCTGCAGAGTGTCAGGTAGATATGAACACTTGGAGAATGAGTAGAAAAGTGTCCTGGAAAGTTCACACAAACTGAGCGTGGTGGCTCATGTCTGAAATCTCAGCTACTCATGAGGCTGGGGTGGGGGGTTCTCTTGAGCCCAGGAATTTGAGAGCAGCCTGGGCAGCATAATGAAACCCCATCTCTAAAAATTGTTAAAAATTACCTCAGTGTGGTGGTACACACCTGTAATCTCAGCTACTTGGGAGGCTGAGGCAGGAGGATTGCTTGAGCCCAGGAGGTTGAGGCTGCACTGAGCTATGGTTGCATCACTGCACTCCAGCCTAAGCAAAAGAACGAGGCCCCGACTCTAAAAGAAAAAAGAAAAGTTAGAAGAAAGACTTAAGAGAATAGAATATGATCTTAACTCTTCTTAAGCAATGAAAAAAAGACTTACATAAGGATATCTTCACCTCAAAATGTGCATGTGTTGCCTGTCGTAACAAGCAGATGGCTAAACTCATTCTCTTTACTGCTTGCAGTATGTCTGGAAAACTGCTTTATGCTTGAATTGCCCTTTAAGCTTTTATAGCTTCTTGGAACTCAAGGCAGAGTAAGTGAATCCAGATGGGGAAATCCAGACGTGGTCTGCTAAGAACTTGCCATAAATTAGGTAGAAACAGAAACATACTCCTGCCTCTTTATTGGCATAGATTTTAGACTTTATTTAAACCTTGATCGTTCCTCACCAGTCAGTAATTCGTCTTTTTTCCTACTTTACCTCACTGAAAATGTATTTCCCAGGAATACCGATGGAGAGTAGTGGTGCCAGCCCTCTGTTCTCTTCTTCGTTCTGCACCTCTTTCCCTCCCCCGTGCTTCTGCTCTTTCTCCCTTTTCATTCTCCCTTTATTTTTCTTTCTTCTTGGCTCCCTCCTCTTCCCAGCTGCCTGCTCTGCTCGAATATGTTTTGCCTTTTTGGATGTTCGTGGCTGGCTACACCCTGGCCACTGTCCCGAGGTCTGTGGGGAGACAGCACCTGGAGGCAGTGACAACAACCACAGGGAGCGCCCTGGCTCCTCCCCACCCAGCACAAGGCCGAGGCCCTTCCGCTCCTGAAACTGGCTATTTACCTCTGGAGCCTCAGAGAGGGAAACAAAACAGAAGTCAGTGCCGCCAGATAGATTGATGTCGACACATTCCACTTTTACAGCATCAATTCCTTTTTGTTAAGCTCCAAATCCTTTTAACAGAAAAAAAAGTCTCTTTGTTTTGCTCTAGTTCAAAAGATTATAATTATTTCTTAGTTTATCTGCTTATATTTTTAAAAGAGTAGAATTTTCCCTTTAAGGTCAATAATAGGAAAAAAAGAGAAAGTTCAGCAAATCAGTTGAAATAGATTTTTATGTTTTTTTGTTTTGTTTTGTTTTTGTTTTTGTTGTTTTTTTTTTTGAGATGGAGTTTCGCTCTGTTGCCCAGGTGGGAGTGCAGTGGTGCGATCTCAGCTCACTGCAACCTCCGCCTCCCAGATTCAAGCAATTCTCCTGCCCCAGTCTCTCAACTAGCTGGGATTACAGGCAGCCGCCACCACACCCAGCTAATTTTTGTATTTTTAGTAGAGACGAGGTTTCACCTTGTTGGCCAGGCTGGTCTCAAACTCCTGACCTCAGTTGATCCGCCTGCCTTGGCCTCCCAAAGTGCTGGGATTACAGGCGTGAGTCGCTGCACCCAGCCGACAGTAGAACATTATACCCAAATAAGATAATAATATATATATTTGTTGATTTTGAGAGATGTGTCTGGTATGTGACTTTTTGCCTTTAGAGATGGGGTCTCAGTGTGTCCCCAGGCTGGAGGGCTGGAGTGCCATGGCAAGGTCAGAGGATCCTCACTCACTGCAGCCTTGAACTCCAGGCTCAATCCTCCTCCTACCTCAGCCTCCCTAAATGCTAGGGTTACAGGTATGAGCCGATGCACTGGCCTGATCATTTTTAACTCTACTGACATTATGATATATTGAAATGAAAAAAAAAAGATTATAGAATTTCTTAGTATATTTAATTTTTGTTTAAAATGCATTCCTATCTATATGCATAGAAAAGTCTGGAACGATGTATGTCAGCTAGCAAATGCTTATACCCGGTGATGGGATTATCAGTAATTTTTACATCATTCTTCATACATACTTCAGGATTATTTCAAGTTTTTACAAAGAGTACATCTTACTTATGATGAAAAAGAAGTATGTCCATTTTGGCGGGAGAAAGGAGAAGAGGGAAAATATTTGTAAGCAGTTACAAGAATGAAGGCCCTTCTCTAATTAAGGGTTTCCAGAGAAAGCCACCATGGAGTCTGAAACTGTGAATACCCGTTTCAAACTACTGCACATTAACTCACCTTTCACTTTTTATTTCATTTGCTTGTTTTAGGCCATGTTTTATGGATGAGTATGAGAAGACTGAGGAAGAATTACAAAAGCAGTATGACATTTATCTGGAGAAATTTCAAAATCTGACTTACCTGGAGCAGCAGCTTGAAGAGTATCATAGGATGGAGCAAGAAAGGTTTGAGGTGAGCTGAGCCTGTCCTCTGTTCAGCCATTCCTTCTGGTGTGTTATTTTGTATTGGGTGACAGGCCATTTTGTTAATAGCGTTGTGAAAAAATCAGTACATGTTTTTTCTCCCTGGTCAGTCTGAGGATTGCTCATGTCATGCATTTGTTTTGCTGGCAGTGTACCCTGGACTCCAGGGTTGTCAAATCTTTGATGTCATATTTCATCAGGTTTAGTCAGTTGAGAATACAGACAGGGCCAACGTGAGGCCTGTGCGGCTGCATAAGAACCTGTGCCGACATGGGGCCTGTGCTTGCTTTCAGGCCCTGTAGTCGCCGTCTGGAAATTCATAATAATTTTTAAGTGTATTTTATTTTCCACTGATTCCTCAAGTGCAGATTTAGAAGCTTGCTTGGCTTCGGCAGGTCAAGGTGGGTGGATCACTTGGAGTCAGGAGTTCGAGACCAGCCTGGCCGACATGTGAAACCCCACCTCTCCTGAAAATAAAAAAATTAGGCTGGGCGCGGTGGCTCAAGCCTGTAATCCCAGCACTTTGGGAGGCCAAGATGGGCGGATCATGAGGTCAGGAGATCGAGACCATCCTGGCTAACACAGTGAAACCCCGTCTCTACTAAAAATACAAAAAAAAAATTAGCTGGGCGAGGTGGCAGGTGCCTGTAATCCCAGCTACGCAGGAGGCTGAGGCAGGAGAATGGCGTGAACCCAGAAGGCAGAGCTTGCAGTGAGCTGAGATCCGGCCACTGCACTCCAGCCTGGGCGACAGAGCAAGACTCCGTCTCAAAAATAAATAAATAAAAATAAAAATAAAAAATAAAAAAATTAGCTGGGTGTGGTGGTGCATGCCTATAGTCCCAGCTACTCGGGAGGCTGAGACAGGAGAATCGCTTGAACCTGGGAGGCAGAGGCTGCAGTTAGCCAAGATTGTGCCACTGTACTCCAGCCTGGGCAACAGAGCAAGATCCCGTCTCCAAAAATAAAACTTTCTTAAGTCAGTTCACATAAAGATTTTCAAGGCAAGGTGCGATGTAATTCCAGCACTTTGGGAGGCTTAGGCAGGAGGATCACTGGAGCCCAAGAATCCGAGACCAGTTCGGGCAACATAGTGAGACCCGTCTCTACAAAGAAGTAAAAATAAATTAGGCCGGGCGTGGTGGCGCACGCCTGTAATCCCAGCACTTTGGGAGATGAGGTGGATGGATCACGAGGTCAGGAGATCAAGACCATCCTGGCTAACACAGTGAAACCCTGTCTCTATAAAAATACAAAAAATTAGCCGGGTGTGGTGGTGGGCGCCTGTAGTCCCAGCTACTCTGGAGGCTGAGGCAGGAGAATGGTGTGAACCCAGGAGGCAGCGCTTACAGTGAGCCGAGATTGCATCACTGCACTCCAGCCTGGGCGGCAGAGCGAGACTGTCTCAAATAAATAAATAAATAAATTAGCTGGGCATGGTGTTGCACACTTACTGTCCCAGCTACTTGGGAGCCTGAGATGGGAGGATTGCTTGAGCCTGGAAGTTTAAAGTTGGAGTGAACCATGATGATGCCACTGCACTCCAGCTTGGTTGACAGAGCAAGACTCTGTCTCAAAAAAAAAAAAAAAAAAA
>NW_012116300.1:399717-405583 GCF_000951035.1 Colobus angolensis palliatus | reverse complement strand
TAGCCGGGCGAGGTGGGGGGCACCTGTAGTCCCAGCTACTCTGGAGGCTGAGGCAGGAGAATGGTGTGAACCCAGGAGGCGGAGCTTGCAGTGAGCCGAGATCGCATCACTGCACTCCAGCCTGGGCGGCAGAGCGAGACTCTGTCTCAAAAAGCAAATAAATAAATAAATAAATTAGCTGGGCATGGTGTTGCACACCTATTGTCCCAGCTATGTGGGAGCCTGAGATGGGAAGATTGCTTGAGCCTAGAAGTTTGAAGTTGGAGTGTACCATGATCATGCCACTGCACTCCAGCTTGGTTGACAGAGCAAGACTCTGTTCCAAAAAAAAAGCAGGGAGAGGGGCCCAGCACGGTGGCTCACGCCTGTAATCCCGGCACTTTGGGAGGCCACAGTGGGTGGATCACGAGGTCAGGAGTTTGAGATCAGCTTATCCAAGATGGTGAAACCCCTTCTACTAAAAATACAAAGTTTATCTGGTATGGTGGCGGGCACCTGTAATCCCAGCTACTTGGGAGGCTGAGGTAGGAGAATTGCTTGAACCCAGGAGGCAGAGGTTGTAGTGAACAGAGATCGCACCACTGCACTCGCCTGGGCAACAGAGCAAGACACCGTCTCAACAAAAAAAAAAAAGAAGAAAAAAAGATTTTCAAGTTGTGTTTAATTGAATCACCAAAATAGCTCATTGGAGATTGTTTTGTAAAGGGGAATGGCAGTTTATCGGTTGATTGTGGGAAATATATGTGGCCTTGAACCTGACCAGCCATCTTACAGGTTCCTTTCATCCCCGTGGGTAAGGCCATTTAGGAAAGAGTATTTCAGACCCGAGCATGAGTTGATAAATGTGGAATTTAGAGCAAAGGAAACTGAACCAAGTTGTGATCAATTTTTGAATTGCCCTATCCTTAACCTGAGAATAGTCTTTTAGACTCCTTTTTCATGATGAAATTGGTCTGCAGTCTCCCCTTCTCATGCCCTTGACAGCTTTTGGTATTAAGGTTATGCTAGGCTTCTTATAATTCTGAGCATTTGAGTTGGGCAGAGCTAGTTTGTTGTCCAGGAGGGCTAACTGGGAGTACCTAACGCATCCATGTGGACACATGTCATCTTGACGAGGAATTCATTAATAGCATTACTCAGTGGCAGAGGCAGGCCATGGAGAAATGGTACAGGACAGGCACATTTCGAGGGCACTGGAAAGAGCCTGGAGTTTAGAACATTTTAAACATTGGATACCTGGGAAGGAACAGTCAAGGGCAGTGAAAAGAAACGTTGGCCATTTTGTTGTATTATCTGGGGCCACCTCTGGGTTCAGAGAACAAACCAAACAGTATGCCTCAGAATGGCAGGTGGCCCAGGAGACTTCCGGGGGAGCCCTCTACCCTACCTTTCCTCAACAAGTACATCTCTTTTTCTCTTACTCACTCTCGCACTCTGTCCTTAGAATACCTGTTCCCTTGAAATACGCCATGCCTGAAACACAGTGCTTTATTTTTAATGTTTAGAACAACAACAATATTTAAAGCCAGCTTCCTCCCTCTGTCTGTCCCTCCCCCACCCTGCACTCCCCATCTCTCTCTCTCTCTCTTTCTCTTTCTCGACAGGGTCTCACTGTGTTACTTGCCACTCTAGAGTGCAGAGTGTGATCATAGCTCACTGTAGCCTCAGACCTAGGCTCAAGTGATCTTCCCACCTCAGCTTCTTGAGTAACTGGGACTATAGGCACGTGCCACCATACCTGGCTAAATTTTTAAAATGTATTGTAGAGATGAGGTTTCCCTATGTTGCCCAGGCTGGTCTCAAACTCCTGGGCTCAAGTGATCCTCCTGCCTTGGTCTCCCAAAGCATGGGGGTTACAGGTGTGAGCTACCACGCCCAGCCCCCATTTTCTTTCTTGATAATAAGGCCACATTTTATGATCTGAGATATTTTCTCTTGTCCCCACCCCTATTCCCATCCTTACCTATCCTACTATTTAGCATCTTTTGAGCTGGAATCTGAAGGCAGGGCAGGAAAGATAAATGATAAAATCTATACTTTCTTCCTTTGAAAGCAAGAGGCCTGTCTCTGCCCTAAAATTAGATGTGTCTGTTCTGTGTCCCCAGGCCATACAGGCATGCATGGTGGGCATTTAGTTCTCCTCAGAGGCAGGGAAGTGTAGTCGGAGAAGCATGGGGGTGGGGCAGCTGCTTCACTCTGGGTGCCTGTGTCCACCAGGCCACCAGGCGACCTCAGAGAGAAAGGGCAGTAAGTTTCGGGACCCTGGAGTTGCTCAGGCCGTGTTAATTCTCTTCCCCTTCCTTGAGTTTAGCTCTTTTTTTGTTCTGTAGCACAAACTTAGCAGTCCTTACACAGTGATGAAGAAGAATAGAACAGTCCAGAAAAGGGCCATCTCTCCTGAGTCTGTTTTTCCTCTTCCACAGGAAGCTAAAAACACTCTCTGCCTGATACAGAACAAGCTCAAGGAGGAAGAGAAGCGCCTGCTCAAGAGTGGAAGTAAGGCTGGGCTTTGTAGATGAGCAGTTTACTCCGGACTAGCATTTTCAGCCTTGAGAGATATGTGTGTGTGTGTGTCTGTGTTTGTGTATATATTTAAGTATGTATTTTCTTTTTTTCAGCAGTTTTTTTTTTTAACGTAGGAAGAACACTTCACTCTACATCTGCAATTTTGAAAAGTATAATAAAATATTGTTGACTATAGGTACAAAAATGTTTTCAAAAGGCAGTTTTCTCACAGCTTCTATTTTGTGTACCATTGTATTCACTCAAGAGTCTGGTTTAAATATAGCATTTAAAACACATTTCATTCTTGTGCCAGTTAAGGTAGTGTTTTCCCGTGTTTAAATTATAGTTTGAATTATATATGATGTGTGACTATAAGAAAATGTGGTCCTAGAGGTGTGTAGGGTTCTGTATTTTCAGGCTGACTGATGGAAAACAAGCATTGGGATGCAGTGCAGGGAGAGGGACCACTCGCTTTGTGATGGTCCCCATGCCGCTGAGATGCCCCCCATAATCCAGAATGGCTCAGCAAGACACTCAGCTGGAGAGACACAGGGTTACGTCCAAACAAGGCCGAGATTCCAGGAAGGAGCTCTCTGTGACCAGGCAGCTTCCCTTATCCCTGAACTTCAGTGTCAAGTCACTGTCAGGGACCAGTAGCAGCCCAGGATCTTCCTGCTGAATTGACGGCCTTCTTGCACGGAGTTCCTCCTCCTCTTGCTGATTGCTCTTTCTTTTCTTCATGGCGAAATATTCTGTTTGATCTCATACTTGAGGCATCAGGCCCACACACATGCTCCCACGCATGCTCTCTCGCTCTCTCTCTCTCTCTTTCTCTTTCTTTGCCATTTCCCTTGTATCTCTCATTTTGCACCTGTTCTATGACTCTCTCATCTGAATCTCAGGAAACCCTGGAGGAAGGATAGGGACTGCTGGGCGGTCCTCCAGGAACAAGGTTAGGAAATTTGAAGGGCATGTCTAGCCAAAGCAGCCCTCCCCTTTTTAATTCCATGTCAGCCAGGAGCGTGAGAAGCAGCCCTCAGTGATCAGCCTGCATGGGGTTTGTCCCTTGCGAGAAGCCCGACTCAGGTAGGAGCCCTGGTTGGTTACTTGCATCCCATTCTGTCCCCGGGCCAGGATGCTAAGACCTGCCATGCTGATCTTACTTTATTCACCAAGATTTACCTCTGTGTTTTCTTCTAGGAGTTCTGTAGTTTTAGCTCTTACATTTAGGTCTCTGATCCACTTTAAGTTAATTTTTATATATGGTGTGAGACAGGGGTCCAACTTCATTCTTTTGCATGTGGCTGTTCAGTCGTCCTATTATTATGTGTTGAAAAGACTATTATTTCCCCATTGAATTATACTGGCATGTTGTCAGCCATACTTAATTTTAATTGTCACTGTCAGCTCAGTGGTTTCAGTGTCAGCATGCATTAATGTCTTAGTCTGTTTTGTGCTGCTGTAACAGAATACCTGACACTGGGTAATTATATATTTTACATAAAATATATACAGCATTATATATATGGACATATGCAGTCATCCCTCAATATCTGTGGAGAACTGGTACCAGAACCCACCTGTGGATACCAAAATCCACAGGTGTTCAAGTCCTTTGCATATAACCTATGCACATCCTCTTGTATACTTTAAATCATCTCTAGGTTACATAAAATACCTAACATAATGCCTATATATCACTTCATTCATATGGATTCAGCCTAGTACTTGGCATGTGGCAAATTCAAGTTTCGCTTTTTGGAACTTTGTAGATCTTTTTGGAACTTTGTTGATTTTTTTTTTCCAAATAATTGTAGAATTTTTTTTCCAAATAATTCAGATCCATGGTTGGCTGAACCCATGGATATGAAATCCATGGATACAGAGGGCTAGTTTTGTATGTATCTGTATGTGTGTGTGTTTATATATATATGACATATATATAATATATAATATATGACATACAATATATGACATATACTGCCATATATAACATGTGACAATTATATAACATATATTAGTATTAGTTTATATTATTATTATTATAAACAGAAACTTACTTGTCTGAAACTTAATGAGCCACAGTTCTGGGGGCAAGTCCAAGATCAAGGAGTTGCATCTTGCTGCACCATCCCATGACAGAAGGACAAAGAAAGGGGGAGAGAGAGCAAGAGATCAAACCTACAGCCTCAAGCCCTTTTATAACCAGCATTAGTCCATTCTTCAGGGCGGAGCCCTCATGACCTAAACACCTCCCAATCTGCCCCACCTCCCAACACGGTTGCATTGGGATTTAAATTTCCAACACATGCTTTTCAGAGACACATTGAAATCATATGATAGCAATTGACTTTAGTTTACCTGCTCACTTCTCAAGTCTGTATTGGTTTGAGTTGTAAGAAGAAATTTTATTGAGCCTGAGGTACATGTATTAATTTTATTTTAAAATTGATTATATAATTTGATTTGCATCGCATGGGGTAAGGCTTTAATGTCTTAATTTCCTGGATGGCATAAGAAATGAACTAAGCTGAATAGCGGTTTCATTTTGTAGTCGTTAATTGATGTTAATATTTAATAATATTCTCTGTAAAGACTTTCAGAAGATTTCACAGTAGTTGTGTCGAAGCCCAGGATGTTGTTATTGACACTTTCTCCAGCTCCTAGGTTGGCCCTTCCTGTACTAGAAAGCACAGCTCTTCTCTCCATGGCTAAAGAAAGCAGAAAACCTTCCCACAGTGCCCAGCTAGATACTGTTACCATTTCATTACTCTGTCTTTCTTTGAGACGGAGTCTTGCTCTGCTGCCCAGGGTGGAGGGCAGTGGCGTGATGTCGGCTCACTGCAACCTCCACCTCCCGAGTTCAAGCAATTCTCATGCCTCAGCCTCCTTAATAGCTGGGACTACAGGTGCGCACCACCACGCCTGACTAGTTTTTGTATTTTTAGTAGAGACAGGGTTTCACCATGCTGGCCAGGCTGGTCTCAAACTCCTAACCTCAGGTGATCTGCCCACCTCAGCCTCCCAAAGTGCTAGGATTACAGGCGTGAGCCACTGCGCCCGGCCACATCACCCTCTTATAGTAGGGGCATAGCAAAGCCTTTGTGCAGACTAACAATTACTGTTCTTCCAAACTAACTTCTGAGTCAATCATCAGAACAGGGTCCTCCAAGTCCGTCCTTACAAAACCTGTGTGGCTCCCTGGGTGCAGAGAAGTCAGGTGCCAGGCAGTGAAAGGTCTTTCTCCCCACAGTGGAGACTCCTTCTATAGGTTCCCTTTAGGAAATATTCAGCCTATAGGTACAAGACTCCAAAGAATGTATTTAAGAAATTAATATGAAGAGCTGTTCCGGCTGGGCAT
>NW_012116300.1:390974-399127 GCF_000951035.1 Colobus angolensis palliatus | reverse complement strand
AAAAAAAAAAAAAAAAAAGAAAATTACTTTGGAAAAAATCTGTCTTTGTGATGGGATTTTCCCCAGGGGAGAACATCACATCACCAGTTTTCACTGCCAGTCACTAAGATCATCCTTCTCCTCAGGGCAGCCCCATTCATGCCATTCCTAGCCTGGCCTCCCTGCCTCCAGTCTTGCTGTGTTACCTTATTAGCAGCCTTCACTTCCTCATCTTTGTCACGATCTAGGAACTTGAGTTCTGGTAACGCAGCCTAACATTAGTCAGAGAATGGGTTTTTCCCTGAACTAACCAAGCACTTGACAGCTGGCTATTCAGTTTTTAAATTTTCAGATTTCCTTCAAGGGCTTCAACACAATTAACTTGAAAACTATCTTCCAAAAGTCTTTGCAGAGAATATGTAAAAACTTCACTGCCTGGCACCTGACTTCTGTGCACCCAGGGAGCCATGCAGGTTTTAGAAGGATGGAATTGGAGGCGTTTGTGTCGCTGTTCTGATGACTGTAATAGTGTTTCTAACTAATAATTTTCCTTGCTTTGGAAAATTATTTTTTTAAAAAAAAACAGCACATCATTGTCCACATTAATTCTTCACTAAGCATCTACAGGCAAATCCGGAGAGTCTTATAAAATCTAATGCATCCAAAGAAAGGCTAATGCACGCAAACCTTACTGGGCAGAGCTGTTTAGTTGTGATGATGAAGCCACTCCTTTGTTTTGCCTGCTTGTGTTCCTGCCAGGTAATGATGACTCGGACGTAGACATCCAGGAGGATGACGAATCCGACAGTGAGTTGGAAGAAAGGCGGCTGCCCAAGCCGCGGACAGCCATGGAGGTGCTCATGCAAGGTACCCCCGCATCTTTCGCTGGCCTTCCTCCTTGTGCCCCGTTTCACAGAACACCTGGCCAGGACTGGGGCAGGCTCCTTAGTGTTGAGGCCCACAAGCGCACTGTGAATGGCCCCTGGAAGCAGCTCCTGCTCAGGTTTATCCTGTCCTTTTGTTTATGGCTCTTGAACTGCTCAGTGGTCATGTTTGCTCCTAATATTCTTACTTGTCTGTGATCCCAAGACTGGATGGTTCATATTTATGGCTTGGTATTTCTCACAGAGCCACAAGAACACATTGCCTCTGCCACTCTCAGTGCAATGATATACCTAATAGCCTGAAAATTAATGCAGAAAGGGACTTAAATGAGCATCTCTGCCTTAAAAAAAATGTTCTTCTAATTCCTTTACTTATCAAAAAAGATTCAAGTAACAAAGCTCGGCGCAGTCACACGTGCCTTATTCCCAGCTACTCAGGAGGCTGAGGCCGGGGGATCGTTTGAGCCCCAGAGCTTGGAGCTGTAGTGTGTGATGATTGTGTCTGGGAATAGCCACTACACAGTGGCCTGGCGACATAGAGGGGCTCTTAAAACTAAGTTAAAACATAAAAAGACTCAGGTAACAACATTTGTAGAGCGAATGTGAATCCTGCCCTGGGGTCTTCCTCATGTCCCAGTCCCACCTGGCAGGGCTCATGGCTAGTGGCCAGGGTAGGTGTGTCTTTACACATTAGCTTTCTGTACATATACATATGCACATACATGCACACTCACACACACACATACACACACATGAAGATCACCTGAAAAAAATTTAACCTGAGTGCAGTCAGACGGTATGTATGGTTCTGCAACTTGCTCTTGTTTTTAAAAATTAAATACAATTGGAACTCTTCTTTTGTCAGTAATAGATCTGCCCCCTACTTTTTTTTTTTTTTTTTTGAGACAAAGTCTCGCTCTTGGTCCCCAGGCTGGAGTGCAATGGCATGATCTTGGCTCACTGCAACCTCCGCCTCCTGGAGGGAGCGATTCTCCTATAATCCTGAGTAGCTGGGATTACAGGCCTGCATCACCACACCCAGCTAGTTTTTGTATTTTTAGTAGAGACGGGTTTTCACCATGTTGGCCAGGCTGGTCTGAGGTGATCCGCCCGTCTCGGCCTTCCAAAGTGCTGGGATTACAGGCTTGAGCCATTGCGCCAGGCCATGTCTGCCTATCTTTAGGTTGCATCATTAAAAGTCAAATTCTTAGGTCAAAGGTTCTGTAAATTTTTAATTTAGTACTACAAAATTCTCCTATATTTGCCTTTAAAAACATTTCTTATCTACCACCTGTTAATGTTTGGAGCACTGTTGCTTTTTTTTTTTGAGACAGAGTCTCATTCTGTTGTTCAGACTAGAGTGCAGTGGCACAGTCTCAGCTCACTGCAATCTCTGCCTCATGGTTTCAAGCGAGTCTCCTGCCTCAGCCTCCCAAGTAGCTGAGACTACAGGTGTGAACCACCATACCTGACTAATTTTTTAAAAAAATTTTTGTAGAGATGAGGTTTCATCATGTTGCCCAGGCTGTCCTCAAACTCCTGGCCTCCTGTCTCAGCCTCCCAAAGTACTGGGATTATACGCATGAGTGTCAGAAAACAAATCTTGAATGCTATTTCCTGCTTTATTTTCCAAGGTTTTATGACTTCTTCATGCTTTTGTTATTCTCAGGAAGACCCGGCAAACGCATTGTGGGCACGATGCAAGGTGGAGACTCCGATGACAATGTAAGTCCCCCGCTCCCCTCAGTGGTTCTGTGTGCTCTGGGCTTGGCTGTCCCATAGATGGGAGTGGCTCAGTTGCTGCCAGCAGCCAGGGAGCCGTCTGTGGTCAGTCCAGCCATGCCTCGATACATGGCGAGGTTGGCCTCATGAGGCTCTGGACTCTTCCTTGCTCATGGATGGTTCATTTCTTTTCAAGTGAATGTGCTTGCTCTGCTTTTTTCGCCTTCTCACTGTTCTTTCCATTCTCGCTTTCCAAAGATGGAAGCAGCACCAGCTCTCTTAGGTAAATGCAAGACTTCCAACTCCAAGAAGCAGGTTGGTTTTCTGTTCTGCCTCATGTGTTTGTGGGTGTCTGTCAGCCCTCCCAGGGCCAGCCAGGGGCCTTGCCTAGGAGTGATGCTTCCTCTCTCCTGGGCAAAAAGCCACTCAAAAGGGATCCCGTGGTGACAGCGGGATCACTGAAGGCCCCTATGCTAAAGAGGAGGCACAAGCACCAAGCCTGGAGACGGGGAAAGCTCAGGCTGGCAGTCCTCAGGCCCTGGGCTGTAACCTAGAGATGAAGGAGGACGCAGAGGGCTGGGCTCAGGACCAGCCCTCCTCCCTGCTCTGTGCTGGGGAAGGAATGGTGAAGCAGCACTGTCCCCAGACCAGGCCCCTGGGGTGCCAGGCATGAGGCTGAGATATCAGGCTGCATTGAGCTTTACTGAGTGGATAACTCCCTGGAGCATTTAACCAAAAAGGGAGTCTAGGGGACCTTGGTGGGATCCGGTCATCAGGGCTCTGCTGGCCATTACTCAAGTCTGCGTTCTTTTTTGCATCTCTGGCAGTGCTGTTCAGCCCACACAGCGAAGGGCAACTAGACAGAGACTGACCCCAGGCTGCCTCCATTGGTGGATACACCTGTGTCTGCGGCATGGCACTAGTGGCTGCACAGAGACAGAAACAGGGCCTTGCGTTCTTGCACACAGATTCACACATCCGCAGCCTGTGCTGCTGTGGAATTCACAGTGGGGAGAGGCCGCTCAGGCTTGCCGGCAGGATGCACAGAGATCAGGCCTTGAATTCACAGGGCACGGTCTGTAGAGAAGCAGAGAAAGCAACTAGAAAATAATCTTCTTAACAAGCTCGAGCATGGATGATAAATAGCTTCTCTCTGCCTTGCCCATCCAAGACAGAAGCAGAGGGAGTGTGGCATGGGGATACTGGAGCAGCACCGCCTGTCACTTCTCCAAGGTGTGCCTTCTCTCAGAGCGAATGCATTAGTTGCAGCTGAGCTTTATGCCTGGTACTCACTTGTTTATTTCAAAGAGGCTGTGTCCATGCAGCCCTCCAGGCACAGGGTTCCATCCTTTACGTGTTCAGGCATCCAACACGTGTCTGTTGAGTGCCTGCCACATGCCAGTGCTGTCATGGATTATGGGGAACGCAGCAGGGGGCAGAGACAAGCCCCCGCTTCAGAGACAAGCCCCCAGCAATAATGATGGAGTGGCGGATCCAAGGCTCATGGTGTTAACAGGAGGAATAACAGCTTCAGGGGACAGGGAGTGACAGGGAACAAGGAGGGGGTGGCATCTTCCACAAGCTCAGCAAAGGGCTCTGACGTGGTGGTGTTTGAGCAGGGCCTGAGTGGAGGGAGCGAGTCTGTGGGTTGGCGGCACCTGGGGATGTGGAATGTGCTTCTCACGTTGAGGAGCAGAGGCAGCTGGTGTGACTGTGGGTGAGCGAGAGAGGCAGCAGGGGCCATGCAAAGCCTTGCAGGGTGAGATGAAGACACTGTTTTCTGAGTGTGGTGGGGAGACCCTGGAGAATCGTGAGCCCAGAAAGGTCAAGAGCTGACACCCATTTGAGAGAAGCCGGTTAGGAGGCGCCTGCACCCGTGGAGGTCAGAGATGATGGTGCTTGGCCGAAGGTATGGCAGCAGAGGTGTTGAGAAGTGGTCAGGTCCTGGGTCTGTCTCTAAGAACCGTCAGGTTTTGTGAATTGAGTGGACACAGGCTGTTAGAGAAAGAGAGAAATGAGGGTGCCTCGGCAGGGTCTAATCAGCAGAAAGCAGAGTTTCATTTTCTGAGATGGGGCCAACTTGACAAAGGGGCTTGGAGGACAGATGGAAAGTTTGGTTTTGGACATTCTGAGTGTGACAGCCACATGCTAGGGTTGAGTAGTCGGGTGGAATTTAAGTCTGCAGTTCAATGGCCAGATCTGAGCTAGATATTGAATTTTGGGAGCCACTCTTATTTGGTTGATACCTAAGCCACAAGGATAGATGTGACTGCCTAGGGAGAGCAAGTAGAACGAGAGGAGAGGTGACCCAAGGTCCTGCGTGCACCTGCCCTGCAGAGGTCGGGGCGGAAGGGGCAGGCAGGGAGGCTGGGGGGCGTCAGCAGTGAGGGAGGGGGACCTGGACTAGAGAAGGGGCCTTGGGGGATGGAGAAGATGGGTTTTAAGGATGAAGGGGTGATTCCACAGCTCAAGCAGAATGAGGCCTGAGAATCAATCCTAATCCATTGAATGTTTCTGTCTTGATAGCAGCAGTGCTGGGGTCAGTGGGTGAGAGTCCGGGGGAACTGAAGCATTCGTGAGGGGCAGAGGTGCAGACAGTGAGTTCAACGACTCGCTCAGGAGCTCTGTGTGAGGGGAGAGAGACAGGGCAGAGCAGCTGGAGAGGAAAATGGGATTACGTTTGGGTTTTTTTCCAAGAAGGAAATTACAGCGTTTGTGTGTACCGATGGGAATGATCTAGATAGAGCGACCAGCCATCCTGGTTTACATGGGATGCAGGACTTGCCGTTTGAAAGCTGGGCTGAGTTGGTCACCCTGGATCTGATGAGGAGGGAGAAGGAGTGTCTTTCACTTTACTCCCTTTTTTTTTTTTTTTTTGAGACAGAGTCTTGCTCTGGAGTGCAGTGGTACAATCTCGGCTCACTGCACCTCCGTCTCCCAGGTTCAAGCAGTTCTCTTGCCTCAGCCTTCTGAGTAGCTGGGATTCACTTCACTCCTTATACCCATGCCTATGTTGCTTTCCATCCACAATCTGCAAAAAGCCAAAATAGGCCTCCCTTCCCTCTCTCCAAGCCCCTGTCCTTCTTGCCATCGGTAGGGGAAGTCTCTGGGTCCATTGGCCCTCAGTGCAGATCCAGAGTGCTTCTGAGACACTGTGGGAAAGCCAGCCCCTGCAGCACCACACAGATGCACCTGGAGTTTGGAGGATTCTGGCTGGATGATAAATTCCAGCCAGCAGTACATAGCCTCAGTCCCATCCATATGCCCTCCCACAGCCTGCCTGCCACTCTGCCGGCCTCTTCCTTCACACAGGGATGCTGCTATAGAAAGGGAGACACAGAATCTTAGGACAAGATGTCAGGAATGAGGTGGAACCCCCTGTTGCATCTGCCATTTTTTTCCTATAGGAGGACTCGGAGGAGAGTGAAATTGACATGGAAGATGATGAGGAGGAGGAGGAGGATGATTTGGAAGATGAGAGCATTTCTCTGTCACCAACCAAGCCCAATCGAAGGGTCCGGAAACCTGAACCCCTGGATGAGAGTGACAATGACTTCTGATCCTCTTGCCAAGGGACCCTGGCAGATTAAAACCCTCAGACTTGTAGGTAAATGGGAACTTAGAAGGTTAGGAAGGTAACACCTGTTTTGTTCACTAAGCTGGCTGGACTCATGATTACTGAAGCAATACTTATTTCTGCTTTAGCCTCCTATGTTTGCATTCCATGAAGCTTAAATAAGAATTGAGGCCGAGCGCGGTAGCTCAAGCCTGTAATCCCAGCACTTTGGGAGGCCGAGGTGGGTGGATCACGAGGTCAGGAGATGGAGACCATCCTGGCTAACATGGTGAAACCCCGTCTCTACTAAAAATACAAAAAAATTAGCCAGGCGTGGTGGCAGGTGCCTGTAGTCCCAGCTCCTCGGAAGGCTGAGGCAGGAGAATGGCTTGAACCTGGGAGGCGGAGCTTGCAGTGAGCCAAGATCGTGCCACTGCACTCCAGCCTGGGTGACAGAGCGAGACTCCGCCTCAAAAAAAAAAAAAAAAAAAAAAAAAGATTTGAAGCAAATCCCTAAGATTTTTTTTTCACCTTATTTATCTCCTAAAACTTGAGGAATGCATGTGTTCTTAGTGATTCACATCCACGGGACAAAACCTCAAGGAGAAATAAGAGCTGATGCCACACAAGTCTTGGCTGCTTTTGTTACTATACATTTTCTCCGAGAGTCCAGCAGAGTTGAGGCTAGAACTTGGCACTGGGGATTCATGTTCAGAATCGTAGGGGGACATCTGGCTGTTAATCACTTGCACAGTTGAGAACATTTCCTGTACTTTGGCTTTTAATTCTAGCCCTTATTTCATTTTGTCATCTTTCTTTCTTCTGCATGTTCACAATAGCAAACATTAAATGTATTTTAATAACTACAATTTTCTGAAAGAAGCTTAGCTAAAGTTAAATGAAAACTGGGTTTCCTTGAAGATCAGGCGATAGAGACAGGCTCCAGATGAGGAATCGTCCATTTTCTCTCCCAAGCTGACATTCCTCTGGGAGTCAAGTTCACCTTGGATTACAGCCACCTTCATGGTTCCACGGCTGGTACTAAATTTGGAAACTCTGGTGACCTGAGCTGCCCTCTTGGAGACTCCAGACTCCCAGGGCAATGACAGCCGGGACACTCTCCTTCCCTCCAGCCAGGGTTTCTCTAAAGGAGCTTTGTTTTGTCTAAAGTGTGGCAAGATATAGTGCACAACACAGGGAAAAAGGCAGGTTTCCTGCAGTTCGCTACGTAAGTGTTTCTGTAGGGGAAGGAGCCTACTAAGAAAAAGGTGTTGGTACAGATTCATGTTTCTGACTTAAAAAAACAACAACACAGGATTGAATTAGGTAGAGTAGTAGCACTAGAAGATTTTTTCTGTTGTGAAATTAGAAGTGGAGTTGGTTTTTTTCTTTTTTCTTCTTCTTTTTTTTTTTAATATGAAAAGTACTTAGCTGGACATGGTGGCAAGTGCCCGTGGGCCCAGCTACTCAGGAGGCCAAGGTGGGAGGATCACTTGAGCCCAGGAGTTTTAGACTAGCCTGGACAACTAAGTGAGACTCCATCTCTACAAAAAATTTAACAATTAGCCAGGTGTGGAGGGGCATGCCTGTGGTCCCAGCTATTCAGGAGGCTGAGGCAGGAGAATCACTTGAGACCAGGAGGTCGAGGCTGCAGTGAGCCATGATCGTGCCACTGCACTGCAGCCTGGGTGACAGAGTGAGACCCTATCTTAAAAAAGAAGAAAAAGAAGGCCGGGCGCGGTGGCTCACGCCTGTAATCCCAGCACTTTGGGAGGCCGAGGCAGGCGGATCGTGAGGTTGGGAGATCGAGACCATGCTGGCTAACATGTGAAACCCCGTCTCTACTAAAAATACAAAAAGTTAGCCGGGCGTGATGGCGGGCGCCTGTAGTCTCAGCTACTCGGGAGGCTGAGGCAGGAGAATGCTGTGAACCTGGGAGGCAGAGCTTGCAGTGAGCCGAGATCATGCCACTGCGCTCCAGCCTGGGCGACTGAGCAAGACTCCGTCTCAAA
>NW_012116300.1:369937-382764 GCF_000951035.1 Colobus angolensis palliatus | reverse complement strand
AAAAAAAAAAAAAAAAAAAAAACTAGCAGGCCATTGCTGATAATTTTTTACTATTAGAGGACTTCCTCAAATGCTTTAAAAAATGTGTATTGATGGAAAATACAAAGGAATTTTTCAAATACTCAATTTTTATTGGTAGTAGTTATCAAGAACAAAGTCCTCGGACTTCTGATGGGAAATCTGAACGACTGTTTTTCTTTTAGCTTGGACAAGAAGAAATAGATCCCTCTCATTAGCACTTTAATATCAGTGTCACATGTCTGGAAGGAACTGGTATTCATTTAGGTAAGCAACACACTACATAAATATCACAGCTGTTAGACCCAGGGGACTCTCAGGTGCTAGAATTGAGGACTCCTTTAATTGGAAGGGAGCTAAAGGGTCTACCTCCTACCTAGAAGTCCTTTCTGTGTGGATATGAATTAAATTGTCCTGTCTGTTTTGCTCTGATGGGGTCTGTGTGGAGTAGCTGGCTCTGGTGTGTCCCTGACGACAGACTGAACTCTTTAACCATTTCAGACAGCTTGAAGATGTGTGATCATTATTTGAAAAGGGAGAGAGGGAGGACTGTTTGGTTTCTCCACCGCTTTGGCTTCTGAGGTTTCTTCAGTGTTAGGTTTCTGTAGGGCCCAGCTTTCTCCAGCGTTTGGCTACTGCAACTCTGTTCTGCTAAGCTCTTAACTCAGACAGAAGCAATGCAAACCAGCAGACAGAGCATCACCTTAAAAGTACTAAAACAGCTGCCAATCTAGAAGTCTATGCCCTGCAAAAACTGTCATAAATACTGCAAGACCCATGTTCAGATTTCCCCCCTTTTACAAATAATGTTTTGTTTTGTTGTATTTCCCAGCTACTACAAGTGATCCAAATGTTCTTTTAACAGACTGTTTCCTCCAGTCCAGGATCCAGTCAAAGATCTTGCATTAAGTTATATCTCTGTAATCTTTAATTTTACGCTATCTGCAACGTTTTGCATTTTTCGTGACAGTGATGTTTTTTATGAGTTCAGGCCATTTATTCTGCAGAATATTTGTCAATTTGGATTTTTTCTAATTGTTCCTTCAATGATTAGAATCAGGCAAACAGTTTTTGACAAGAATACATCAGAGACGACTCCGTGGTGCATCAGACGGGGGGCATGTGATGTCCATGTGTCCCATTATTGGCGATGTTCAGTTCTGTCACTTCCATTGAGGTTGCACTTGCCAGATTTCAGATTAAAGGTACCTTTTTCCATTTGTAAATTAGGATATCACTTTTGTGGTGTGCTGTTTTGAGACTGCAAGGATATCATCTTCCCAAGTAGGCCTTCATCCATAGCCTTAGCATCCATGTCAGCATCCTGTCCAGATGCTCACTTTTGAAGAAACATTTCAAATAGTGATTCCTTTCAAATTCAGAAGTGATCATTGCTTTATAGGCTTAATAAATATTTTCTGTGGTTATTTAGTTGATGAGAGCTGTGATATGTCCATTTGGACTTTTTTCCCTCCAACACAAACAGCTCCAGGAATTGGTGCCACATAGAGGCTCAGCTTGCCTGTCTCCATGGAAGCTGTGGCCACAGCAGTGGCTTTGGAAGCCTAATAAGGAAGTGCAGTGGCTCACACCTGTAATCCCAGCACTTTGGGAGGCTGAGGTGGGCAGATCACTTGAGGTCAGGAGTTTGAGACTAGCCTGATCAACATGGTGAAACCCCATCTCTACTAAAAATATAAAAATTAGCTGGGTGTGGTGGTGTGTGCCTGTAGACCCAACTACTTGGGAGGCTGAGGCAGGAGAATCACTGGAACCCAAGAGGTAGAGACTGCAGTGAGCCGAGATCACGCCACTGTACTCCAGCCTGGGTGACAGATTATGTCTCATAAAAAATAAATAAATAAAGAATGACATCACTGAATACATTGAATGTGCTATTGATAACCAGTGTGCCAGACTCCAGATAACATGTGCCAGGTATCACCTACGTCTTTGATTTTGTAATAAATAAAAAATGGGGCCAGGTGCGGTGACTCACGCCTGTAATCCCAGCACTTTGGGAGGCCTAGGCTGATCACCTGAAGTCAGGAGTTCGAGACCAGCCTGGCCAACATGGTGAAACCCCGTCTCTATTAAAAATACAAAAATTAGCCAGGCATGGTGGCAGGTGCCTGTAATCCCAGCTACTGGGGAGGCTGAGGCAGGAGAATCACATGAACCTAGGAGGCGGAGGTTGCAGGGAGCCGAGATTGCACCGCTTCACTTCAGCCTGGGTGACAAGAGCAAGACTCCATCTCAAAAACAAACAAAAAAAGGCAGAATCCTTGGAGAACTCTATTGTCTCGGTTTCCAGAATCCTAGAATTAAAACTTTCATTTATCTTCACAATTTTCCTATAGTTTTTTCATGTCTGTAAGGATGATACCCTAAAACTTTCTTCTTGAAAAAATAAGGGTCCCCTCTGTCGCCCCTGCCACATGGATGCTCCTCACGGGCTTGAGATGGCAGCTTATCTCAGAGCATGGGATGATTTTTAACCAGGTGAGTGGAACGGGGCAGTAGTAAACATTTTTAAAGGTTGGGGGCATATGAAGTACTCAGGATGTAAATAAGCTGGAACCAGCCTCCTACACTGCTGAGCTTTCAGGCCTTTGTCCCCTAGTCCCTTAGTGGTGGCCCCGTCCCTCCTCTGTGCCGTAGCAGAGTACCCGTCGCCCCCTGCCTGAACCACTCCTGCACCAGGAAAGGAGCTCACCACCTCCTCTGGCAGCACCTCCCCTTTCTCCGTGCAGAGCCCCACTCTCGTGCTGAGTGAGCAGCGTTCCCAGCTCCCAGCAGGTCCCCGGAAGTCGGCCTTTCTGTTCAAAAGCTTCCAGCTGAGTTTCTGCCCATCCTCCTGCTCCATCCACCAGGAACTCCTTTTGCTCACATTTCAACAGTGCACGTGGGAGCATTTGTCTTGATGGCCTCTGAGATCATCCTGGCCCCGGATTCCCCAATGTGGTTTCCTTGGAGGCTGGAAGAGAATGGTCAAGGCAGGGCTTGAAGCCTGCAGGTTCTCTTTAGTAGAGCAGGTCATAAGATAGAAAATGCAGGACCCCGTGCAAAGCCTTTGTGCGTCTAGGATCCCCTCGCTACATGGACAAGGCTCAGGGTAGCCCTCCTTAGACCAGGTTTCCCTGTAGGGCTGCTGAGGGGTCTGGAGGTCAGCTGGCTCTCAGAACTGAGCAAAAGGCAGTGCGTGACCTGGAAGCAGTTCTAAGGGCGCGCAAGAAGGGCAGGTGCACTCACTTGATATGCTGGAGCCTGTGGTTTCCAGACAGTGCCGTGGCAACGCATATCGCCCCGCCCATCCCCAGGGAAGTCTCTCGAAGACTAAGTGGAGAAGAGATGGAGACACACGGTGAGCCATCAGGGCAGAAGGAAACACCCGGGGAAGCAACACTGCATTGTCTGGGGCAGTAACCCAGGCAGATGCGTCTACAAGTGCCATGGCAACGCCAGGTGGGAGTTGACCCTGGAGACAGGTGTCTACAAGTGGCCAGATTGTCCCACCCAAGTGCGATGGAGGATGTAAGACCATAAATGCAGATGTGAGTGACTTCTGACTGAAGCTAAGCAGACTCAACAAACCCAGCTGCAGTGGAACGTGGACTATAATAAGTCTGATTATTTATATTCAGGAGGAAGTAGCTACAGAGGAAATCAGGAGCATTTTATCCCATCGAGGAGGACCCAGCAGAGAACTCTGCTGCTCCAGGATGCAGGTAAGGCCCTCCAGCCACTTACTTGAGTCTCCGGAGACTTGAGTTTACCTTCAGAGCATTTGCCAGGGCTTTGGCTCCAGACACCCCGATGGCATTTCCTCTTAAGCTGTGGGGAAAGACAGGAAGCCTAAGGCATGGGTACAGGATGAGAGGTGATCCTGACCCCTCTGCAGGTGGGCTTGGGGCTGCTTGGCAGGCGAAACAAGTACTTCAGCAGTCACAGGAGGCCAGGGCTCTGCCTGCCTCACTCCAGGGCAGCAGGGCAGAGCTGGCTGTGGGAAGCAGAGCACACAGGAAGGGGAATGGCTGGCCCAGCCAGGTGGGTTGTTGGAGCCTTTCTCCTCTTCCACTCCAAACAGAAAAGCGGGGCTGAGGTAAGAGAGGCAGCCCTCCATCCAGGCAGGTCCCCAGTGCCCTCAGCAAGGGCAGGAATTCTGAGGACATGCCTGAGCCTCAGAGCTGTAGCCTCATCCCAGGACTTTGGATCTGCCCAGAGAACAAGATCAGCCACCCTGGGACCCATAAACCGGGCCTCTAGATGTGTTCAGCCTGGCAAGGCCAACTCGGAGAGGAGGGCAAATGATAGCGACTCCCAGGGAAAGGCATGAAGTGGGGCTGGGAAGCTGGGACGCTTGTGCTGAAATGAAGATCACTAGGATGATTTGTGAGTTACCTGTACACTTAGTTCCCATATCTATTCATTAAGGATTCATTGTTTTTGGAGGGGGGTGGCTAAAGACCATAGCTGGAGACTGGAATACTTACTCAAGAATCTCCAAGGTTCTGTTCACAGCCAAGGCTTCCCCTAGCACCTGAGCACCCGGAGCACCAATGGAGGCCACCTGGAGACTGGGGTGGGGAGGGTGCCGTCAATTTGGGCCAGCTGGGCCCACATCCCTCCACACACTCCGTTCCCTTTCACCACCCCTTGATTCAGGGTGGACAGTGGAGAAACAGCACTGAGAATGATTGGCCAGTGCTGTATCTAGGCACTCCATCTCCTACCTACACTGTTGCCTAAGACAGAAATCTGGATGCTAAGGATACGAGAAATAGAGTCTATCCCTGAAAGGTCTCGGGGAGAACGTTCCTTGCACCTCCTCATTACTACTATCTAGGTGTTTGAGCCCCCAGTTGCTAATGTAATATTTCCTATAATAATACTAGGAAAATCAAATACACCTTCCTTGACTTGTAAACAAAGATAACGTCTAGGTCAGGTGTGTTGGCGCACACCTGTAATCCCAGCACTTTGGGAGGCTGAGGTGGGCACATCACCTGAGGTCAGGATTTTAAGACCAGCCTGGCCAACATGGTGAAACCCCGTCTCTACTGATAATACAAAAATTAGGCTGGGTGTGGTGATGCACGCCTGTAATCCCATCTACTTGGGAGGCTGAGGCTCGAGAATCACTTGAACCCGGGAAGTGGAGGTTACAGTTAGCTGAGATTGCGCCACTACAATCCAGCCTGGGTGGCAGGGCAAGAGTCTTGTCTCGAGAGAAAAAAAAAAAAACCTCTAACATGAAAGGATGGTGAAGGGTCCGGCTTCCCGACTGCTGCGCACATCTAGGACTTACTAGAGAGCAGTGAGGGCTGTGTTGACCTTCAGCGCATGGGCCACCGCACACGCTCCGTCATCCCCGATGGCGTTCTCCTGTAAACTGGACACAGAGTGTGACCCCTTTGGGTGCATGGGGCACACGGAGCGTTCTAGCAGGCCCTGCGGTGCTTGGACCTGCCGGGTTTAACTGACGACACACACCATAGACATAGACTCCCAGGGTTTGCCTGGGGATAACTGCCCTTCTTCTGCAGGCCCTGCAGCCCGCTGCCTCATACTAAGCACACAGAAGGGTCTGGGGGCCTGCATGAGTCTGAACCGCCAGAGGCAAGCAGGAAATGGGACACATAGAGTGACCATCAATAGGGGCTTGGGACCCAAAAAGGGTTGCTTTTCACAGCCAACCAGAAAATGAACTTAAAGCCCTCAATCCCTGAGCCATTCTTGTTTGTCTTGTTTTCTCTTGAGACAGGGTCTCATTCTGCCACCCAGGCTGGAATGCAGTGGTGAGATCACAGCTCACTGCAGCCTCAACCTCCCAGGCTCAAGCAATCCTCCTACCTCAGCCTCCTGAGGAGACTAAAATACTTAAACAGAGACTGGGACTACAGGCACATGCCACCATGCCTGGCTAATATTTTTATTCTTCTGTAGAGATGGGGTCTCACTATGTTGCCCAGGCTGGTCCTGAACTCCTGGGCTCAAGCAGTCTTCCCACCTTGGCATCCCAAATTGCTGGCATTACAGGCAGGAGCCACCATGCCTGACCTCCTTGGCCATTCTTGCTAATTAGGGTTTTGTGTCATTTTTTCGCCTTCTAAATTGGAGGGAACTAGCAGGCCCTGAGTGACTGAGTTTAGCTCAGGTGCACATTGATACATTCAAGGCTAAGAGCTGTTTGCGTTCATTATTTTAACAGACATTTGGGTGTGGCCGGGCACAATGGCTCCCGCCTTTAATCCCAGCACTTTGGGAGACTGATATGGGTGGATCACTTGACGTCAGGAGTTCGAGATCAGCCTGGCCAACATGGTGGAACCCCGTCTCTACTAAAAATACACAAATTAGCCGGGAGTGGTGGAGGGCATCTGTAGTCCCAGCTACTGGGGAAGCTGAGGCAGGTGAATCACTTGAACCCAGGAGGCAGAGGTTGCAGTGAGCCGAGATCATGTCACTGCACTCCAGCCTGGGCGACAGAGTTAGACTCCATCTCAAAAAATTAAAATAAAATAAAAAAGACAACATTTCAGTGCGTCTCATGGGCTAGGGGTTGTATAAGGCAGTGGACCTGAGTCCCCTTCTCGAAGCTCAGGTGGGAAGACGTGATTAAATGAGCAGGTACAACAGGCCAAGTGCAGGCTGCAGGGAAAAGCAAGCAGCGTCTCCCACCCCAGGGTGTCCGCAGAAGGCTCCCCAGAAGAAACAAGTCAAAACCCAAAGTGGGGAGTGTGCCTGGCTCAGCTAAGGAACCCAAACGAATTGAGTTCCTGGGGAAGTGAGAAATGAGTCCAGGGAGGGACAAAGGAAGCGGATTTTAGGGGCCCCAGAAGCCACCCTGAGGGGCTGTGTGTACTTTACTCCACAGGCCTTGAGCGGCCATTCATGGATGGCACCCAAGATGGAACAGAGCTGCTTTGGAAAGGTCTCTAGCCAGCAGTGTGAGAGCATGGACTGAGGTAGAGGCTGCCACAGGGATGGAGGTGAGTGGTGCCGACGGCCTGGGTAGGGGCAGTGGACGCAAAGGAAATCGAGTGGGTGGCAGGGACACAGAGGGGACTGACCCAACAGGACTTGACAGGGAATAGGAAGCAGGAGGTGGGCAGGCACAGTGGCTCACACCTGTAATCCTAGGACTTTGGGAGGCCAAGGTGGGAGGATCACTTGAGCCCAGGAGTTCAAGACCAGCCTGGGCAACATAGTGAGGCCCCATCTCTTAAAAAAAATTGTAAATATTATTTTAAAAAATAAGTTATATGCTGGATGTGGTGGTTCACGCCTGTAATCCCAGCACTTTGGGAGGCCAAGGTGGAAGGATCACTTAAAGGTCAGGAGTTCGAGACCAGCCTGACCAACATAGTGAAACCCCTTCTCTATTAAAATAAACAAACAAAAAAAACGCCAGGCGTGGTATTGGGCACCTGTAGTCCCAGCTACTCGGGAGGCTAAGGCAGGAGAATTGCTTGGACCCGGGAGGCAGAGGTTGCAGTGAGCCAAGATCATGCCTCTGCATTCCAGCCTGGGCAACAGAGTGAGACTCCATCTCAAAAATAAAGTAAAATAAAAATTACAGAAAAGGAATTGGGAGGTGAGAGTGAAGTCCTTGTTTGTAGCTTGCACAGTTGGTTCCACTCACAAAATGGGGAACCAAGAAGCAGGTTTTTGGGAGAGAGAATGCAGGGACCCCGCACCCCAGTGAGACCCTGAGGGGAGGTGCCGAGGGGGTGTGGACGTGCCGGTCTGGGGCTCAGGAGAGAGGCCTGGGACATGGACATGGGAGTCGTTAGGACTTTAAAGATCACTGGAGCCCAGGGAAAGAAGAGCTCCAGGAAAAGAGATGCCAGGCAAGGGAAGATGACATGGGACAGATCCCTGAGGAGCCCTGCGCTGAAGAGCCAAACAGAAGAAAAGAGGACAAGGCCCAGCCAGAGGGGACATCCTGAAAGCTGAAGGAGAAGAAATGGTCAAGGAGAAAGACCGATGAGGCTCCAAGGGTTAAACCTAGAGTTCTCTCACGCCCCAGCGACTCCACTCCCAGGTATATCTACCCAGGAGAAGGAAAGCTCACGTCCACACAGAAACTGTGCACAAAGGTCCACAGCAGCGCCGTTCCTAACAGCCAAGTAGGAACAACCCAACGTCCATCAGCTGATGAATGGAGAAATAAAACCTGTGTACTCATACAATGGATATCATTCAGCCTTACAAAGGAACTATGTACTGAGACAGGCTACAATGTGGATGAACCTTGAAAATCTGACACCAAATGAAAGACGCCAGCCGCAAAAGGCCGTGTGTTGTGTGATTCCATTTTTGGCCATGTGTCGCACAATTCCATTTATATGCAGTGTCCAGGGTAGGAAGATCATGGAGACAGTAGATTAGTGGTTGCCAGGGTTGGGGGAAAGGGAGAATGCGTAGTGAGTGCTAACGGGGACAGGGGTTCGTTTTGGGGTGATGGAAATGTTGTAAAATTGATTGTGATGGTTGCATCACTGAATACACTAGAAAGCAGTGAACTGTATACTAAGCGGGAAGATCTTCTGGCGTGAAGATTATATCTTAATAAAGCTGTCATATGTATATATGTGTGTGTATATATGTGTGTACATATATGTGTATATAGATATGTGTGTGTGTGTGTGTATATATATTTTGAGACAGAGTCTCGCTCTGCCGCCCAGGCTGCAGTGCAGTGACGTGATCTCCGCGCACTGCAACCTGTGCCTCCTAAGTTCAAGCGATTCTCCTGCCTCAGCCTCCCAAGTAGCTGGGATTACAGGCATGCGCCACCATGCCCGGCTAATTTTTGTATTTATAGTAGAGATGGGGTTTCCCCATGTTGGCCAGGCTTGCCTTAAACTCCCGACACCTCAGATGATCCACATGCCTCAGCCTCTCAAAGTGCTGGGATTACAGACGTGAGCCAACGCACCCGGCCAATATATTTAAAAGGCAGACAAGGACTGAAACGCGCCCGCTGGCCTTAGGGAAGAGGAGGCTGTGTGCCAAGGGTCACTGGATTGAGCCTCTCCCTGGTGAGTACCACTAGGTTCACCCGTCCCCGACAGCCCCCGCCCTGCAGCCCCTGGGCAGGCCAACTTACTCTAAGCTGGTGAGGCTCCTGTTGAGCTGTAGTGCTTGTCCCAGGGCCTGGGCAGCGCCGGCCTGGATGAAATTCCACTGTAGGCTGGGCAGACACAGACACATGTGACTATGTGACTATGTGGCTCTGGGGCAGAGCCAAGGAGGCTCTGATGGCAGGGGGTGGAATCCCTGCAGGATGTGGCAGGAGAATTCCTGTAATCCCTGCCCAGGCTTAGTTCTCAGTGGGTCACATGTACTCCCGGGTGAGCCGTGGCCAGAGGGCTGGGGAATAAGCAAGGAAAGACGCCTCCAAATGAAGCGTGGGCAACTGGAGGCCCAGCTGTGACCACCTCTTAACACATGTCTGTCTGTGGGTCAGGAGAGCACAGGATGGGGCACAGTCTGCTGGCAGCAGTCTAGCCTGGGCAGCCGCTGAGACCTTTGCAAGGGGTGTCCCCAAACCAGGCTTGGCCTGTACATCATTAGTTTGGGTGGAGCCCGGCAGCTCTGCAGAAGGGGGACAGGGCAGGGTGGAGAGCTGCAGACTCACTGAAGGGAGGTGAGGGTATGGTTTTCTCTCACTGCCACTGCGACGGCCTGGGCACCCTGGTCATGGAGGAGGTTGGCTGTCAGGCTAGGAGAAAGGGAACAGGAGCAAGTGAGCGGGGTGCTGGCTGTGAAGCCTCCGGTCCTTGGTCACCAGGGATTCCAGGGCTCAATGCCAGGTCACACAGCCAGGACGTGGGGGAGCTTCCTGGGGATACGCTGCCCAATGGCATGATCACATCCTCATCCATCCCCACCAGCTGAGGCAGATGGTGTCATACCAGCCTCACCCTCATGCAATTTACACTATGAGAGTGGGGGACTTGCCACCCGATGCCAGGTCTCCTGGCTGCACCCTCCCCAGCCAGCTCCTTCTCCAACCCTGTGATGCAGCGAGGGTGCCCGTCAGCCCAGGCTCAGTGTGGGTGTGGTCATGGCATGAACAACCTGTGGAGTCACAGGCCCCCACCACGTACTCCAGGTTCTTCAGGGTGCTATTGGTGCAGAGGGCATGAGCAATGGCCTGGCCTCCCTCAGGACTGATGGAGTTTTCTCGAAGGCTGAAAAAAAAGGGAAGACCTGAGCTTCTGACCGGGCAGATGAGGCATCTGGCAGAGCCAAGCCGAGGTGTTTAGGCTTCTGGAAGCCCAAGAAACTGTAGGCAGGGACCTAGGGTTCTGCACAGTCTGGGCTGAGGTGTGAAGGAGCCAATGCCAGCGAGATAGTGCTGGGCCGGCCAGGCGCCCCCGCTTTAGGACCATCCACAGTACAGGGAGAGGAAAGAATGACAGGGCCCCAGAGGTACGAGGGGACAGGTGGCTCAGCGTGCATCTGGGAAGGGAGCAGCAGAATGGGCCACTGCGGGCAGCAGCTGTCCCCTGCACCCCAAGAGATCAGGAAGAGGGCCAGGCTGCCAGGAAGGCTTCCCCAGCAATAGATATCCCTGAGACAGGCTTCCCAGTGCCAAGTCCCTGCAGACAGGTGCCCGGTCAAAGAAACACCATGTTTGGAGAGGGTGGCCGGAACGTACCTGAGGCTGAGGAGGGTCTGGTTGGTGCAGAGGGCCCCCATCAGTGCTGCCACTCCTGCGTCACTGATGGAATTGCTCTGCAGACTGCGGACAGAGAAGGAGGCGCCCTGGGTGTGGCTGTCGCAGGACCCAGAGGGAGCTGCCCTGTCCAGTCTGGGACAGCAGGCACTGGGTTCAACAGGGAGTTGGGGGCTCCAGGGACAGTGGCAGCCACGCTGCTCCTCTCCTCATCTCTCTTTCCTCGCCCATCCCCTCACCTAGCCCCTGCCAGGTGAGGGCAGGTGGGTTTAGCACAACAAACCTCTAAATTTAGACCCTGCCTTGATGTGGGTGGCCCCAGACAGCCTCAGAGCAGGGTGTGTTGGGTCTGCAGCCCCCAGAGGGAGTGGTGCAGCAGGCTCCCCAAGTGTAGGTGCAGCGCTGAGCTCTCCTGCCCCCACCAAAGCTGCTACAGCTGACTCCCTCTCTAGCCACCCATGCTGGCTTCTCAAGGACACTTGGAGCTCATCATTCCAAACACTCCAGACCCCACCCCAGCCCCCACTGTCTAGGGAAATGGAGCTAGTGGCGCAGGGAACACTGAGGACAGTGTGTACCCAGGGTTGATGTTGGCAGGGAAATGGCCCTGGGGGACAGCCATATTTCAGGACTGCCAGCCCACCATCTACTGGAAAGAGAACACAGGGGGACTCGTCACCCTGGTAGGGGTCAGGTGGACTCACTCCAGGCTCTCCAGGCCCTGGTTCACCTTCAGGGCCTCGGCCAGGGCCTTGGAACCTCCATCACCAATACTATTACTGGAGAGCCTGCAAGAGAAGGGATATGGATGAGCCAGCCTCTGGGAGTTGCCGGGCAGGGCTGGGCAGAGGGATCAGGGTCAGGGAAGCCCTCATGGGAGGGCTGGCTCTATTGTCTCAAGGGTGGCCAGTGCACAGTTTGCTCTGCCTGAGGCCTGTTGACTGTAGTCTCTGCATGTGACCACCTGTTGCCTGTAAGAAATCAGGATAGCAAAGTCCTTCTTGACTCCCTGGCAAGAAGAGTCAACCCTTCAGTGATAAGTATTTTGGGGGGTTTTGTGAAGATGATCAGGAAATGTTTTCTTCTGCCAGGTGGGAAGATAGTAAATGTGAGCCCAAGAAGGTTGGGGTTCACCCAGTCCTGGGAGTCTCCATTCTCCTCGGTTAGTGCTTTTGGAGTCCAAAGTCAGCTAACCAGCACCCATACATCCATCAGTCTATCCATCCACTCACCCATCAGTTTATCTACTTACCCACCCACTCATTCATAAATCCATCCATCCAGTCATTCATCCATCCATCCACCTACCTACCTACCTACCCACTTACCCATTCATCTGTCCACTCATCCATCCACCCACCCATCAGTCTGCTCACCTATCAGTTTGTCTGTCCCTCCACTCATCCACCCATCCATCCATTTGTCCATCCATCCATCCATCCGTCCATCCACTCACCCATTCATCCACTCATTCATTCAACCATCCATCTATCCACTGACCTGTCCAATCATCCACTTGTCCATTTATCCATCCACTCACCCATTCACCCATCCATCCATTCATGTACCCATCCACCTATCCACCCATCCATCTCTACCCACCCATCCATCTACCTATTCACCCATTCAACCATCTATTTGTCTGCTCATCTACCCATTCATCCACATACCCACCCATCCATCCATCCCTCCATCTACCCACTCACCCATTCATCCACTCATTTATTCAACCATCCATCCATCCATTCACCCATCCACTAATCTGCCCGTCAGTTCATCCTTTCATCCACTCATCCACCCATCCATCCATCCATCCACTCATCCATCCATCCGTCCATTTATTCAACCATCCATCCATTCATTCAACCATCCATCCATTCATTCAACTATCCATCCATTCATTCAGCTATCCATCCATTCATTCAACCATCCATCTATCTATCCATCCATCCATTCACTCATTCATCTACTTATTCATTCAACCATCCATCCATCCATCCATCCATCCATCCATCCATCCATCCATCCATCCATCAATCCATCAGTCCACTCAGCCATCCATCCATCCATCCACTCATCCATTTATCCATTCATTCATCCACCCCCCACGCATCCATCC
>NW_012116300.1:366316-369887 GCF_000951035.1 Colobus angolensis palliatus | reverse complement strand
CACCCAGCCATCCATCCACACACCCACCCACCCAGCCATCCATCCACACATCCATCCATTCACCCATCCATCAGTCCACTCACCCATCAATTCATTTATCCATCCACTCATCCACCCATCCATCCATTCCACTCAGCCATTCATCCACTCATTCATTCAACCATACATCCATCTATCCATTTGCCCATCCATCAATCCACTCATCCATCCATCCACTCATTCATTTATCGATTCATTCATCCGTTCACCCATCCATCCATCCATCCACTCACCTACCTACCCATCCACCCCTACCCATCCATCCATCCATCCACCCACCCAAACACCCATTTAACCATCCATCCATCCATCCACTCACTCATCCGTCAGTCCACGCATCCATCCATCCATCATCAGTGTATCCATTCATTCACCCATTCATCCATCCATCCATCCATCCATTCATCCATCCATCCATCCATCCATTTACCCAGCCACCCATCCACCTACCCACCCATCCATCCATTCACCCATCTGTCCATCCATTCACCCATCCATCCATCCATCCATCCATCCTCAGGCTCACAAATACTTGTGCTGGGTTGGGCATCGTGCTGGACACTGAGGATACTAGTGTGGGCCTTTCATATGTCTCACATGAGCTCTTTCAGACTCCTGTTCTGCTTCAAGGCATCTGCCATCCGCTGGGCTCCCATGGGCCCGATGCTGTTCTTCTGCAGGCTGTGGGAGAAAAGAGAGGGGTCCTTTAGAAAGGCTGGTCACAGCCATTCCCAGACCAACATTCAAGGTCAGGGACAACTAGTGTGCCCTCTTCATTTACTGGAGCAGGTGGGGAGGGGGTTCTCCAGATAGGTCTTTGGATTGTTGCGTAAGTGATAATAGACCGACATTATGATGAGGGAGAGTAAGGGGTCAGAGCAACTGAACCTCCCTTGCAACGGGTAGAAAGCAGAGATCAGATTATCAGCTGATAATGCCCAACAACCTCCCGAGTGGGGAACTCCATGGACAAGTCTCTGTGGTGCCTCACCCGCCAGTCTGCTTCCCATCTAGACCAGCAGGCTGCCTCCCACCCCAAGAAACCTCCCTAGGGGCCGGGTACAGTGGCTCACGCCTGTAATCCCAGGACTTTGGGAGGCCAAGGTGGGCGGATCACAAGGTCAACAGATCGAGACTATCTTGGCCAACATGGTGAAACTCCGTCTCTACTAAAAATACAAAAATTAGTGGGGCATGGTGGTGTGCACCTGTAGTGCCAGCAACTTGGGAGGCTGAGGCAGGAGAATCACTTGAACCAGGGAGGCAGAGGTTGCAGTGAGGCGAGATCCACCTCTATTGCCAGCACTCCAGCCGGCAATAGAGGGAGACTCCGTCTCAAAAAAAAAAAAAGAAAAAAGGAAAAAAAAAAAACCTCCCTAGGGATACCCTGGCTTAGGTTCCTCTTCTGAAAAAGCTACTTCCTCTTGTACTAAATCTAGTGGAGGGAGACAGCACAGGAGAAACCCTGTCCTCATCCTACAAGGACAGACAGGCAGGACCTCTCCTGTGTGAGGCTAAATACAAATCTTAAAAAAAGTAATTTTCCCTGGTTCCAAAAAGGAAAGAGACTGCCCACCACCCCCATTTTCTTAGAGCATTTCCTGAGAAAAACTTGAGGTTGCACATGCTGCCTCTGTCCCTTTAAGAGGTATGTAAATCTTTTTAAAAGCAAAATCAGCCTCTGGCCAGTTTCACAGCCTGGGAATGTCTTTTGTAAGGGCTTGGAGCCATCTCTTTGAAATGTAAACATTAAGGAAGATAGAGTCCCTCTTTCCCTGCCTTCGTGGGAATTAGGCTAGGCATCTGGCTTGAAGCTCCAAAGTACCTGCGTGTCAAAAAGATAAAAGAAGCTTTACTTTTCCTTTGGATAAAGGCAATTAGGGACCACAAATGGCCACTCCATTTATCCAGTATATTTAGGATAAACGGCAAATGGTGCTGCCTGGCCCTCTTGCCTGAGGACATCTGCTTGGCTCTAGAAAAGCGAGCTTTCTCTCTTTACACTCTCATTGGTGGGTTGCCCTGATGCACCGTGAAGTCAGTTTAATGTTTATCGACTCATTGTTGTATTCTTTCCTACATTTGTGGGTTGGTAGGAGGTATTTTATATTTTATTATTTTATTTTATTTTTTAATTTTATTTTTTGAGACAGAGTCTTGCTGTCGCCCAGGCTGGAGTGCAGTGGCACAGTCTCAGCTCACTGCACCCTCTGCCTCCCAGGTTCCAGCGATTCTCTCAACTTAGCCTCCCGAGTAGCTAGGATTACAGGCTTGCACCACCCCGCCTGGTTATTTATTTTTATTTTTATTTTTTTAGTAGAGACGGTGTTTCACTATTTTGGCCTGGCTGGTCTCAAACTCCTGACCTCAAGTGATCCGCCTGCCTTGGCCTCCTAAAGTACTGGGATTACAGGCGTGAGTCCCTGCACACAGCCTGGAGGTTTTATTTTTAATTATTTCCCTAACACCTGCTCTCTTGAAAAGCAGTGGGCATCAGGTTTTCCAGAGGCCATCCAGATGGGTCAGAAGGCCTCAGGTCCTAGCCCCATCCATTCTTCCTAGCAGGTAATAGGCAGTGAGGCCCTTGGAGGAGGAGGGAGAAGGGAGAGAAGGGGGAGAGAGGAGAGGAGAGAGGAGACGTGTCCACTCACTGCAGCACGGAAAGGGTCCGGTTGGAGGCCAAGGCCTCAGCCATGGACCTGGCCCCATCATCCCTGACAGTGTTGCCCTGGAGGCTGCAGAGACAAGAAGAGGCGCATCACTGATGGAACAGAAGCTGGAACCCAGGGGCCTGAACCCTCTCTGCAGTGGGGGCACCTCTATGGAGCAAGGGGTTCTGACCGCTATGTGCCCTCACTGCCCACCATGCAGGGAGAGCAGTCGACCCTTTGCACCACTGCCTGGAGCTTAGGTTTTTCTTTGGGTTGCTGAGCATTTGCCTGCCAGCTGGGAACAAGCTCTCTGAATAACCACAACAGGATCATCACTCATCCTCATTACAGCTGAAAGACACAGGATCCAAGTGTCGGTGAGAATATGGAGAAACTGCAACAGTGCTGATGGGAATGCAAAATGGTCCGCTCTCTGTGGAACATGGTCTGGCAGGTCCTTAACAGGTTAAACATGGGTTGACCATGTGACCTAGCAATTCCATTCCTAGATACATACTCAAAAGAATTGAAAACAGGCACCAGTGTTCACAGCAGCGTTATTCATGTAACCAAAAAGTGGAGACAACCCAAATGGCCGTCACTGGGTGAATGGATCAACACATCATGGTCTGTCCATCCCACAGAATATGATTCAGCCTTAAAATGGAGAGAAGAGGCTGGGTGCAGTGGCTCACACCCGTAATCCCAGCACTTTGGGATACCAAGGTGGGTGGATCACTTGAGGTCAGCAGTTCGAGACCAGCCTGGCCAACATGGTGAAACCCCATCTCTACTAAAAATACAAAAATTAGCTGGGTGTGGTGGCACATGCCTGTAATCCCAGTTACTCGGGAGACTGAGACAGGATAAGCGCTTGAACC
>NW_012116300.1:361928-366131 GCF_000951035.1 Colobus angolensis palliatus | reverse complement strand
CAGTATAGGTAAATCCTTAGAAATGGGAAGCAGATTGGTGATTGCAAGGGCCTGGGGAAAGGGGAGAATGGGAAGTGACTGCTTATGGGTATGAGGCCTCCTTCAGGGGTGATGAAAATATTCTGAACTGGACAGATGTGATAGTGGCACAACATTGTGAATGTGCTAAATGTCACTGAACTGTACACTTGAAAACAGTCAGGTTTTTTCAGACGGAGTCTCGCTCTGTCGCCCAGGCTGGAGTGCAGTGGCACGATCTTGGCTCACTGCAACCTCCACCTCCCAGTCTCAACTCAACCTCAGCCTCCCGAGTAGTTAGGACCACAGGCACCTGCCACCATGCCCGGAGTAACTTTTTGAACCTTTTTTTTTTTTTTTTTTTTAGTAGAGATGAGGTTTTACCATGTTGGCCAGGCTGGTCTCGAACTCCCAACCTCAAGTGATCTACCCGCCTTGGCCTCCCAAAGTGCTGGAATTACAGGCATCAGCCTCTGGGACCTGCCTGAAACAGCCAATTTTATGGTACATGAATTTCACCCTAATAAAAATAAATAAATAAAAGAAAACACAGAACAGAAAAGTGGTACCCACTCAACTAATGATAGATACAACCACAGGCTTTTAAAAGAGATACAACAGGCTGGGCTCAGTGACTCATGCCTGTAATCCCAGCACTTTGGGAGGCCAAGGCAGGCAGATGGCTTGAGTGCAGGAGCTCGAGACCAGCCTGGCCAACATGGTGAAACCTCGTCTCTACTAAAAATACAAAAAAATTAGCCAGGCTTGGTAGCAGGCGCCTATAATCCCAGATACTTGGAAGGCTGAGACAGGAGAATCGCTTAAACCTGGGAGGCAGAGGTTGCAGTGAGCCAAGATCACGCCACTGCACTCCAGCCTGGACGACAAAGAAAGACTCCGTTTAAAAAGAAAAGAGAGAGAGACATAACAAACCGCATCACACATCTGTCCCCTGCTCAGGCCACACACACAAGCTCAAAGTCTAGGGAAGAGCTGGAGCCTGGAAACTTGTTTAGGGCACAAGATCCCCAGAACCCAATGGGATGGGAGCCAGTATCCCATGCCTGCCATCTTTGTTTGCTTGTTTTGAGACGGAGTTTCACTCTGTCAGTCACACAGGCTGGAGTGTAGTGGCGCGATTCTGGCTTACTGCAACCTCTGCTTCCCAGGCTCAAGCGATTCTCCTACCTTAGCCTCCCAAGTTGCTGGGATTACAGGCACCTGCCACCACGCCAGCTAATTTTTGTATTTTAGTAGAGATGGCGTTTTGCCACATTGGCCAGGCTGCTGTCAAACTCCTGACCTCAAGCAATCCACCTGTCTCAGCCTCCCAAAGGGTTAGGATTACAGGTGTGAGCCACTGCGCCCAGCCCCATGCCTGCCATCATGAATCACCTCCCATTCTCATAGTTGGTGCGTGAGGAGAGGGTTTTCTGGGCCCTCTCTTGGGGTCACAAGACAGGGAGCAGGTGACACACACCTCAGAGAGGTCAGGGTGCGGTTGATCTTCAGAGCATCTGCCAGCGCCTTGGCCCCTTGTGGTCCAATGGAGTTACCGCGGAGGCTGAAGGAGGAAGAGAGAAAGAGACGCCTCCTTCATCTGTCTCCCAGGGAGGGAAGGGGAAACAGAAACTGCATTGACCTTGAAATTCGTGATCCTCTAAGTGAATGTATGAGGGCTTAGGATCTCATGTTTGGTGGAACATGGAACATATAAGGATCAGGGCAGAGATCCTTATATGAACAAGGAAGGAGTTTCCCCAAGACTGTCCCAGGTGTTGGGGGAAAGAAAGCAGGACCTGATGGACTAGTGGACTTGGGCCAAATGTGGAGATGAGAATGATGGCCCCAGATGTAGGGCCAAACATCTGGCGTGTCTCTGGCTGGAGCCCAGCAACTGAGGCGCCATGGTTCTGCCCGGCTGTCCTTCTGTCCCACCAGGAAGGCATGTGCGCTAAGGTGTGGCCTCCCTGTGTCTTATTCCCACAGGAGACTTAGAAGCTACGTATTAAGTCCAGATGCTACCCAGGGGCTGAATCATGGGAGTCAGGGACGAACAGACAGGTAAGACCCCAGTCATTTCCTAGGAGGGGAGGGGACTTCACAAGATGCCTCACAACTCTTATGGTTCCAATGGCAAAAGTTCGGCCTTGGTTGTCCTACTTACTCCAGAGAGGTCAGACTTCTGTTGACCAGGAGGGATCTGGCCAGAGCTTTGGCCCCTTTGTTACTGATCTGGTTCTCTGCCAAGCTGCCCAAGGAAAGGGAGAGTAGGGGTTATTTTGGGCATGCACATCTCATGGCCTCTTCCTCAACACCGTGCCCATGATTATTCCTGTAGGCCTCCCCACATCATCAGGGTCTGGACACAGCTGGAGATGTGGTGACCCCCGGAGCAGAGTGCCAGGCACAGCAGAGCCCCTGAGCCTGGGCAGCATAGGGCCAGAGTAGGAGGACAGACCCTCACCATGGCAAAGGGTCCCTGAAAAAAGTTTAACCAGAATCCAGCACAACAGCTTCTACACAAACAGCACAGCAAAGAAAATGGAAATCTCAGAAGCCTAACATGCAGATGGCAGCCAGTGGTGTGCTGGTAAACTGGCTCCCAGGAAAAACAAAATTTCAAAAACTGGGCTGTGCATGGTGGCTCATGCCTGTACAATCCTAGCACTTTGGGAGGCCAAGGTGGGAGCATCACTTGAAACCAGGAGTTTGAGACCAGCCTGGGCAACATAGGAAGATCTTGTCTTTACAAAAAAACATAAAAATTAGCCAGGTGTGGTGGCACATCTGTAGTCCAAGCTACTTAGAAGGCTGAGGAGGGAGGATTTAGCCCAGGAGGTAGAGGCTGCAATGAGTCATGATCAGTGACATCACTGCGCTCCAGCCTAAGCGACAGAGTGAGACCATGTCTCAAAACAACAACAACAAAACAAAAAGCAAATGCAAAAACAAATGCTACCAAACTGATGTGTAGCATTTGCCAATTTCCACGGTATAAATACTCCCACCAACACCAAGTTCAAGCACCTCCAGCTTGCAAAATTCCTGAAAATTTAACAATCAGCTCTCGTGAACTGGTACAAATGAATTTAGGCAGACTACTGATCCTAGCCTCTTTTCTAGTGCAAAATGGCAAATAGTAGAGTTATTAAAATTAGCTTTAAAATTAAAAAAAAAAAAAAGCACATCTTGATCTGCCTTGAGAGCATGGTTCTGGGAATATGGTGATGGATCAACTCAGTGTTACTTCATGTTTCCAGTTGCAGAAATAGTAGCTGTCTAGGCTCTTTGCAGTTTGTAGGCATTCAGCCCCATGGGATATAGTAGTTCAATTAGAATCCCCAGGCTGGTGCTCTTCTTTTTCTTTTTTCAGACAGGATCTCATTCTGTCACCCAGGCTGGAGTGCAGTGGCACGATCATGGCTCACTGTAACCTGGAACTCCCGAGCTCAAGAATCCTCCCACTTCAGCCTGCCAAGTAGCTGGGATCAGAGGTGCATGCCACCACACCTGGCTAGTTTTTTAATTTTTTGCAGAGACAGGGTTTTACTATGTTGCCCAGGCTGGTTTCAAACTCCTGGGCTCAAACGATCCTCCTGCCTTGGCCTCCCAAAGTGCTGGAATTACAGGCATGAACCACTGTACCCGGCCTGGTACTTTTCAAGCTATATTCAAGCAAACTGTTCATTGGAATAAAGTCTCTTTTCTCTAAATTCCTTTTCAGAGAACTTCAATTCACAGCATTCGTCCAGGCCACCTCTATATAAATGTTCTCAAATTCTAAAGTGCTTCCATCCCCCTGGAACTTTATGGTATTTTATAAGTTGTATTTAACTTATAGTAGAAATAGGGATGTGGCACTGAGGATTAACTACAGAGAGGTAAAGAAAAGCATGTGGCCAGAGAAGAGATTTTTGACTTCATTCAGAATAATTTACTTTTATTTTTATTTTTAGCAAAGATGGCATCTTGCCATATGTTTCCCAGGTTGGTGTTGAACTCCTGGCCTCAGAGAATCCCCCCACCTTCCAGATTGCTAGAATTATAGGAAAGAGCCACTGTGCCTGGCCCCCGAATAATTTCTGAGCACTACCTAGCCTCCTTTAAGCAAAACTAAAAGTTGGCTATTTTGTCATGTGCTAAAAATGCTGGGGGCTCTCACAAAGGAAAAAAATTAATAAT
>NW_012116300.1:361355-361878 GCF_000951035.1 Colobus angolensis palliatus | reverse complement strand
TGGAGGTAGTGGGAATCTTTTTTTTTTTTTTTTTTTTTTTGAGACAGAGTCTCAAACTCCTGACCTCAAGTGATCCACCCACCTCGGCCTCCCAAAGTGCTGAGATAACAGGTATGAGCTACTGTGCCTGGTCACATTTTTTTAAAATGAGGAATGTCTGTTAAATTAGCAAATTATTTTTTAGCATATATTGATATATGATTTATTTCTTTTCATTTATTCAACCAGCAAATATTTATGGAGAGCCTCTTATATGTTCTAGGCCCTGGGGATGTGAAGGTGACCAAGTTAGATCAAGTCCTTGACCTGGGGTTTGACGGGTAAGGGATAATGACAATGGAAAGGAAAACAAGTCAATAAGCAAGGCAGTTTCTGCTGGTGGTTAGTGCTGTGGGTGGAATAAACTGTGAGTGACAAAGAGGCCTGGAATTCTAGGGGGAGGGGGAGCAGAGGTGGTAATTGGGGAAGACTGCTGTGAGAGGCCTCTGAGAAAAAGCTATCTAGGAGCAGAGAGGGCGAGAGA
>NW_012116300.1:360230-361305 GCF_000951035.1 Colobus angolensis palliatus | reverse complement strand
CACTACCTAGCCTCCTTTAAGCAAAACTAAAAGTTGGCTATTTTGTCATGTGCTAAAAATGCTGGGGGCTCTCACAAAGGAAAAAAATTAATAATAATGAGAATCTGTCATTCTTTTTCTTTTCTTCTTCCTTTTTTTTTTTTTTTTTTGAGACGGAGCCTCACTCTGTTGCCCAGGCTGGAGTGCAGTGGCACGATCTTGGCTCACTGCAACCTGTGCCTCCCGGACTCCAGCAATTCTCCTGCCTCAGCCTCCTGAGTAGCAGGGATTACACACACTCACCACCACGCCCTGCTAATTTTTGTATTTTTAGTAGAGACAGAGTTTTGCCAGTTTGACCAGGCTGGTCTCGAACTCCTGACCTCAAGTGATTCACTGGCCTCAGTCTCCCAAAGTACTGGGATTAAAGGCATGAGCCACCGCCCCTGGCCTAGATACCCTTCTAACCCCATTTTTACCCTCTTTAGGCACAGAAATGACTTGTTCAAACTCACACAGAGCCTACACCTCTAACCACACTCCCTAGTGATTTATTTTTGTTCCTGAATCAGTCTAAATTGCCATTAACTCAGATAAAGGTTATTTCAGCCGGGCATGGTGGCTCACGTCTATAATCCCAGCACTTTGGGAGGCCGAGGCGGGTGGATCACGAGGTCAGGAGATCGAGACCATCCTGGCTAACACGGTGAAACCCCTCTCTACTAAAAACACAAAAAATTAGCTGGGCGTGATGGCGGGTGCCTGTAGTCACAGTTACTCAGGAAGCTGAGGCAGGAGAATAGTGTGAACCTGGGAGGCGGAGCTTGCAGTGAGCCCAGATGGCACCACTGCACTCCAGCCTGGGCAGCAGAGCAAGACTCTGTCTCAAAAAAAAAAAAAAAAACAAAAAAGATTATTTCAGAACCCAGAGGCTTGTATGAGAATGAAGAATTACCCTTGGGTACGGTGGCTCACACCTGTAATCCCCGCACTTTGGGAGGCTGAGGCGGATGGATCACCTGAGGTCAGGAGTTTGAGACCAGCCTGGCCAATATAGTGAAACCCTGTCTCTACTAAAAATACAGAAATTAGCTGG
>NW_012116300.1:350682-355265 GCF_000951035.1 Colobus angolensis palliatus | reverse complement strand
ATGTCTCATTGGTGAATATTATAAGAACATAACAGACTGCATTGGTGAGAATGTGGAGGTAGTGGGAATCTTTTTTTTTTTTTTTTTTTTTTGAGGTGGAGTCTCACACTGTCACCCAGGCTAGAGTGCAGTGGCACGATCTCACTGTAGCCTCTACTCCCATGTTCAAGCGATTCTCCTGCCTTAGCCTCCCCAGTAGCTAGGATTACAGGCATGCACCACCATGCCTGGCTAATTTTTATATTTTTAGTAGAGATGGGGTTTCACCATGTTGACCAGGCTGGTCTCAAACTCCTGACCTCAAGTGATCCCGTTTTGGCCTCCCAAAGTGCTGGGATTATAGGTGTGAGCCACCGCACCCAGCCCAAAAACTATAACTCTTATTTTGAACAATTTTACCACATTGGCTAGGCCTACCCCTTCCCTAGAGCAGTGAAGTTGCTGCAGGCCTTCTTGTTTTACTCTAGATTAGACCAGGAGTGGTTCTTGCCCAAACTGTTAGGTGTGATGTTTGTGACAGATTTCTAGTTAGTTTCCTTCTCCAATGGAGGAAGATTTCTTGTGTTCTGTTACCATTCAAATACTATTATGTAATATTTGCTGAAGGCATACTGTGTTCTGGATTTTCTGTTAAGCACTATATTTCCATAATTTATTTCTCATAATTCTCAATACCATTATTTCTCCCATTTTACGGATGAGGACACTGAGGCTCAGAGAGGTTAAGTGACTTGTCCAAAGATACATAGCTGGGAAGTGGGAGTTGGGATAGAAACCAATTCCTCAGTGACACCAGTGCTTGTGCTATATAATCTACTGCCTCTTAAGGTAGTTTTACACTTTGTTTTGTTTTTTTGTTTTTTTTTGAGACAGAGTCTCAAACTCCTGACCTCAAGTGATCCACCCACCTCGGCCTCCCAAAGTGCTGGGATTACAGGCTTGAGCCACCGCGCCCGGCCCTACTGACTTGATTTCTAAGAACGGACTGGAAGGGCCATTTGTTCCTGGATGGTGACAATGGTCACACGAATGCAGGGGCCCAGTGGATGAGAACTGGGGCCCTGGGCTTGCACCCTGGCCCTGCCACTTACCAGATAGGTGACCGTGGGCAGGCTGAGTCTCCTCTCTGCACCTTGGTGTCTTCATTTGTGACCTGGAAATGGTGATGAGGTTACAAGTAAGTTCGCTCAGAAGGAGGGAGGAAAGAAAGAAGCCACCTGTTGGAAGATGTGGGAAAAAGAAAAAAAAAAAGAAGCCACTCTGGGGATGCTACACTGTGTGATTCTGACTGACATTCTGGAAAAGGCAAAAGTATGGAGACAGGAAGACAGTGAAAGAAAGGGCCAGTAGGGGCCAGGGGTTGGGAGGAGGGGTGAACCGGTGGAGCATAGACGATTCCTAGGGCAGTAACATGACTCTGTAGGGTCCTACAGTGGTGGGTCCATGTCATTATCATTATACATTTGTCCAGACCCACAGAATGTACAACTCCAAGAGTGAGCCCATGACTGGGTGCAGTGACTCACACCTCTAATCCCAACACTCTGGGAGGTCGAGGTGGTGGATTGCTTGAGACCTGGAGTTTGAGACCAACTTGGGCAACATAGAACCCATCTCTAAAATTTTTTTAAAATTAGCCAGGTTGGGGGTATGTGTCGGTAGTCCCAGCTACTTGGGAGGCCAAGGCAGCAGGATCGCTTGAGCCTAAAAGGTCAAAGCTGCAGGGAGCCATGATCACACCATGGCACTCCAGCCTGGGTGACAGAGCAAGACCCCATCTCTAAGAAAAACAAAATAAAACAAAAAACTCTTAATTATTCTTGCTACTGAGTTAAAGCAAAAAAAAAAAAGAGTGAGCCAGAATATAAACTAAGGGCATTGGGTGATGGTAACATGCCCATGTAGGTTTACTGATTGTAATCAATGGACCACTGTGGCAGGGGATGGTGATAGTGGCAGGTGGCAGTCTGGGTGGGGGCAGGCATGGGGCGTATGGAAAGTCTCTGTACTTTCCCATCAGTTTTTCTATAAGCCTGACCAGATGCGGTGGCTCATGTCTGTAAGCCCAGCACTTTGGGAGGTCGAGGCGGGCAGGTCACTTGAGGTCAGGAGTTTGAGACCAGCCTGGCCGATATGGTGAAACCCTGTCTACTAAAAATACAAAAATTAACTGGGCATGGTGGCTCACGCCTGTAATCCCAGCATTTTGGGAGAACGAGGCGGGCAGATCACCTGAGGTCAGGAGTTCGAGACCAGCCTGACTAACATGGAGAAACCCTGTCTCTATTAAATATACAAAATTAACCAGGCATGGTGGCACATGCCTGTAATCCCAGCTACTCATGAGGCTGAGGTGGGAGAATCACTTGAACCTGGGAGGCGGAGGTTGGAGTGAGCTGAGATCACGCCATTGCACTCCAGCCTGGGCAACAAGAACGAAACTCTGTTCCAAAAAATAAAGAAAGAAATAAAAAATAAATTAGCCAGGCATGGTGGTGGGTGCCTGTAATCCCAGCTACTCAGGAGGCTGAGATAGGAGAATCACTTGAACCTGGAAGGTGGAGGCTGCAGTGAGCTGAGATCGCACCACTGCACTCCAGCCTGGGGGAAAGGGCGAGACTCCATAATCCTAACATTGCTTTACAAGGAAAAGCTTATTAATTACAAAAAGGAAATAAAAGAGAGAAGAAGGAGGAGTTGAAAAAGAGAAATTGCTGGTTCTTAGAGCAGCTGTTTTTCTTACTATGTTCCTGGGGTCTCCTGGGAGTGCAGGAACTCCTGGGCTCCCAGCAGCGCTGTTGGCCTGCTGCTGCTGGGGACAGTGATGCAGAAATGCAGAGAGGCAAAGCCGAGGCCCCCCACTCCCATTTGCCTCCTCGTTGCCAAGACTGGTTGTCATCCTGCCCCCACGGCCCTCCCCCAGCCAAGGTGGACACTGAGGCTCCGAACTTGCCTCCACCCACCCTGCTTCCCTCCTCACCGGGCGCCCTGGCCACAGCAGCCCCTCCAGCGCGGCCCCAGGAGCTCAATGGATGGGGCTCAGCCCTCCATTGTCCACGGTTCTAGGAGGAAAAACACAATGTGGCTGGCAGAGGTGATGGCCCACTGCTGCTGATGGCAACCCTGCATTCAAAAATAACCCCAGGTGTTGTCACTGCACAGAGAAGCAGGTTGGACCCCACCTGTCCACAGGGCATTTCCCTGGTTCTCAATGTTCAGCTTAAGAGTTTGCTGTCAGGCTGGGCGCGGTGGCTCACACTTGTAATCCCGGCACTTTGGGAGGCCGAGGCGGGCGGATCGCCTGAGGTTAGGAGTTTCAAGACCAGCCTGGCCAACATAGTGAAACCCCGTCTCTACTAAAAATACAAAAACTACCCAGGCGTGGTGGTGGGTGCCTGTAATCCCAGCTACTCGGGAGGCTGGGGCTGGAGAATTGCTTGAACCTGGGAGGCAGAGGTTACAGTGAACCGAGATCGTGCCACTGTATTCCAGCCTGGGCGACAGAGCAAGACTCTGTCTCAGTGGGGAAAAAATGCAATCCTGTGCCTAGAATGCTGTTGGACAGCAAACTTGGAGAGGTGCTTAGAGAACATCGTGCCTGGTGTTATGTCAGCACATGTAGTGTCGCGTCCTCGGCCAGGTCACCTCCCTCTTCCTACTGATGAGGCACCTGAGCCTCTGGCACTTTCTGGAATTGGGCAGAAACAAGCAGGCTGCATCTGGAGCCACATGCTCCAAAGACACCTCACCGTGGCAGCACCACTGCTCTGCTGAGTGGAGGATGATGAGAAGAGGGTTCCATACCTCCCATACCCCACAAGACCATGGGCACCCTGGGGGCCCCTGGGTCTGCATTACCTGATCTTCTGAATGCGACAGTCCTTCCCACTCAGCACGCTGCCCAGCAGCTCCATCACGGGGTCCTGGAACTGGTTGGTGTCCAGCCTGGTCAAGGGAAGCAGTGACAGTGAGTGTCCCACCCGCCCACTGGCAGGGTGGGGGCCCTGGCCCAGGGCCTCTGCCTCTCTCCATCCCATTCAGCGCCATCACCGCAGCTCTGAGATCTGCACTCAGCCCCGGTGCTCGAACCTTTCCCATGAGAGTGAAGAGGAGGCTCGGTGCCCATGAGACCTGCGGTTCCTATGCATCTTCCACGGGCTGTCGTCCTCACCACCCCACACGCCGCCTGCCTCTGCGGGACACCTGGATGACCCTCAGCCTGTGTCCTTTCCTCCCTGCTCACTGAGGTCCAGAGCGGCAGGCGGGGGGTGGGCTGAGAGCATTCAGGGGGGCAGCTTCTGTCAGACGGGATGGTTCTGAGGGGTTATGAAGTGAATTGTGTACCCACAAAAGATATGAAGTCCTCACCCCCGGTGCCCCAAGTATGTGGCTTTATTGGGAAATGAGGTCACTGCGGATGGACTTTGTTAAGGTGGGGTCATGCTGGAGTGGGGTGGGCCTGTAATCCAATGTGACAGTGTCCTTTTAAGACTGGAAAGCACTGTCCAGGAGCAGTGGCTCACGCCTGTAATCCCAGCACTTTGGGAGGCCGAGGTGGGCGGATCACCTGAGGTCAGGAGTTC
>NW_012116300.1:343056-344542 GCF_000951035.1 Colobus angolensis palliatus | reverse complement strand
TTGCTTGACCCTGGAAGGCAGAGGTTGCAGTGAGCTGAGATCATGCCACTGCATTCCAGCCTGGGCGACAGAGCGAGACTCCGTCTCAAAAAAAAAAAACCAAACAAACAAACAAAAAACTTGCTGTCTGCAGCCCTGGGATTCAGCAGGCTCCCTCGCCTTGGATTTGCAGTGGGGAGCTTGGCTTTTTCTTTTTCTTTTTTTTTTTGAAACGGAGTCTTGCTGTGTCACCTAGGCTGGAGTGCAATGGCGTGATCTCAGCTCACTGAAACCTCTGCCTCCCAGGTTCAAGCAATTCTCCTGCCTCAGCCTCCGAAGAAGCTGGGATTACAGGCACCCGCCACCACGCCTGGCTAATTTTTGTAATTTTAGTAGAGGTAGGGTTTCACCGTGCTCTCCAGGCTGGGCTCGATCTCTTGACCTCGTGATCCGCCCACCTCAGCCAAGCCTGACATTTTAACACAGGTGATGTTTTTTATCTGGAAAATGATAAAAGAAGCTTAGCAATAAGTAAATAAGTAATAAGTAATGTAAAAATAAGTAAAATAGTAAAGTAAAAATAAGTAAAATACCATTTTTCAGGCATTCACGTCATGGTGTTGAAAAAGTAAGGAGTGTGATCAATTTGAGGTTGGCACCCAGGCCAGCTGAACTAACCTGGAACATTAGGAACAGGCCAAGGCAAGGCCAGTCTCCTTATGCTGCCCCAGATCTTGTTGGCTCTTCCCATTCTTTTATTCTTCTAAATGTCAAAACCAAGAGGGATTAAAAAAGATGGGATTTTGGGATAGGCACAGTGGCTCATGCTTGTCATCCCAGCACTTTGGGAGACTGAGGTAGGAGGATCCCTTGAGCCCAGGAGTTTGAGACCAGCCTGGGCAAAGTAGTAAGACCCTAGCTCTACAAAGTAAAAATTAAAAAATTAGCCAGGCATGGTGGTTCACACCTGTAGTCCCAACTACTCGATAGGCTGAGGTGAGAGGATTACTTGAGCCTGGGAGGTTGAGGCTGCAGTAAGCAGAGATTGCACCATTGCACTCCAGCCTGGGCAACAGAGTGAAATCCTGTCTTAGTAAAAGAAAAAGATGGGATTTGAATTGACATTGCCTCATGTGCATGGGTCCATGTGGGTAATCTGCAGTCCTTTAAATCCTTCGGTAAAACTTTATATTTTTTCTCACCTCAGTCTTGCCAGTTCCTTATTTGCATCTAGGTATTTTTAAAAATAGTTTTTGTTGTATGATGAATATTGTTTGTATAACAGATGATTGACTTTTGTTTATTTTATCTCATGTCTCATCAACATATTAAATACTCACATTGGTTCTCATCATTTTCCAGTTAATTTTCTTCAGGGTTTCAAATTACTTCAGCAAGGCTGGGCACAGTGGCTCACACGCATAATCCCAGCACTTTGGGAGGCCAAGGTGGTCAGATCACTTGAGGTCAGGAGTTTGAGACCAGCCTGGCCAACATGGCGGAACCC
>NW_012116300.1:340148-343006 GCF_000951035.1 Colobus angolensis palliatus | reverse complement strand
CCTGAGGTTAGGAGTTTCAAGACCAGCCTGGCCAACATGGTGAAACCCCGTCTCTACTAAAAATACAAAAATTAGCCAGGCATGATGGTGGGCACCTGTAATCCCGGCTACTGGGGTGGCTGAGGCAGGATAATTGCTTAAACCCAGCAGGCAGAGTTTGCAGTGAGCCGAGATCGCGCCACTGTATTCCAGCCTGGGCGACAGAGCAAGACTCCATCTCAAAAAAAGAGAGAACAGCACCATGTGGAGACAGACACAGGGAGAAGATGGCCAGGCAATGGGGCAGAGACTGAAGTAATGCAGCCTTTAGCCAAGGGTTGCCGTCAAACACCAGAAGCTAGAGAGGCAGGAAGGAACCTCTCCTATATGTTTCAGAGAGCACGTGGCCCTCCTGGCACTTTGATTTGAGACTTCTGGCCTCTAGAACTGCGAGAAAACACACTTTAGTTGTTTTAAGCCACTAAGTTCATGGTCCTCTGTTACAGCAGCCCTAGAAGACTGATAGAGAGAAGCTCGGTGGTGGGGAGGGGATGGCTTCTGCTCTCTCCTCTGCCCCTTCCGCAGCCCCTGACCCCCGCTCTGGCACCCACCTGAGCTTCCGGCAGTAGAGCAGCTGGGGCAGCAGGCTCTGAAGGACGCCCTGGCTGAGGCTCAGGGACAGGTTGGCCTCCTGGGCACAGGCGTTGGACACCTGCAGGAGGTAGGCCAGGGCAGCACGGTGCGGAGGCCCGGCCAGCCTGGCCAAGGCCCCGCTCTCCATGGCCTCCTCCACGCTGCGGACCAGCTCTGTGTGCTGCAGCTCATGTAGGCAGTGTAGGACATTGATGTCCCTTGCACAGACTGCAGCATCGGGGCGCAGGCAGCCCTGCAGGAGCTCAGCCACTTGGGTCCGGTAGGCCTGGTGCTCACCTTGGGCCAGGAGGGAGCCAGCCAGGAGGGCATTGACCCTCGGAGACAAGAGGCCGGAGAGGAAGCGTAGGAACACGTCCAACCTCCCGTCCTCTGCCTGCATGGCCCGCTGGGCTGCGCTCCTGAAATGCGTGAGGAAGCCCAGCCTGGGCCAGGATACACCGCTCTCAGTGAAGAGGTCGAAGATGGCCCTCCTGGATGCGCCATAGTAATACGCAGCTGCCACAAACTCCTGCAAGGACAGGTGGGTGAAGCAGTAGGCCACCGGCGATGCCAGCGTCTCCTCCCGCTGCAGGAAGCAGCTGCACAGGGCACCCTGCAGCAGAGCGAGGTCCACACCAAATGCCTTCATGTCTTGCTCGTAAAACACGTATTTCTTCTTGAGAAGCCCATGGAAGGCCAGCCGGCCCAATGTCCCCACCATCTTTCGGCCACCGTGGACCACCTGCTCAATGCGAGGGCTTGCCTTGCCCTTCTCCTGCCCCTCCCCGCTGAGGGCCATCCTAAAGTACCATGAGTAGAGCTCGCACAGGGTCCTCGGGGGCCGCAGGTCTGCGTCCTGGGGCCCCGTCCTGCTGCGCCACAGGTGGCCTAGCGCCACCCCCATGAGCCTGCAGAAGGCTGGGACGGTGCACATCAGGTACAGGGCCCTGTCAGCCTGTACTTGGCTCAGCACCCAGCCCAGGAGGGCCTGGTCCTCGGGGAACATCTGTTCCAAACACACTTTGATCTCCTCCTCATTAAAGCCCCGGATCTCCGTCATCCGGTCCACCAGGCCCCCCGGGATCTGGCCAGATGCACTGGGACGGGAAGTGATCCAGATGGAAACTTCTGGAAAGAGGTTGCCACGGATGATGTTGGTGATCAGGTGGTCCACCGGGATCTCTTTCTTGGGGTCCATGCAGGCCACAGTGTTGGAGAAGTCCAGAGGCGTCCTGCACTCATCCAAGCCGTCCAGGATCAGGAGGACCCTGGCTGGGACTGCCACCGCCAGGCTGGGCTCGCCAATGTGCGGAAAGAGGGAGCAGATGAGTCGGTCGGCGCACAGCTTCTCGTGGGTGTTGAGATCTCGGAAGGTCAGAGGCAGCACCAGCGAGAAGTCCTTGCCGACCTGCCCATGGGCCCAGAGGCGGACGAAGTGCCTCACCAGGGTGGTCTTGCCCATGCCGGCCACCCCAATGGTGATGGAGACCCGGGGTGGGACCGACACCCGGGAGAGAGGCAGGAAGAGCCGGTCTAGGGCGACGGTCCTGGCGGGGCGCCCACCCCCGCGGGTGGCCTCCACCTGTGTGAAGTCGTGCTCCCTCAGCTGCAGGTCCGTCAGGCCCTCCACCAGCAGGAGGGAGGCCAGCCTGTGCCAGGGTCTGGCCAGTTCCGGGCCACCTCCCACCTTGCTCAGAAGGGCCTTGCGGTGCCTCTGTATCATGGAGTCTGTGGGACAGAGGCCAGTGGGGAGGGCGGGTAAGGGAAGAGTGGGAACAGACAGCCCAGGTATCCCCCACCCAGTGTCTGCCTCCCAAGCCAGTCCTACCACTGCTGCAGGGCCCCAGCGGGGAGTCTGGTGTCTTGTCCAGGGCCTGAGGCGTCTGGGAGCCTTGACTGCCCTTCCCAGCCAGCAGATCCATGAGGGCTTTCACCTGCTCGGCCGGGGAGCCTGTGCCGTGGCCCTGGCCGGCCTCCCTGCCGGTCCGCACCTCTTGCTTCCTCATGGAGTTGGGGATTACTTCCAGGAGCTGTGAAGAGAGGGCCTGAACCTGCTGCCTGCCATGCCTCCCATCCGTCAGCCTGGGACAGGTGAGCAAGCTCCCAGGAACGGGGTCAGGGATCCCCTCTTCCTCTTTCCTCAGCCTTTGGGTGGTCCACTGACCTGATTTCTTTTTTTCTTTTTTTTTTTTTTTTTGAGGCAGAGTCTCGCTCTGTCGCCTGGACGGGAGTGCAGTGGCCGGATC
>NW_012116300.1:332073-333656 GCF_000951035.1 Colobus angolensis palliatus | reverse complement strand
AAAAACAATAAAAATAAATAAATAAATAAATGAATAAATAAATAAATAGAAGATGTATATATTCCATATATGTAAAAAACGCATGGAGTAGCACAAGAATAGATATGTAAGTTAATAGAACAGGATATAGAGACCAGGAACAAATATATTTATATCTACATATTAAGGAGTTTGGTAACATGACAAAAATAGCATTTCAAATCAGTGAAAATGGCATTGGGGCAATTGACCAGCCTATGAAAAATATTTTCCAGCTCTGCTTCACATGAAACACAAAATTTATTTTCAGGTCAACTAAGGAGTGAAAGTTGTAAACACAAATCCATAAAAGCACAATTTAAAAATATGAGATAGTATTTTAAAATATTATTTGGGTAAAGGCTTTTTACAGTGAGACATAAAACTCAGAAGACTCAGCCTGGGCAACATAGTGACACACCATCTCTACAAAAAAAATAGCTGGGCCTGGTGGTGGGCATCTGTGGACCTAGCTATGGGGAGGCTGAGGTAGGAGGACCCCTTGAGCCCAGGAGGCTGAGGCTGCAGTGAGCTATGATCATGCCACTGCAATCCAGCTTGGATGACAGAGCAAGACCCTGGCTTAAAAAAAAAAAAAAAAAAATTCATGAAGAGGGAGACTAGTATGTTTGCCTTAATTGAATTAAAATATTAAATATTTAGTTTGATCTTAAATAATTAATCTATTTATAAGTAATAATAGATGCCATAAAGTTGAAAGAAAAACCATAAGCCAGGAGTCAACACTTGCAACATACATGAAAAAATATGAACATCCTTAAAATATAAAGAATGGTGATAAATCAATAATAAGTAACCAAATAAAATTATGAACCCCAAATGAAATAGAAAAAAGGACACAGAGAATTCATCGAAGTATAAATGACCAAGATATTGAAAAGATACTCAGTGTCACTAAGGATCAAGAAAAAAGCAAAAGAACAAACTATCATTTTTCATATGTCTCATTGGTGAATATTATAAGAACATAACAGACTGCATTGGTGAGAATGTGGAGGTAGTGGGAATCTTTTTTTTTTTTTTTTTTTGAGACAGGGTCTCACTGTGTCACCCAGGCTGGCATGCAGTGGCACGATGAGGGTTCGTTCACTGCAGCCTCAACTTCCCTGGGCTCAAGTGATCCTCCAAAGTAGCTGGGACTACAGGCGCACGCTACCACACCCAGCTAATTTTTATATTTTTTGTAGAGACAGGGTCTTGCCATGTTGCCTAGGCTGGTCTGCAACTTATGGGGTCAAGCAATCTTCCCACCTTGGCCTCCCAAAGTGCTGGAATTGCAGACATGAGCCACTGTGCCAGGCCTGTAGTGGGAATCTTAATACATAGTGGGTGGAAGTATAAATTAGTATAACAATTCTGGATTATAATTTACCATTATCTATTGTCATGAAGTATCTTTTGTCCTAGATATTCCACTTTTGGGAATTTATCCTAAAGAAATACGTGACCAGGCGTGGTGGCTCACGCCTGTAATCCCAGCACTTTGGGAGGCTGAGGTGGGCAGATCATGAGGTCAGGAGATCAAGACCATCCTGGCTAACACG
>NW_012116300.1:330175-331723 GCF_000951035.1 Colobus angolensis palliatus | reverse complement strand
GAGACCAGCCTGGCCAACATAGTGAAACTCCGTCTCTACTAAAAATACAAAAATTAGCTGAGCGTGGTGGCACACACCTGTAATCCCAGCTAGTCAGGAGGCTGAGGTGGGAGAATCGCTTGAACCCAGGAGGTGGAGTTTGCAGTGAGCTGAGATTACGCCACTGCACTCCAGCCTGGGTGACAGAGCGAGACTCTGCCCCCCCTCCCCCGCCAAAAAAAGAAATATGTGGACAAGTTCCTTATTTCTTTATGATAAAGATGTAGCTATAAGCATTATCACGGAAGCCAGAAATTGAAGGCGAATAAAACTAAATTTCTATCCAAGGTAATTGGTGAAGTAAATTATAGTCTGGTTATACAGTGGAATACTATGTGATCATAAAAAAAAAAAAATTGGCCAGGCATGGTGGCTCACATCTGTAGTCCTAGCACTTTGGGAGGCCAAGACGTGCAGGTTGCCTGAGCTCAGGAGTTCAAGACCAGCCTGGGCAACATGGCGAAACCCGGTCTCTACTAAAAATACAAAAAATTAGCCTGGCATGCTTGTAGTCCCAGCCACTTAGGAGGCTGAGGCACGAGAATCGTTTGAGCCCAGGAGGCAGAGGTTGGAGTGAGCCGAGATCATGCCACTGCACTCCAACCAAGGCGAAAAAGTGAGACCCTGTCTCAAAAAAAAAAAAAAATAAAAAATAAGGTCAAATTACATGTCAAACTGGAAGAACGTCTGCAGTATATTTTTGTCTTAATATCATAAAGGTTTTAATCTCTTTGAGGCATGATTTATGTAAAATAAAATGTATCCGTTTTAACACTGTACAGTTAGATGATTTTTGACAAGTGTATACACCTTGTGTGTATATACCACAACCAAAATAGTCAACATTTCTTTCTCCAATAAAATGTTCCCTTCTGCTTTTTATAGTCTATCCTGACCACAGTCCTCTGGCCCTAGGCTTTTGGTCTACTTTTTTCACTGTAAATTAGTTTTGCCTTTTCTAGAATTTCACGTAAAACGAATCACACAGGATCTATGATGTATTTTTATGCGGAAAAATATCAAGATGCAAGGCTGGGTGCGGTGGCTTATGCCTTATAGTCTAGCACTTTGGGAAGCTGAGGAGGGAGGATCACTTGAGCCTGAGTTTGAGACCAGCCTGGGCAACATAGGGAGACCCCTGTCTCTACAAAAAATACAAAAATTAACTGGGCATGGTGGAGTGCACCTATAGTCCTGGAGGCTGAGATGAGGATTGCTTGAGCCCAGGAGGTTGAGGCTGCAGTGAGCCATGATTGAGCCACTGTACTCCAGCCTGGGCAACAGAGTGAGACCCTGTCTCGAAAAAATAAAAATAGGCCAGGCGTGGTGGCTCACGCCTGTAATCCCAGCACTTTGGGAGGCCGAGGTGGGCAGATCACCAGGTCAGGAGATCAAGACCATCCTGGCTAACACGGTGAAACCCCATCTCTACTAAAAATACAAAAAATTAGCCAGGTGTGGTGGCAGGCGCCTGTAGTCCCAGCTACTTGGGAGGCTGAGGCAGGAGAA
>NW_012116300.1:315217-328230 GCF_000951035.1 Colobus angolensis palliatus | reverse complement strand
GATTACAGGTGTGAACCACCGCGCCCGGCCTTGTGGGCCATGGTTTTTAAATAACCAGTGCTCCTCCTGACCACCCAGAGATTCGATTGGTCTGGCGTGGGCCACGTGGATCTAGTTTAAACTCCTCAGGTGATTCTAACCAGAGTTGAGAACCACGGGACCTGAGCGGGGCTGGGAGAGGAATGAGGGAGGGACAGTGCTGGCAGGAGTCATGTGTGCCTGGGAAGGCGGGGCTGGGGTGTACGGGGCTGGCGAGCACCCCTGCCTCTGTGGCCTCATCAGTCTGTCAGTGTTGAGGGTCAGCACTCCCTCCTGACCAGACACCCCTCTTTGTGGCCCCACGACCTTGGGTCCAGGGTTGCCAGATACAGCAAATTAAAATACAAGACAAAGCTGGGCGTAGTGGTTCATGCCTGTAATCCCAGCACTTTGGGAGGCTGAGGTGCACAGATCACCTGAGTTCAGGAGTTCAAGACCAGCCTGACCAACATGGTGAAACCCCATCTCTACTAAAAATACAAACATTAGCCGGGCATGGTGGTGGACACCTGTAGTCCCAGCTACTCTGGAGGCTGAGGCAGGAGAATCGCCTGAACTCAGGAGACGGAGGCTGCAGTGAGCTGAGATCGCACCACTGCACTCCAGCCGGGGTGACAGAGCAAGGCTGTCTCAAAAAATAATAATAAAATAAAAATACAAGATACCCACAGATACTTAAATTTCAGATAAACGACCTAATTTTTAATATAAACATAGTTCATGTCATACTGGGGACATATTTATACCAAAGAAATGGATTATCTGAAATTCAGATTTGACCGATTGTCCTGTATCTGATCTGGCACCCCTACTCAGGCCCCACTCAGACGAAACTGGCTTTCACCCTCGGACACTTACCCTAAGAAGGACAGAGGAGGGGTGAACCAACCCCCGCATTGCCAGAACCTCCCAGGGCCAGCCCCAGAGGCTGATGGGGGTTGGTTACCTGGCTGCCACCACTGCCAGGCCCTGCACACAGCCCTGACATCCGTCTGGCAGGCTGGAGCCTTCCACAGACCTCTCAGCAGTGAGGTCGCGAGGCCACAGACGCCACTATGGACGGTCAGGCAGCCCCTGTGAGTGCAGCTGAAAGACAGACTGAGGACAGCTGGGCCTCGGGTTGCTTTGGGGGATCTGAAGACCAGAGGTCGATCCACAGCTGGTCTGAGCTGCCGTGAGCAGGGTGAGGCCAGAGGGACGAGTAGGTGCCACTACTGCCTCTTCCCCGGGAGCCTCCCAGGTAGCACCAGGGTTCACCCCTAGAGCTTTGAATGTGGGCTCAGGCCTAGTCCCTCAGGTTCAGCAAATGGGCTGCTGCCTCATTCCTGAGAAGCCTCAGCCCTGACGGACTCGCCGCCTCTGCCCATCACCCGCCCACCTGGTCTGTGCCTCAGTCCTCACGGGGACCTGCTGGGTCCTTTCCTGCCACTTGGCGCCCAGGTGGGACCTCCCGGTGCTGGCCGCCTGCCTGAGCTGCCGGTATTACCCGCTGCGGCTGCTTGGATGGTCCTTTCTTCCCACACTCTGCCCCTCTCCCCTCCCAGGGCCTCGAAATTCAGGACTCGGTCCTCTCGAGGTGGCCCCAGCGTCATCACTTGAGCTCAAAGCCTTCCCGAAGGAAGAGGCACCTGCACCTCAGGGCCCCACCCTGCTCACTGCACGGATCCCTAGAGTCCAAGGAGTGGAGGGAGAGGCCCAGCCCTGGGGAGCCCAGCACCCTGGGACAGAGCGGGGAGTCGTGCAGCCTGCAGCCTGTGATGGCCGACAGTGAGCCCCAGGCTTGGGGGCCACCTCCAGGGAGGGGACCAGAAAGGACACCAGGGCCCCTGGAGCCTGGCCATAGGGGAAGACCCTGCAGCCAACACCTAGGCTGGCCCAGGACAGTGGCACTTCTTCCAAGAAGGCCTCTGCAGTTGTCATCTCTCTCGAGCCTTGTCTCACCCAAGGCTGTGGCCGGGAGAGGCCCTGGGGCTGCCCACTCACCTGGAGGCGGCGCCTGCACCCTCCCTGCCCCTCATGACCTTGCCCCTCCTGTGTTGTCACCTCCATCTACAGGTGGGGAACTGAGGCCTAGAGAAGTAAGTAGCCTCCCATGGGGGGGTCCCAGTGCCAGGAAGGGTGTCCAGGTCTGCTGATTCCCCGGGCCGTGGCTCAGCATCACCACCGCCTGCCCCCAGCACCTTCAAGATGCTTCCTGCTCCTCCTCGGCCATCACTGGTACCTGGGGGAGCTGGGCTTTGTCCCTGGACCTGTCCTGGGCCATCCTTAGGCGCATGTCTGTTTTTTTCTCTTTTTTTTTTTTTTGAGTTGGAGTCTTGCTTTGTCACCCAGGATGCAACCTCTGCCTCCTGGGTTCAAGCGATTCTTCTGCCTCAGCCTCCTGAGTAGCTGGGATTACAGGCATCTGCCACCATGCCTGGCTAATTTTTTTTTTTTTTTTTTGTATTGTTAGTAGAGATGGGGTTTCACCATGTTGGCCAAGCTCGTCTCAAACTCCTGACCTCAAGTGATCTGCCTGCCTTGGCCTTCCAAAGTGTTGGGATTACAGGCATGAGCCACCCTCCCCGGCCACGTCTGTTTTTTCTACAGCATGAGCCAGTCCTGCCCCAGGAGACACCTTGGAGTCTCCTGGAGTCTACCGAGTCCCCCTCCCCAGAGTAGCTCAGGCCTTAAGGCCACCATCCTTCCTGATAGCATCCCTTCTCCCTCCCCTGCCGTGCACTGAGGTCTCCTGGACCCAGCTTACCTCTCGGGCCTCAGTGCTACTCCAGGGACACCAAGACTGGGGGGCCTGGAGGCTCCATCTCTGTGCTCCGGGGCTCGGCCCTGCTCCAGCTGGGTGGTGGTAGATGCCCTGGGGATCCCTGTGCCAGCCCGAGTCCTCAGGACCAGGGATCAGGGCGCTTACCACACCAACCGACCAACCATGCAGGGGCCGAGAGTAGCGTCGCCCTGACCTTCTGCAGCCCCGCCGAGCCCACCGGCTGTCCCTGCAGCTCCGGGTCCTCACCTCTTCCTGTGCTGGGCTCCACCTCAACCTTCCTTCCTGTCTGATTTCAACAGCCAACAGCCTCACAGACACATCGAGGAGCTAGGGCTCCCTGGCTTGGTCACCGCCCTCCTGTAAGTCAAGTGTGGCGGCGATGCTGGGGGTCTTGTCTCTGGGACTAAGTGTCCCTGCAGGTGGCATGCTCAGGATAAAGTGGCTGGTGCCAAGATTGTTGACACATCACCTCCATCCCGCCACAAAGGAAGCTGCCCTGCCATCGATAAATGCTTGTTTTCAGGCGGGTGGTGGTCAGGAAATCAAGTGAGCAGCCTGAGGTCACGCAACTAGAAGGTGACCCCGCCAGGACTGGTCTGCGCCCTCCCACCTCCAGGCCATGGCCTGCCCTATTTATCTATCTATCTATCTATCTATCTATCTATCTATCTATCTATCTATCATCTATCTATCTATCTATCTATCTATCTATCTATCTATCTATCTATCTATCTATCTAAAACAGAGTCTTGCTCTGTTGCCCAGGCTGGAGTGCAGTGGTGCAATCTCAGCTCTCTGCAACCTCCCCCTCCCGGATTGAAGAGATTCTCCTACCTCAGCCTCCTGAGTAGTTGGGATTATGGGCACGCACCACCATGCCCCGCTAATTTTTGTATTTTGGTAGAGGAGAGGTTTCGCCACGTTGACCAGGCTGGTCTTGAATGCCTGACCTCAGGTCATCCGCCCACCTTAGCCTCCCAAAGTGCTGAGATTACAGGCGTGAACCACTGCACCCAGCCTATTTATTTTTTGAGACAGCATCTTGCTCTGTCACCCAGACTGGAGTGCAGTGATGTGATCTCGGCTCACTGTAGCCTCCACCTCCTGGGGCTCGAGTGAACCTCCTGCCTTGGCCTCCCAAAACATGGAGATTACAGGTGTGAGCCACTGTGCTCCCCCTTTGAACACCTCTTGCTTGCTTTTCTCTCTGTCATTCAGTAGGCACCTCTGACTCAGCTGTGCCCCATAACATCTTCCTGTGACCAAAGGGCTCCCCAGAGGCAGGTCACCTGTACCCTAAGAGGAAACAGCAGAATGTCACCGTCCGCAGCAAGGGATCCCACTCGACCCCTGGAAGTGGACCTCCGTGGATGGCCTGCCCTGACAGGGAAGGGCGTGAGGGGAAAGGACATGGCCCAGAGCAAGCCACGTGAGAAAAATTACAATAAAGGAAAAGTATGGGACATCCACCGGGGACAGGGAGCAAGCAACATGGGGCCACCAAGGGAAGCAGGTGACAAGGTGGGAGCCAAGGGACAGGGGTCATGGGCTCAGAATTTTCCTCAGCAAGCAAGTGGGAGCCAGCAATGGTTGTAGAGCAGGAGAACAGTAGGTCTGGACTCATAGAGCAGCTTGTGGCTCAGGGGAGGTGGGAGGGTTAGCTGGTTTCCCAGAGCCTTTGTGGGTGATGGGGGGGAGGGAACTGAGGCAGCAGACCAGAAGTGCTCCTGCACATTCCCCTGCCTGCCTGCCTTTTTTCCCTCCTTCCTCTCCCTCCCTCCCAACAATGCTGAGCACGCAGGAACCTGCTGGGTGCTGGGAGGACACCGTGGCCCATTGAGAAGGCTGCCTGAGGCTCCAGGCAGGCAGAGTGCAGACCCGGCAGCTGCAGCCTCGGCTGTGGGGAGCAGCAAAGGCACCTGAAACCAGGCCGCCCACAGGATGTTGGAAACCGCAGGGCCCGGTGGGTATCTGTCACATGAAAGGGGCCAAAGGCTCACTCTGCCTCCCTTCGTGGCTCACGGGGGATGGATGTGGAGCCTGAGAGGACATAGCCTCCTCCATGGGATCTCGGCAAGCAGCCCAGCCCCTGTTCCTCCCCCTCGCAGGAATGTCCATCAGTCCACACAGGGCTGGTCCCGTTCCCCACTCTGCCCGCTCTGCTGAGAACCAGATGGGCCATCCTCCTGGCTCCTGGTGGAGGGGGATGCTGGGCTGGGGGCTCCCTAACTGTTCTCACTCTGAGGCTTTCTCTCTACCCAGAGCTGGGGTCAGCCGGACAGGCAGTGGCCTCAGCCCTTCCTAACTTGGCAACAGCATGAGGCCCCTGCCTGCAGGCTCTTTCTCTGTGAACCCCCTCGCCTGGGCCCAGGCTGGGCTGTGGCTCCCCTGTGACTGCCTTGAGGAGCCGTGCCCAAGCCATGCCAGGTTGGGGCCACCAAAAGTGGAACAGGCCTGAAGGCCTCTTCACATTACAGTGAGGCAGGGACAGACCCGTTTTCTGATTTAGTTGTTAGCAATGAAAGTTCTGCTGCCAGTCTTTTTTACCCCCTTTAGAAATTTTTTTAATATTGTTTTCAAAATAGAGACTTGGCCTCACTATGTTGCCCAGGCTGGTCTCAAACTTCTGGGCTCAGGTGATCCTCCTGCCTTGGCCTCCCAAAGCACTGGGATTACATGTGGGAGCCACCATGCCTGGGCTGCCAGCTTCCTTCTCAGTCACTCCTGGAAGGGAATTCTCTCCCGCCTTGTCCACGAGGAGGCCCCATTGCCTGCCAGCCTTGCTGCGGGTGCTGTGAGAAGGCATTTTCCATCTGTCAGCTGGACCCAGTTTTATGTTGCCCGGGTCAGCGTCATCCCCGTGGCAGGGGCCAGGTCTACTCCTGGACGCCACCACGCCTCTGTGGGCTCCTGCAGTGACTCCTTAAACCCCTTTCTCTCTGGAGGCATCAGCTGCTTCACAGCTTGTTTCCGGACAAGGAAATGCTTCTTTGTTACTGGTTCAGGGCCAGCATCTAGTCCCCTGGCCAGGTGGCAGTGCATAAACCGAGCCTCTGCCCAGCGTTGGCCCGTTGGCCCAGGAAGTGTCCAGCGGCCCCAACTGAATCCAAGGTCACCGCGAGGCTTGGATCCAGTCCCCAGGCCATGCCTCCCCTGGCCTTGGGCTCACACTGCACTCAAGGCTCCTAACCTGGCTTGTTAACTACTTGGAACCCCTCCCCCAACCCGTCTTTACCAGCCCTGAAGTTCTGAACTTTCAAGTCATGGCACACAACACATGCATCCAAACCACAAACCCTGCGAGGCCGGACAGGGGCCCTGAGTGCCCCACCTTCACCACTCCCTCTTGCTTCCCTAACACCAGGGAGGGGGATCAGCCCATCAAGGAAGCAGCACGTGATGCCTTCCCAAACAGGCCAGAGGCCAGCCTAGATTGATCACAGCTGATCTCAGGCTCTAATTGTACGCCCCGGGCACCGTAGGCTGGGAAGACGGGGCCTCTCCACAGGCTTGCGTGCCAGGACACACAGTATGTGTGCCAGAAACCACATTTCACCCCCTAAATTCTGCTCAGCCCTAAGACGCAGCTCACAAACCCCAGTTCTGGGAGGCTGTCCCTGACATGGCCCTTCAGGCCACCGAAGCTCGACCCCTCACCAGGCCGGGTTAGGCCAGTGTCTGTCTCCTCTACTGGACCGGACGCATTGGTAAAGGCACGTGGTGACTCGGTGAGTTGTGGGGTGGGCTGGGCGGTGGCGGGGGTCTGAGTCTGCTTTTCTAGCAACCCCCAGCTGAGGCAGCTGCTAGGGGTGCTTGGGCCCCACTTCAAAGAGCGGGGGGCTGGAGCTTGGCACCCAGCCAGGGCTCTGTTGGATGTGGGTGTGGGGATTAATGAATGAACATGTGCATCTCTGGTCTAGGAACTGAAATAAGGAGACAGCAGGCTCAGCTTACTCCGCAGTAAAGGGCAGGTGCACGTGGGGGCTTCTGCAGGCGTGGGGCGGGGGCTCAGGGGCCACGGTGTCTCCAGCTCCCACCTGTTTCCCTCGTGATCTTCCTGGAGGGTGGCAGCCAGGAGATTTTAATAAAGCCTTTTTGGTTTATTGCACATCATATAAAACTGACTGCACCGTATTTGAAACAGACGAGGACATTCACAGGGATGGAGAGACCGAGGTTTCCTTTTTTCGTGGCCCTCATCTTCCTCCACACTGCTCCTGAGGCTGGAGGCAGCTTTAACCCAAAGAATGGAACCCGCTAGTGAACATGTGTGTTTTGCGGACATCAGACTTGTTCTGGGCCCTTGTGCACTGTCCAGTTGGGAGACAGCTGGTAACAATGACAAGCGTCCGGACATGTGTGTTTTGCGGACATCAGACTTGTTCTGGGCCCTTGTGCACTGTCCAGTTGGGAGACAGCTGGTAACAATGACAAGCGTCCGGACATGTGTGTTTTGCGGACATCAGAGTTGTTCTGGGCCCTTGTGCACTGTCCAGTTGGGAGACTGCTGGTAACAATGACAAGCGTCCGGGTAGCACGGCTGGGCCAGGAGAGCTGCACTGGGCTGTGGCAGTGCAGGGAGCCTGAGGACACCTGGTCTTAGGCTGGTGGTGGCTGGGGTTGGCCTGAGTGCTAAGGAGGACGGGCCCAGGCTGCTGGGGCAGGCTGGACCTGATGTCCATCTCAGAACAGACGTGTGGGGCAGCTGTGCCCAGGACTGGTGGGCTCAGAGGGTGGCAAATGTGGCAGAATAGGCCATGCCCTGGCCAGCTGGTGATGGCTCACTGCCCCCTGGGACACCTGAGGGCCCTACTGGGTTAAAGGGAGATACACTGGGCTGGGCGTGGTGGCTCATGCCTGTAATCCCAGCACTTTGGGAGGCAACGGCAGGCGGATTGCCTGAGCTCCAGAGTTTGTGACCAGCCTGGGCAACATGATGAAACCCCGTATCTACTAAAATATAAAAAATTAGCTGGGCGCGGCAGTGTGTGCCTGTAATCCCAGCTACCTCCTGGGAGGCTGAGGCAGGAGAATCGCTTGAACCTGGGAGGCGGAGGTTGCAGGGAGCTGAGATTGCGCCGCTGCACTGCAGCCTGGGTGACAGAGCGAGACTCTGTCTCAAAAAAAAAAAAAAAAAAAAGGAGACACACTGTAGGCATGGACAGAGGAAGGGGCTGGAGTCTCTAAATTCAGTGGGTGATATGCTCCAAATGCCACCTAGAAAGCAGAGCCCAAAGGAGGAAGCCTCGGACTGGGCTGTGGTCATCATCACAGTGCAGAGCTGATGTGGTCCCCAGGCCCAGAAATGCCTCTGGAGGCCCGACCCACACTGGGTGTCCCAGGTCCTCCCTGCAAATGGTGGGGGTGGGGTCGGGACGCCCCGTCAGTTCCGCGCTGCCTTCTTCTTGCCCCGAGGCCGCCGCCTCCTGCCCTGGAGCTTCTCCCTGCGGGCAGTGGCGGTGGTGAAGGTGATACAGTGGGTGTCCAGGAAGTCCAGCAGCCTGCGCGAGGACACACAGAGGCCGTTCTGCTTCAGCTCCGCCTGCAGCTCCCCCAGCTCAAAGGGCTGGTACAGCAGCACCTTTTGGTACAGGGCCGGCTTGGAGCGGATGTAGCATCTCAGCGCCTCGTCTGTGTCCGCCGCCTGCACGGCTGCCTGCGAGGCGCTGACCTCCTCCTCACCCTCCTCCTCTTCACCTGCAGACTCAAATGCCGCTCCAAATTCACAGGAGGAAGAACTGAAAAGAGCCAGACCAGGATGTTTTGCAACCCCTTTCTCTCCAGCCCCTGAGACCAGGTGCCTCTTTAAAGGAAGGAGGGTGTCTACAGGTCCCATGGAGCCTGGCCTGTGGCACAGGCGATCCGCAGCAAGGCAGGACGGGCCTGACAGATCCCTGCAGGCTACTTCAGCGGGATCCTGCCCCAGCCAGAAATGTCCAGCGTGTGGGGCAGGAACCAGGAGGCCTGTGCAGGGCTGGGGTCAGGGAATCAGCCCCCTAAACCCACCTGGTTTTCCCATAGGTCAAACCCAGAAGGTGATGGGGGTTTTTGAAGATTGGCCATTAGGCCTCACGCGTGCCAACCCTCACACCCACGGGCCAGAGGATACATGAGGCCACTGACCCCATCGCATCCATCCTGTTACCTCTGTGAGCTCAAGGAGCTGTCACTGCCGTCCACAGAAGTGGCCACGGATTCCTGGGAGGCTGGGAGCTGGGCATCATCATCAAGGCCTGGAGGTGCCTCCTTGGTGGGCGACCTGCTTGGGGGTGCGGGTGCGATGCTTTCATGATGCTTCCTTTGATGTCGGGGGCCCTTGGTCTTAGCAGGTCCCTTGGGCCTATGGGCCCCCGGTCCTGTGGTGGCCTCCTGCTGGGCATGGGCCCCTGCCCTTGAAGGCTTGTAGGTCTGGGAGGCGAGGGTCCGGCAGCGAGGCGCCTGCAGTAGCGGCTGTGAGGACTGGCTCTCATCCTCAGCGTCTGAGTCCAGGGTCTGGTGAGTGTACTGGAATATCTCCTTCAGCTTCAGAACCATCTGGCGTTTAGGCAGAGGGCGGACTCCAAACCTGACGGAGGGACAGGTGGGCCTCAGGACCCACCCACACAGCTGGTCCACACTCCACAATGTTCCCCATCTTAGCAAAGAGTGATGCCCAATGCATTCAGCGAATGGCTTGTGTGACAAACCATAGAGGCCTGACTTCTGTGAGCATCGGAGGTTAGTGTCTATTCTAGGCGCCAACTAAGCTTACTCTGAATATTCCAAAAGAAACCATTGTCAGCCAGGCACAATGGCTCACACTTACAATCCCAGCACTTCAGGAGGCTGAGGCAGGAGGATAGCTTGAGTTCAGGAGTTCAAGGCCAGCCTGGGCAACATAGCAAGAGCCCGTCTCTACAAAAAATACAAAACTTAGCCAGGCATGGTGGTGTCGCCTGGAGTCCCAGCTACGAGGGAGGATGAGGTGGGATCGCTTAAGCCTCACAGGTTGAGGCTACAGCGAGCCAAGATCACATCACTGTACTCCAGCCTGGGCAACAGTGAGATCCTGTCTCCAAAAATAAAAAATAAAAGATATGCTGCTCCCAGTTCTGAGGGATGGTGGCAGCAGAAGCTTCCCTGGGTGCCCGAGTGTAAGAGCAGTGTCATGTGGATGTGAGAGTTAAATGTTCTTTTTAAAAAACTCAGGCCTCCACTGGGCATGGTGGCTTACACCTGTAATCCCAGCACTTTGGGAGGCCAAGGCGGGTGGATCACGTGATCAGGAGTTTGAGACCAGCCCGGCCAACATGGTGAAACCCCATCTCTACTAAACAACAATTAGCCTGGCGTGGTGGCGCACGCCTGTAGTCCCAGCTACTCGGGAGGCTGAGGCAGGAGAATCTCTTGAACCCGGAAGGCAGAGGTTGCAGTGAGCTGGGATTGTGCCACTGCGCTCCAGCCTGGTGACAGAGCGACACTCCGTCTTTCAAAAAAAAAAAAAAAAAAATCAGGCCTCCTCACTCAGACTGCTCTGGCTAGAGGGCCATGTCTATCCACACGGAACATGGGGACCTGATGCCCAGGGGTGACATACAGGAGTCTCATGTGTTGCCTCCCTGGGGAATGGTACGCAGAGAGAACTGGGCAGCTCACCCGGCACCCAGCAGTCACGCATGCTCCCTAAAGGAGCCGACTGCAGGCCTTTCTTCCCAAGCCCAAGCCAGCTGCATCCACCAGACCCAAAGAGAACACGCAGGGACCCTTCCGCCCCCAGGCATGTGAAACCTGGTTATTTGTGGGAGGGAGAAGACCACCAACCTATCCAGTTCCTTCTTCAGCACCGGCGTCTCCATAATGGAATACTGTGGCATCGGTGTTATGGGCACTTTGGGGGGCAAGTCCTTCTTCCGATTTACACCTTCTGGGTAAAACAAAAGCAGCACACGTTTTAGCACGACGGACACGGACTGCCCATGTCTGATCCCAGTAGCGTGACCAAGAGGAATACTGCACTTGAAGGTAACCCAAGCATCGTTTTGCTCCATGAAAGCAACAACGGTCACCCCTTCCCTGTCTGGAGCAGGGGCTTCCCGATGACAGCATCGGTGGCACGCACTGAGGACCACACCATGTATAACACGGATGCCGGCTGAACATGGCTCCTGGGGCCGCTGAACCCAACAGCCTGGCATGTGACTAAAACTTAGGCATGGAAACTTCAAAATGTCTGCCCCACAGTGACAACTTGAGGCGACAATGGGCCACACTGATACTCTTCAGACAGGCTTAGACATCAGTTTTGTTTTTTAAAAATAATTCATCAATTAAAAAAACCCAGTTAAGGCCGGGCACGGTGGCTCAAGCCTGTAATCCTAGCACTTTGGGAGGCCGAGACGGGCAGATCACAAGGTCAGGAGATCGAGACCACCCTGGCTAATACGGTGAAACCCCGTCTCTACTAAAGAATATAAAAAACTAGCCAGGCGACGAGGCGGGCACCTGTAGTCCCAGCTACTTGGGAGGCGGAGGCAGGAGAATGGCGTAAACCTGGGAGGCGGAGCTTGCAGTGAGCTGAGATCCGGCCACTGCACTCCAGCCTGGGCGACAGAGCCAGACTCCGTCTCAAAAAAAAAAAAACCCAGTTAAAAAATGGGCAAAGGATGTGAACAGACATTTCTCCAGAGGAGATCTACAAATGGCCAATAAGCACGTGAAAAGATGCTGAACATCGTTAGTCATCAGGGAAATGCAAATCAAAACCACAATGAGATACCACTGCATGCCCACTAGGATGGCCATAACAAAAAACACAGAGGGCTCGGGCAACATGGCAAAACCCCATCTCTACAAAAAAAAAAAAAAGTTAGCTGGGGTGGGGGCCAAAGCCACCAATGTGGGCAGCTGTTTGTGGTTGTTCCAGCTATCTGGGAGCTGAGGCAGAAGGATCACCTCATCCAGAAAGGTTGAGGCTGCAGCAAGCTGTGAACACGCCACTGCACTCCAGCCTGGGCGACAGAGCAAGACCTTGTCTCAAAAAGACGAGCAAACAAACAACAACAACAAAAACAGAGTAACAAGTGTTGGTGGAGATTTAAAATGGTACAGTCATTTTGGAAAACAGTCTAGCAGTTCCTCAAAATGCTAAACACAGTTGCCATATGACCCAGCAATTCCACTCCTAAGTATAGAACCAAGAAGAATGAAAACTTACATCTACACGAAAACTTGCACATGAATATTCCTAAGTGGCATTATTAATAACCACAGAGTAAAAACAACCCGTATGTCCACTAATGGATGAATGGATAAGCAAAATGTGGCATACCATCAGTGGAGTATTAGTCAGACAGTATGCTCAAAGCTGGGGCAACATAGCAAGACTCTGTCTCTACTAAAAAAAAAAAAAAATTAGCCGGGCATGGTGGCAGCTGCCTGTAGTCCCAGCTGCTCAGAAGGTTGAGGTGGGAGGATCTCTTGAGCCTGGGAGGTCGAGGCTGCAATGAGCTGTGATTGCACCACTGCACTTCAGCCTGGGTGACACAGCAAGACCCCTGACTCAAAAACAGGCCAGGCACAGAGGCTCAGGCTTGTAATCCCAGCACTTTGGGAGACCAAAGTGGGTGGATCACTTGAGGTTAGGAGTTCGAGACCAGCTCGGCCAACATGGTGAAACCCCATCTGTACTAAAAATATGAAAAAATTAGCCGGGCATGGCATGGTGATGGGTGCTTGTAATCCCAGCTACTCGGGAGGCTGAGGCGGGAGAATCGCTTGAACCCGCGACGTGGAGCTTGCAGTGAGCCGAGATCGTGCCGCTGCACTCTAGCCTGGGCGACAGAGCGAGACTCCGTCTCAAAATAAATAAATAAATAAAAAGGTATAAATTACTGATCCGTGCCACAACATGTATGAATCTTGAAAACTGTATGCTAACTGAAAGAAGCCAGACACAAAAGGCCACACATTAGTAATACATGGCTCTGTTTATATGAAATGTCCAGGATAGGCAAATCCAGAGAGACAGAAAGTAGGTTCTTGGTTGCCGGGGCTGGGGGAAGGGGAAGGGGAGAGATTGCTCATGGGTGCGGGATTTTTGAGATGATGAAAATGTTCTGGAATTAGAGTGGTAACAATTGTACAACACTGTGAATGTACTAAGAACCACTGAACTGTCCATTTTAAAAGGGTGGATTTTATGGTATGTGAATTATATCTAAATGAAGCTGTT
>NW_012116300.1:294452-314617 GCF_000951035.1 Colobus angolensis palliatus | reverse complement strand
AACCCAAGAGGTGGAGGTTGCAGTGAGCCGAGATTGCGCCGCTGCACTCCAGCCTGGTGACACATTAGAACAGTCAGACTTTGCTGCTTCTGCCTTTTATGACCATGGAGCCCTTTGAGCCCCCGATGAAAGTGACAGGTTTTGTCTCCTGAGAAAGGCACGATTCTTCCTGTGGCCGCAGCATCATCCTGAAGCCTGCCTCAGATCTGCTCTGCAGCCTCCTGCAGCTGTTCTCACAGCACTGCCTGGGAACTGGCTAGAAATGCAAATTCTCGGTCACCCTCCTGAAGCGAGGCTCTAGGGCAGGCTGGGCCAACGGGTGCTATAAGAAGCTCTCCAGGTGCTTCTGAAGCCCCTGAGGGCCGAGGGCACCGCCTCATTTGTCTGGATTTGGGAGGAAACGGGCCCCCAGGCCACAGGCAGGTGTTCACTCACAGCCTGGCCTTTCTCCCAGTTGTGCTCTGCCCAGCCCGGCCCTCCTGGCCCTCCCTGGAGGTGCCTGGACGGGAGCAGCAGCACTGAGGGGGCCAACACCTGGGGCTCTGACTCTCCCCGGGGACTGAAATGAGCAGGGAGTGGCATTCCTGCACCTGAGGGGACCAGGAAGAATGGACCTCACAGCCTCTCACACTTGTCCCACCTGATTCTTTTTTTAATTGACGTGAAATTCACATAAAGAAATCGTAAAGGGAATAATTCAGTGGCATTAAGTATTCACAATGTTGTGCGACCATCACCTCTATCCATTTCCAAAACATTTTCAGCACCCCAAAAGGACATCCTGTACCCCCCAAAATGGGGAGCAGTTGCTCCCCATTCCCCCTCCCTCCAACCCAGGGCAACCACTAGCCTGAGTTCTCTCTGGATTTGCCTATTCTAGACATTTCATATCCATGATGCAGACAGCACATGACCTTGTGTGTCTGGCTTCTCAGCCGGCAGCATGTTTTTCCAGGGTCGTCCCCGCTGTGGCGTGTGGCAGTGCCTCATTCCTCGTGGTGGCCAAACGCTATTCCCTTCTCTCGCCGGGCCACGCGGGGCTCCCTATTCATCTGCTGGCGGGCCTTTGGCTTGCTTCCACCTTTTGGCGACTGTGAATAGCACCTCTATGAACGTGATGTCTGAGTCCCTGTTTTAATTCTCTTGGATACACAGGTAAAAGTGGAATTGCTGGGTCCTACAGCCATTCCACGGTTAATATTTTGAAGAACCACCCTGGTCTAATCTTAAGGCACGCCGATACTTGCTGAATGAGTGGTGGCCTTTGGAGGTGCCGGCTCCGTGTTCTGGAGAAGGGTCTGTAGATGTGGATTTTTAACACATGCCCAGGTGAGCACTGGATCCAGGTGAGTCTGGGAAACACTGACTTACTGGCTAAGAAGTGCAGCGTGAGAGCCAGCCTGGCTCTCCTCCACCGTGGAGGGGAGTCTGGAAGGCAGCGAAAGTGTCGTGCCTCAGGTCAGCAGGCATTCAGCGCCGCCAGCCCCTGGGCCTCATGACCGACCTCCACACCCCCTTGGTGTAAAACAGTAACAAAGACAGTCCCCTTCCCCAGCTCTCCTGGCTACTCACTGGGTGTCTCTAACCCTTCGGGCTTCTGAGCTCCACCGACGCTTAGCATCTGCGCTAGAGGAGGGGTCTCTGGAGGCCTCTGCTCTTCCCCGTCCCAATCGTCCCACAGAGCCGAATTCAGAAAGCTCAGCCTGCTGTTCCCCGGGGAACCCGCGCCCAAGGACTTCTCTTGCGATTTCCTGCGGGCAGAGCAGCTTCCTCGGATGGGGGTGGTGTCCAGGAGCCCCGGGGAGTGGCAGTCACAGCTGTCGGCAGCCTCCTTCATCCTGCGGCTGGGGCTGCTGGTGCTCAGGGGGCCGGTCCGCTCCAGGTTCCAGTGATCAATGGGAATTGGCGAGAGGGGCTCCATGTGCCAGCAGCAGTCGTCAACTGGAATTGGAGGGTCACTGTCCAGCGGGGGGCTGCTGTTGGCCTGATGGGAGGCCACCTCCTGCTCATCGTCACTGTCCCCGACTTCCACCACTTCACTCGCTGTGGTCTGGTTCAGGAAGCTTGGCCCAGGCGGAGAGTGTTTCAGGAACCACCTGCTGAAGTGGGCGCGGTCCCCTGAGATGGGACGTGGAGCCAGTGGAGAGGAGTGCGGGTGGCCCCCAGGGTGGGGATGGGAAGGGCTTTTGTGGCCTTGCCTTCTGCTGTCAGAAGTTCCTGGAGAGACGGGAGTGAGGCAGGAGGACGGTGTCTGGGGCGGTGGTGTCTGGGGCCTGATGACGGAAAACTTCTGTGCAGCCTCGTTCCCTTCCCTGCTTCCTACTGAGGCCCTGGGCGTGTGCTGTGTCACCGCCTCCACGGCCAGCCCGCTCCTGAGGCTGCTGATTTGGGTCTGGGAAGAACAGTCGCGGCTTCTGCTGGCCAGCGGGGTGGCGGGCACCAGCCATGAGGTGTCTGTGGTGCTGCCCTCGCCGGGGCTGCTCTCACGGTCACAGAACAGCCAGGGAGCCCCTCTGCTGCCCAAAGAGCCCTGGTTCTCCGGCAGCGCCCCCTCATCCTCCCGCTGCAGCGCAGCTTCCCTTCTTGGTGGGCTGTGGGAAGGTTCCTGATCTGCATCGACGTCAATGACGGAAAACAGCTCACAGGACCTAGGGCTAATTTCTAGAGCTTTCCTTTCTTCCAGAGGATCACTAGAAATGGACTTCATTTTGGTTTGTTCTAGCTCTAGTTCCTCATCGGAGTCCAGTAAGAGGATGACCTCATCTTCTTTGTTCACTTTGGATGAAGATTTCAGAGATGTGGAGCTCAAATGGTCAGGATTTGACTGGGTTAGGTCAATGGACAGAGATTTTTCTGGGGACATCAGGACCCCCTTATTTCTGCACTCTAGCATGGACCGACGCTCTGTGCCTTTCTGGTGGCCTGGCTCTTTAGACAGCGTGAGGATGCTCCTGTCCCTTTTCTGCTTTGATGGCACAGCTGGAGACAGCGAGGTTGGGGAGCCCACCTGGGAAGTTCCGCCGCGGGACTGGGGTGTCGACAGGGACAACCCGCTTGTGTGATGAGGCTGATGAGACCCGCGGGGTCTCCCACCCTGGGGAGGCCCCAGTAGGAAGCGGCACGGGTGTGGTGGAGACACCTGCCAGGGAGCCAGGCGATGAGAAACCTCCAGCCCCCTTTCCCTGACAGCGCCACTTCGTTCCTCAGGCTCACTTGTTACTTGGGACGGCTCTGAGATCTCTCCCTGAGTTGATGAGAAGAGCTGTTCGTAATCACCGGCATCATCCGAGTGCGGAAGGAGGCCTTCTTTTCTCTCTGCCCAGCAGCCCCTGGAAGGGCTGGAGCAACTGGAACGGCCAAGCGCCTCCTGCTCAGGGGCCTCTGCTCCCCGTGCCCCTGAGCGCTGGCCCTGGGGTGGTGGGAGAGGGCACTGTCCCACCTTCTCCCAGGTCGTGGTGGCCTCATCTCTTCCTGGCTCCGACGGCTCCATCTCCTCCACCTGGTCCCACTGTTCCTGCACCTGGACACTTGCTAGGAGCTGCCCAGAAACCGGACTGCCACCCTCCAGCCAGTCAGCATCCTCGCCAGCACCCACTGCTTTTTCTTCCTGGAGCAGCTTTCGCTGAGTAGCTGCGAATTCATATATTTCTTCCATTTCTGCTTCATTCACGTTTTCTTGATCTTCTTCGTGGTCCTTGGATTTCAACAAAGTCTCCGCTTCCTCCTCTTCATCTGCCCACATTGACCTCAAGAGTTCCTGGAAATTCTCGGCCCTGCTTTCGCAATTCTCAGCTTCCTTCTCCTCCCATGGTTTGCCCCCTGAGTCCGTGGTGACAGGCACCTGTTCGCACAGGTGAACAAGCTCGCTCACACCAAACCTGCAACACGAAACACCAAGGGTCATCGCCACTCTGCATGGAGACGGGCTCTGGGCACCCCAGTGGAGTGGCAGACCAGAGCAGAATCTTCACCAGGAGGAATGACCATGACCCAGGCCCTGCTCCCTTTGAAGATGGAGCCCACACTCCTTGCCAGAAACACCCAGGCCACTTCGCTCCAGAAACCAGAGACTGACAACACGTAAAGCAGGGCTTGCTAACTACAGCTGCAGACATAAAGGGGTGTGTCGGGCTGAATGTCAGGTAACAGGGATTGGCAGAGTTACAAAACTGGGGAGTCTGCTGTCTCAGAGGCTCTCAAGACATAGCATCAGGGCCAGGCATGGTGGCTCATGCCTGAAATTCCAGCACTTTGGGAAGCCGAGAATCACTCAAGGCCAGGAGTTTCAGATCAGCCTGGAAAACATAGAAAGTCTCCATCTCTACAAAAAAATGTAAAAATTAGCCTAGGAGTTCAAGGCTACAGTGAGCTGTGATCATGCCACTGCACTCCAGCCTGGGCAACCGCAAGAGACTCTGTCTCTGAAACAATAAAAAAGGCCATGCATGGTGGCTCATGCCCATAATCCCAGCACTTTGGGAGGCGGAGGCAGGAGGATTGCTTGAGGTCAGGAGTTCAAGAACAGCCTGGGCAACATAGCGACACTCCATCTCTCCAAAAAATAAAACATAAATGAAAAGACATGGCATCAGACACAATCCACAGCAGACCAAGTCCTTGCATCAGCCCAGGCCAGTGGGCAAGCCAGCCAGCCATCTGCTTGAAGGCTCTGTGGCCTAGTCAGTATATTTCCAACCCCAGAGGCTGAGCTGTTCCTTTCCTAAGAAAGCAGCAGAGGGAGGACACAGGCTTGGATCAGCGACCCAGGCCCTGTCCAGAGGCACAACACTTGTCCCTCTGAGCTGCTGCCTCTCTCCTAAGATGCTGGCTGGGCAAGCCAAGGGAGCTGCGACATCTGGGATGCAGCCTAAGCATTCTCTCCATGCCGTTTTACAGGACTCTGGAAGGGACTGCCATTGCTCAGGTCTAGCGGTGGAACGATCACTGAGCAGCAGTGTTTGGGGGGCACGGTAGCCAAGGGCCATTCTCTTATCACACATAGGGGGTTAAAAACCACAGGACTCAATAGAGTCTTCCTGATCCTATTTGGCACCCCTGCAAGTGTCAGTTCTGGCGTGTCTGTTCTGGCCTGACTTTCACCTAACACGCCCTGTTCTACAGGGTCATCGCTGGCCATGAACTTGGGATTAAAAGGTATACACAGGACTGTTGGTTCTCTTGGCCTCAGCCCCGAAGCCCCGAGCCCTCTGCAGCAGCACAACCCTCCCCAGAGCTGTCAACCTGCCAGTCCTCGCCAGTTCCTTTCAAAGGCTGGGGAGCAATCCAGACCTGTGGGCCAGGGAACTCAGCTCAGAGCTCAGGCCAGGAGGAAGGCCAGTGTCCGCGGTATAGAGGTAGTGCAGGAATGCGCAGGCGGCCTCGGTGCTCACGTCACCCAGCAGGACACGCTGGGTCGGAATCCCGTCCTCTACAGCGGAGAAGCCTTCGTTGTTCACCTGAAGGTGAAATGCAACACAGAGGGTTTACTGACCAGACACTTGTACTTGGAGCAAAGCAGACGCTCTGGGGTGTCCTGCAGGTCACTAGTCTTTTTATTTTTCTTTTTAGAGACAGTGTCTCCCCGTGTCACCCAGGCTGGAGTGCAGTGGTGTGATCATGGCTTACTGCAGCCTTGAACTCCTAGGCTAATTTTAAATTTGAATTTTAATTATTTAATTAATTTATTTATTTTGAGTTGGACTCTCTCTCTGTTGCCCAGGCTAGAGTGCAGTGGCGAGCTCTTGGATCACTGCAACTTCCACCTCCTGGGTTCAAGTGACTCTCCTGCATCAGCCTCCCAAGTAGCTGAGCTTGCAGGTGCCCAGCACCATGCCCAGCTAATTTTTTGTAGTTTCAGTAAGAGACGAGGTTTTGTTATGTTGGCCAGGCTGGTCTCAAACTCCTGACCTCAGACGATCCACCCTCCTTGGCTTCCCAAAGTGCTGAGATTACTGGCCTGAGCCACTGCACCCAGCCCCTAGGCTAATTTTTAAATTTTTTTTGTAGAGATGGGCTCTCACTATGTTGTTCAAGCTGGTCTTGAACTCCTGGCCCCAAGGGATCCTCCCACCTTAGTCTCCCAAAGTACAGGGATTTTAGGCTTGAGCTGCTGTGCCCAGTCCCTAGTCTTATAAGCAGCTCCATGCCCCAGGAAAAGCATTAGCCACTGTTTATGCAGATTTTTGGCCAATAATTTTACAGGTGAGGCCTAACACTCCTCTTTTGTCAAATCATATTGGGACTAGATATTCTAGGACCCAGTTAGAGTCCTCTTGATAGACACAACTGGGCTCCAGAACTTTGACAGAGACTGAGAATAGCTCCCTGAGTTCCTACCCACACTCAAGTCAAATGCTTTCAAGTCAGAAAGCAGAAGGTTCATCAGCAACTCATCCCTGAAGAGATCAATTATGAGCTTTTGTCATTATGCAAATAGAGGAAAGAGAAAACAATTCTGGGAAACAATGGATTTTCTTTTTTGTTTTTTTGTTTTTGACTCTGTCGCCCAGGCTGGAGTGCAGTGGCGCGATCTCAGCTCACTGCAAGCTCCGCCTCCCAGGTTCATGCCATTCTCCTGCCTCAGCCTCCCGAGTAGCTGGGACTACAGATGCCCGCCACCTCGCCCGGCTAATTTTTGAATTTTTAGTAGAGACGGGTTTCACTGTGTTAGCCAGCATGGTCTTGATCTCCTGACCTTGTGATCCGCACACCTCGGCCTCCCAAAGGGCTGGGATTACAGGCGTGAGCCACCGCGCCCGGCCGAACAATGGGTTTTCATTCCACAGAACAAAACACTGATGCTTCCTGGTTCTGAGGCTACCCTCACACTCACTCCTAACCTCAAGTGTGGGTCTGGATCTCTTCTCCGCGTGCTAGAGAAAGGGATGGGTGGGAGGGAAAAGGTGAGGACATTGTGGGGCAGGAAGTGAGGGAGATGGGGGTGGTAGAAAGGGCATCTGAGACATGGGGAGGCCTGGTTGGAGAAAGGCAGGATTAGAGAGGGAGAGAGAGGAAAAGAGGGCACACGGTGGCCTGCGTACTTACATACTGGATGAGGAGCGGGCATCGGGCATAAAGCACGAACTTGTGGGCGTAAAGCACCTCCCCGCTGTCTGTCTGGAACTGGACATCACTCAGGTGTGGGTTATTGACCATGGCACCAAAGTCAGCAACCAGCAGCCCAAGGGAGAGCTGAAGCGGGAGGAGAGGAAGAGCTGTCACCTCCCCACCTCTGTTCTTCTGCCGGGGCAGTGGGAAGCTCCCCACATGGAGGTGGTGTTAGGGTGGGCCAGGAGCCAGGACCTGCGTTCTCCTTTCCTCTCCAAAATGGTTCCCACGATGGGCTCAACCTCTGAGTGACCCTAAGGCCCTGAGCAGCACAGAAGAACAAAGCACTAGCTTGTTCCTCTGGCTCTTGCCAGTGGGTTCCCTGGCACCCGTGGAGAAGCCAGACATGGGGCTAGACGTGAATTCACAGCGCTGGCAGCTCCTGCACTGTGTGGGCCAGGCTGTGGGGTACCTAGGCTTTGAGGAGGTGCGCCCGTCCCCTGTGACGGACAAGCACCCTGTGTCCAAGCAGCTCGGGGACCTGGCCAAGAGGACAGCCGGGTCCAGTATGTGATGATGTCCCTAGGCTGGCCTTGGCATGAAGTGCTTGGTTAACACTGACATGCAAATGGGAGGAGGTCCACTCTAGAGAAAAGCCAGCTCCCACCCTGGGTCCTCCCCACACAGCACACTGACAGGGAGGCCGGGCCAGTCTGCTCAGCTGTGCTCTGGAGCCCAGCCCAGGACCTGCACAGAGGGGAGGGACAGCAAGCCCTCGGTGAGCTCGCAGCTACTGAGGAACGAGCAGAGCGTGCCTGGATGGGGCAGCCACGCTGAGAAACTGCAGTCCCTCTACACTCCTGGGACCCGGGACAGAGCAGGCTCTGGGGCCTCAACCCCAAGGTGCCCCACGGAGTCACAGACAGAAAAGGCAGAAGCCTTGTGGCAGAGCCCCTAGAGGGGCGCCGGGGCGGCTGTGGGTCCGTGGCTCTGCTCACGCATGTCAGCAGGTGGCAGCCTTCTGGAAAGCAGAGACCTTCTTGAGAGGCCGCCGCACTTGCATTGGGGGCCAGAGGCCGGCGGTGAGCCAACCCCATCACACGTGTGGCAAGCGGGAGTGGCCGGGACCACAGAGCGTGGGACAGAGCCAGTCCTTACCGAGGCGCGGCCGCCGCTTTCCAGGTGCTTCTCCTGCGATGGCACCACAAAGCCAGTCAGAGGAAGGCCGCCGGGCACCACGTCCAACCCTGAGCGGAGGATTCACAGGTTAAAGGAACGTCACAGCCCAGCCACATCCACCACCAAGAAGACAGCGGTGGCCACGGGCTGAGCCTTCAGGCAAAGCAAACCCGCACGCCCCGTTTCTCTGTGTTAGCCAGGATGGTCTCGATCTCCTGACCTTGTGATCCGCACCCCACCAGGGAGGTAAGACAATAGCAAAACAGCTCACCCAGAGGATTCACTTGCTGTGGGCAGACAGCTCTGTCTTTGGAAGGAAAGTCATGACAGAGTTGTCAACGCCACATTCACCTTTGAGAAAAAATGAAAGCGCCCAGAGGCTGTGTGTTCTCCCAGCAGGTCAGAGCTGCCGCCACAGCGGCACAAGAGCAGCCTCAGCCGCGGGGAAGGGAGGCCCAGGAGGGCAGGGCTGGCCCTGGAGTCCCACCCAGCATCTCACCTGCAGCCCCTTCCGAGCCAGCCAGGCCCCCACTGCTGGGCCACGGGCTGGCGCTCAGTCCCTCCCTCGCCAGGTCCACGAGGTCCTGCAGAGCCTGGTGCTCCCTCTGGCTGGCCGAAGGCGATGGCCCCCTGGAGCCACGGCCTACAGGGGGGGTGCTGTGAAGAGCGGGTGACCTTCGCTCTGAGTGCTCAGGTGGCACCAGCGGCGGCATGGGCTCCTGCATGAGGGCCTGAAAGAAGCCAGTAAGCAGAGTGACCGTGTGGTCGCTGTCACTGACGCACACACTGCAGAAGCCGTCACATGTGGTATGCATGGCTGGACCTAAAACTACAGAGCAGGACGCAGGCTGTGGGGACGGAGCTCCAGCCACAGCCCGGGGCAGTCCTGGGACGTTTTTCCCCAGCACTCATGCCAACATGCTCCTCCTCTGTCACGGCCAAGGCCAGGCCTTGGCATCTGTTTGCACAAAGGCTTGTCAGGCCAGGGGGGCCCAGGCCTGCCACCTTCCCGAAGTCCATGGCAGGAGGACACTTGCTGCAGGGCTGTCTGGAGTATGTGTTTCAAATGCAGGTTCCCGGGCTCCGTCTGAGGCATTTTGCCAGCTGCCCTGGGACTCTGCTTTTTTTTTTTTTTTTTTTTGAGACGGAGTCTTGCTCTGTCGCCCAGGCTGGAGTGCAGTGGCCAGATATCAGCTCACTGCAAGCTCCGCCTCCCGGTTTACACCATTCTCCTGCCTCAGCCTCCCGAGTAGTTGGGACTATAGGCACCCGCCACCACGCCTGGCTAGTTTTTTTTTGTATTTTTTAGTAGAGACGGGGTTTCACCCTGTTCACCAGGATGGTCTCGATCTCCTGACCTCGTGATCCGCCCGTCTCAGCCTCCCAAAGTGCTGGGATTACACGCTTGAGCCACCGCGCCCGGCCCCCTTTTTTTTTTTTAAGACAGAGTCTCTCTTGTTGCCCAGGCTGGAGTGCAATGGCATGATCTCGGCTCACTGCAACCTCCGCCTCCCAGGTTCAAGTGATTCTTCTGCCTCAGTCTCCCGAGTAACTGGGATTACAGGTGTGTGCTACTATGTCCGGCTAATTTTTGTATTCTTAGTAGAGAAGGGGTTTCACTATATTAGCCAGCCTGGTCTCAAACTCCTGACCTCATGATCACCCACCTCAGCCTCCCAAAGTGCTGGGATTACAGGCGTGAGCCACCGCGCCCAGCCGGGACTCTGCATTTTCAACAAACTCCAGGAACACACTCTGGTGGAAACCAAGGGTCCTCCCTGATCCTACCCAGAGTACCATGTAGCTGCTGGACAGAGAAGAAAGCTGCAGCCACCGAGCGCCCCTCTGGCCTCCTCCCACCTCTGCCTTTTCTTCCTGGACTTTTCATCACCTGGCTGTGGATACCCAGTGTTGCAGTTCTGGGACCGCCAGCCTCCCGCAAAAGCCTGTCCCATGTGCCTGAGGGGAGGGACTCACCTGGGCAGGCCGCTGGGGCACGAGGGGAGGGACCAGCCTGGCCGTGTAGAAGGCCTCCATGGCCCAGGCCCCAGTCAGTGCACTGCCCTCCCACAGAAAGCTCTGCTTGCATTCAGGTGGAGGAGGACACTGGCCCGCTCTTTCCCACCTTTCCTTTAAAATCCTGCTGGCAGGAAGTGGTGGCGTGCTAGACAATTCCACTTCCTCAGAGAGGAGCAGGGCCACACGGTCCTCTATCTGTCGGCCTGTGGTTTCAGAGTCCTGGACTAACAACAATGGGGGAGACACTGGGGGTTTCTTCTTGCGACTTTTCTTCTCTAGAGAGAAACAAAAGCGACACCATCAACGGTGGAGTCAGTCCCCTCCCCCGGGACCCGCTGGTGGTCTCTCCCAGGGCCACTGTTCTGGCCACACAAACCTGCTTCTGGTTTTATCCTCTCAGAAAAGGCACTTTCCAGCCTGAGGGCTGGCACAGCCGCACACGGCTCCATCTCCGACCGGGACAGAGCCATGGCCACCAGCAGGTCCTCGGACGGTGCCTCGTCCACCTTCCGCCTCTTCCGTGGCTCCTTCTTGCTGGCGGGTCCTCTCCGTTTCAGACTTCCGCCATGATCACTGAAGCGAGAAGACAGCCAAAAAGAAAAGTTACTGGGGCTAGAGGAGTGCATGCTTCTCAGGTTGGTCACATTGGCCTGGAGAGGGCTGGGCCTGAGAGAAAAGCGACGGATGTGGACCTGCCAGGCAGACCCCTCCCCCACTTCTATTGCCTCGTGTGAACTCATTCAATCACAGGCCAAAAGTTCAACATGGCCCAGGCACGGGAGCGTCTGGGTTCCTTCACGTCCTGCTGTCCAGCAGGTCATGGCAGATGTCCAGAGCCATCTGTGGTACCTGCACATCCTCATGTGGCCAAGCCCGTCCAATGGAGTCAACAATCGATGGCTCTAAGCAGGCTCCCTGGACTCCCACCACCTTCACCCATCAATACTTCCGACGCTCCTTACACGGTCTCGGCCACACCGGCAGAAAAGGATCCCTTGCCTCCTGCAGGGCTCCAGGGCAGTGCCTCTGCCCATGGCCAGAAGGAAGGGCTTCCCAGCTTAGGCTGCCAATGGTCAACACGACACCAGCCGCCACGGGACTCTGCACTTTCAATGGGCAGCAGCGCGTTTGGTTTGGAGGAAATGAACAGGAGTTTTCAGCTGGAGAGAACCTAGGCTGCCTGGGTGACTCCCAACAAGCTGGGCAAGGAGGAGGGCAGAGGCGACAAAGGAACTTAGCACAAACCGGGCCCACCTTCCCTGCACGGCAGTCATGCCTCTGGCTTTTGCAAAAGCCCGTGCTCTCCACGGGGCCAGGGATGGCTCACATTCACCTTCCTAGGAACCTGGATAACCACAGCCTCCCAGTGGGAAAGGAGCCGCCTGGGCAGCCCAGGACCCTGCCTCTGTGAGGGGAATGCAGACTCTGTCCCCTCCTCACTGCCCAGCAGGCCAGGTTTGGACTGTGGGGAAAGAGTATGAGGTACTCTGGCCGGGGCATGCGTTCTGAGGACCACAGGCTTGGCCTTGGGGGAGGGAAGGGTCCAAAGACCCTATAAGGGCATCCAGCTCCTGTAGTTTTCTACTCTAACAGCCTTCTAAACGAATCCACATACATCTAGTTTCAGTACTTGGAGGTATTCTAAAAAGCAGACATACTTTATCTGAGCCGGTGCTTTTGGTGTGGTCCTGCCAAGAAAGAAGCAATGGCTTAGATGACCTCTATTCTAAGGCCTCAAGGCTTGCACCCCTACCATGCTGGTGTGGAGGTGCTAAATATAGATGGGCTCCCCCACCAAGAGAATCCCCTCTACCCTCTGCCATCTCAGCCCCAACCCAGCTCGGCTGCCCATGACCTGTGTGCAAAGCAGCGGGTGGGACAAAGAGTCATCGCCTTTGGCGTTCCCTTTGCTCTTGACAGCAGTCTCAAACCTGGAGGAGTCAAAGGACCAAGTTGCCTTTGTTCACTGTGAAGCTGGTGTCAGCTCTAGCGTCCTCAGCAGCAGGACAGGGTAGAGCAGGGCCAGCCCTCTGGCACTTGTGTGGCTGTGGTTTGCATGCTGAGGACTTGTGTCCTGGCTATGAGCAGGGCCTCTAAAAATCTTCTGTCTCACCAACTTTGTTGTTGTTTTTGTTTTATGAAGACAGGTTCTTGCCCTGTCGCCCAGGCTGGAGTGCAGTGGTGCAATCACAGCTCATTGCACCCTTGACCTCCCAGACTCAAGCGATCCTTCCGCCTCAGCCTCCCAAGTAGCTGGGACTACAGGTGTGCAGCACCAGCCAGCTAATTTTTTAATTTTTTGTAGTGATGGGTCTTGCTGTGTTGCCCAGGCTGGTCTTGAACTCCTGGGCTCAAGTGATCCTTCTGCCCTTGCCTCCAAAGTATTCAGATTACAGGTGTAAGCTACCGTGCCTGGCCAGTCACCAACTCTTTGAACTGTGCTGAATAATCTTATGTTAACAGTGTGAAAACTGGACTGCGCTGAGGTGGAAACCATGGCATACAACAATGAAATGGATGGAGTAAAGTGACTACCAAATTCTTAGATGTGGTAGAGCAGCAGTCCCCAACCTTTCTGGTACCAGGAACTGGTTTCATGGAAGACAGTTTTTCCATGGGACACGAATCGGGGAAATGGTTTCAGCATCAAAGTGTTTCACCTCAGATCACCAGGCTTTAGAGTCTCATAAGGAGAGCTCAACCAAGATTCCATGCATGCGCAGCTCGCAATGGGGTTTGTGTTCCTATGAGTCTAAGGCCACCACTGATCTGACAGGAGGCGGAGCTCAGGCGGTAAAACTTGCCTGCCCACTGCTCACCTCTTGCTGTGTGACCAGGTTCCTAATAGGCCACAGATCGGTACTGGTCCGAGGGCAGGGGGTTGGGGACCCCTGCACTAGAGGGTACCGACTGCGGGTTCATAGGATTGGAAACTCAGGAAGGACCTTGAGGAAAATAGTGTGATGATCGTTTCTGCACCCATCTAAAGGGGCAGGTCCAGAGCCTTCCAGAATGCAGACTCTGTCCCCTCCTCACTCCCTTCTAGACTGTACCTCATTTCCACCCAAGTGTTTCATTTCCAGAATGAAAGAGGGCTCTTTTTTCCTCCACCATAAAAAGCTTCTTTTTGGCCGGGCGCGGTGGCTCAAGCCTGTAATCCCAGCACTTTGGGAGGCCGACACGGGCGGATCAGGAGGTCAGGAGATCAAGACCATCCTGGCTAACACGGTGAAACCCCGTCTCTACGAAAAACTACAAAAAAAAAAAAAAAACTAGCCGGGCGAGGTGGCGGGCGCCTGTAATCCCAGCTACCCGGGAGGCTGAGGCAGGAGAATGGCGTAAACCCGGGAGGCGGAGCTTGCAGTGAGCTGAGATCCGGCCACTGCACTCCAGCCTGGGTGATAGAGCGAGACTCTGTCTCAAAAAAAAAAAAAAAAAAAAGCTTCTTTTTTTTGTAGACAGGGTCTCACTCTTGTCCAGGCTGAAGTGCAGTGGTGCGATCTTGGCTCACTGCAACCTCTACCTTCTGGGTTCAAGTGATTTTCCTGCCTCAGCCTCCCAAGTAGCTGGAATTACAGGCATGTGCCACCATGCCCAGCTAATTTTTGTATTTTTAGTAGAGACAGGATTTTACCATGTTGGCCAGGCTGGTCTCGAACTCCTGACCTCAGGTGATCTGCCCACCTTGACCTCCCCCAATGTGCTGCGATTACAGGTGTGAGCTACCGCGCCCGGCCCATAAAAAGCTTTTTTAAATAGAAAAAGCCCTGAGTGCACACAGCAATATTTGGCTTGGTTTTCTTCCTTTTCGTTGACTCACCTGGACACTGGCAGGCTGCTGCTCCCCTCAGGCTGTGCTGTCTGCAGCCGCACAGCCTGCAGCAGGAGCTGGGGGCCAACCTCCATCTTCACAGCACACTGCTTCAAGTGGCTGGTTCTGCTCTTTAAGGTAAGAAATGGTTTCCCACAGATCGGGCACTCAGGGATCTGAGGCACGGAAGGTCTTAGTGCCTTTTCAGCTTCATCCAGGCACCTGAAGGAAGACAGTTAATACAGGAGAACCACCCTCCCTGGGAATGTGGATTGGAGCAACTGTGGGTCCAGGTCATCATGGATGTGCTGTGGTCAAAGCAAGTTCCCCAAAGCTAATCCCCTCCACACAGCCTGACTCCGTCTCCTGGCAGTCAGCCCCTAGACACTACACTTAGGTATCTGTTAGCAAAGCTGGCTAAATAAAGCAAGGAAAGATTAAATGCAGTTACATGATAACTTAGAAATTCCACTCCTAAGTGTAGACCCCCAAGAACTGAAAGCAGGTACCCAAACAAATACATGAAACCCATGTTCACGGCAGCTCTATCCACAATCCCAAAGGGTAGAAATGCTCCAAATGTCGGTCAATGGATGAAAGGATAAACCACGGTCATATTCCTCATCTAAGAATGGGAAAAAAACACAGTCTATCCATAGGATGAGATACTACTCAGCCACAAAAAGGAATGAAGCCTGTCCCATGCCACAACATGGATGAACCTCAAAAACAACATGCTCAGTCAAAGAAGGCAGACACAAAAGGACAACTGTGCAATTTCAGAATCGGCAGATCCATCCAGACAGAAAGTTGATTAGTGGTTGTCAGGGGAGAGAGGGGCAATAGGGAGTGGCTGCTAATGGGTGGGGATTCTTTTGGCGGTGATGAAAATAATCCAGAAGTGATTGTGGTGACAGTTGTACAACTGTGTGAATAAATGGGTGAACTATATGTTCTGTGAATTATATCTCAACAAAGTTATTTTTTAAAAAGGGGTAGGTTGACAACAAAGCTGAAGTGCTATTTTCACAGTAAGGTGTGGAGATCCCCACTCCAGCCCTGGGGTGCCCGGGGATTCTGGTCACGTACACGGGACAGGTGACGGCCCAAGCTGCCCCCACCTGTTTACATGCTGTTCCCTTCGGGTCACGTTCATGGCTGAGAGGTTCTTTTGACAAATCTGGCAGAAGAACAACCCCTTTTCCTCCAGGCTATCATCCTGTGCCGATGCTCCTACCCGTGCAAACTCCTGCTGCAGGGTCAAGGCCACCGCAGCGTCGCTCTCTGGGGCAGGGGGCCCAAGCGCAAGCACTGTGGAGAAGCACCAAAGATCCGTGAGGATCAACTCCAAAGACAAGCTCACCCTCAGACCTCTGCTCTGTCGGTTCTTGCAGACCATGGGGAGCAGGGGGAGCACAAATAAACCAGAACCCAGCTCCACTCTGCAGACCGGTGACTTGGGCACTGTCCAGTGAGACTGGGCACTAGTCAGCACCCCTGCAACAGCCGTCTCCAACTTTAACATGCATATGCATTGCCTGGGAAGCTTGTCGACACTCGAATTCAAATTCAGGGGGTCCGGGTGCAGCCTGAGACTCTCTGCCTTCCTAGCAGCCCCCAGGCTTGGCGATGCTGGCACCGCAGGACCACTCTGAGTAGCAAGGACCTAAACTTCCCCACTTCTGCTGCCGTCGGCTACCTTGGGCATTGCAGGTTCACAAGGCTCATATTCCAACAAAGCTAGATGTTCTCTTCGAAGCTCAACCTTTCCTTCTGACCTTTTACTGCCCGTGATAAAACCAGGGCAGAGTGAAATGCCCTTGGCGGTTAAAAAGCAGCATCTCTTACTTCACATCAGACCAAAGAATGGACTGATTCTGGTCTTGAGATGGCTCCCAGGATGGCCCATCTGGTATTGCTGAAGCAGACCCCTGTCACTCACGAGGGATATGCCCTGAACGCCTCATAAACCCCCAAGTTCTTGATGGCTGTGGCCTACCAGTGCCTGCCACTGAGGCCAGCAAAACAGCACACCTTCATTTTGGTCTTCTTTTTTTTTTTTTTTTTTTTTTTTTTTTTTTTTTTTTCCTGAGACGGAGTCTCACACTCTGTCCCCAAGCTGGAGTGCATCGACGTGATCTCGGCTCACTGCAACCTCCGCCTCCCAGGTCCCAGTGATTCTCCTGCCTCAGCCTCCTCAGTAGCTGGGATTACAGGTGCACACCACCACACCTGCCTAATTTTTAGTAGAGACGGGGTTTTACCATATTGGCCAGGGTGGTCCTGAATTCCTGACCTCAGGTGATCTGCCCGCCTTGGCCTCCCAAAGTGCTGGGATTACAGGTGTGAGCCACCGCATCCAGCCTGGTTTGGTGTCTTAAAGAAATGGTTTATCTCTTTCTGAGAGCTTGCTGGGTGTGATGTGAAGATACAGAGAGAACTGAGTCAAATGCTGGGCAGGGGCGGAGCTCACACCAGCTGGGTGCCTCCTCTACACCTCACATGTGCATCCAGGACTGATGCCTCAGCAGGACATCAAATCACTCACTGCCTGCTGTGGACCCTGGGGCGGCCTGAGACTCCTCGGTGTTACTGAAGTGAAATCTGCAATGCAATGCCAAGAGCCTGCATACTTATTAGCTCTAGGTCCGCCAATAATGGTTTCTTCCTATTTCTTTTACTTTTGTAAATTTTCATCAGAAATGAGAATCCATATTGTTTCGGGGATGGAGAACAGAAGCACCTGGCATTATTATGCTTATTGGGCTGGTGCTGCACCAAGTACACAGCAGCTATGGGGCACCGGCTCCACACGCTCTCACCTGGAGCCAATGAGCCTCTAATCCACGCAGAGTGGGGCAACCCGCGGCAACCCAAGGGTTAGAGGAGGGAGTTAAAGGATCCCATAAAGAAATAAACAAATCCAGAGAGTAGGAAATCTTATAATACAATTAGCCTAGCCTCTTCAAAAACTCAGTGTCATGGGGCTGGGTGCGGTGGTTCACACCTCTAATCCTAGCACTTTGGGAGGCTGAGGAGGGCTGAGCTTAGGAGTTCAAGACCAGCCTGGGCAACATGGCGAAACCCGTGCAAACTCCTGTTTCTACTAAAAATACAAAAAAATTAGCCGCGTGTGGTGGTGGGTGCCTGTAATCTCAGCTACTCAGGAGGCCGAGGCACGAGAATAGCTTGAACCCGGGAGGCCGAGGTTGCAGTGAGCCGAGATCGCGCCACTGCACTCTAGCCAAGGCTCTGTCAAAAAAAAAAAAAAGTCAGTGTCATGGAAAACAAAAGAAAACAAGTGGACTATTCTAGAATCTAGGCCTTAGGAGACTGCTGAGCTACAGCAATATGCAGCATGTGAACTTACTGAATCCTTGTCCAGAAAAAAAAGAAACCAGCTACAAAAAATAACCTTGAGACAACCGGGGAAATTTGAATTTGAACTGGATGCCAGGCACTATTATGGAATTAAGCGTGATAATGGTATTGTAGTTATGCAGCAGAATCTAGGGGTGAAGGATCCTGATGTCTATAACTTACCTTCAGATAATATGGAAGAAAAATATGTATATTTGGCTAGGCACAGTGGCTCGCGTCTGTAATCCCAGCACTTTGGGAGGCTGAGGCAGGCAGATCACGAGGTTAGGCGTTTTGAGAACAGCCTGGCTGGCCAGCATGGTGAAACCCCATCTCTACTAAAAACACAAAAATTAGCTAGGCGTGGTGGAATGTGCCTGTAGTCCCAGCTACCTGGAGGCTGAGGCAGGAGAATGGCTTGGACCCGGGAGGTGGAGCTTGCAGTGAGCAGAGATCGTGCCACTGCACTCCAGCCTGGGTAACAGAGCAAGACTCCATCTCAAATAAAAAAAAAAAAGAAAGAGGGCCAGGTGCAATGGTTCACACTTGTAATTCTAACACTTTGGGGGGCTGAGGTAGGCAGATCACTTGTCAGGAGTTCGAGATCAGCTGGCCAATTTGGCGAAACCCTGTCTCAACTAAAAATACAAAAATTGGCCAGGTGTGGTGGCGCACGCCTGTAAACCCAGTGGCTGGGGCAAGATAATTAATTGCTCGAACCTGGGAGGCGGAGGTTGCAGTGAGCCGAGATCATGCCACTGCACTCCAGCCTGGAGCAAGGCTCTGTCTCAGAAAAAAAAAAAAAAGAGGAAGAGGAAGAGGTACCTTATCAAGGAAGCTAGGTGGGAAATGAGCCCAGAGACTCTTCAATCTCTGGCTAGATCCAGTGAAGTGGCAAAGGTAAAACATCACGCAGAGAGCCTATCCACAGAAGAAACCCAACAAATGCTGATTCCTTCCTGCCTCCCTTCCTCAGTTATGTTAATAAACTATCTCTGTGTGGAAGACAGAAACACACTCAGCATACCATTCCTCGCCATCATCTCCTCTTGAGGATCCTTTGGGACATTTTCTTCCTGTGCAGCCTCGAGGGAGCACTCTTCTGAAGCATGTCTCAAACGCTCGGGGTCTGCTCTCTTGAACTGCTGCATTCGCTGTAGGACCAATTGTGCTGTGCGGGGTTTGGAGGGACTTGGCACTGCTGTTGTCAAACAGGAAGGAGGAGGCTGAGAGTCGCTGTTGGGTGCATTCTCTGGCAAGAAGGGAAATATTCACAACCATCTGTTGTAGCTGGAGAAATAAAAGACTTTTCCACCAGACACAGGTTAGACGCAAGTTTCAGGCGTCCTTTATCAACTAGTTTAGGTTTGACTCACAAATGTGAAGAGGACTGGTTGCTTGTTGGTAACGTCTTTGTTTATGGCAATACAGACATAAATATCAATGACAGGAGGGGAATGGGATGTGACCGCTAATGAGCACGGGGTCTATTTTTAGGATAAAACTGTTCTCAAGTTAGGTAGTGGTGGAGTTGGACAACTCTGAATATACTAAAAACCACTGAGCCACACCCTTTTAAAGGGTGAATTTAATGGAATGTCAATTATACCCCAATAAAGCTATTTTTAAAGAAATATTAACGACAAAGGTTTATGTCCTAGATCAGTTCTTCTTTAACTTGGGATCCACAGATCTTCAATGGGGATCCAGGGACCCCATGAAGTTGTATGCCAGTTCTGCAGGTGTGCGCATGGATATGTGTTTTGGGGGAACCACGCATAGATTTCATCTGACTGGAAAAGAGCACGAGAGACCAGTCAAGTTGGTGAGGCAACACTGTTGACGCCTTCCAGCAGTCTCTGTGACCTGAGACTCTACCAGCACTCTACCGAGAGGTTCTTAAGACCAGGAAGTCAGGGCAAGGAAAATTTAGAAACAGAACTCAGGAGCTCAGAGAGCCCATGGTGTATTACACATGCAAGGCTGGTTTTCAGTTTTGCATGAAGAATGTGTACTAAGCATATAGCTCAGTATATCAAGGGCAACAGAGCAAGAAAACTGCTTTAAACAAACCGTTAAAAAATTATCCAGGTGCGGTGGTGGGTGCCTGTGGTCCCAGCTACTCGGGAGACTGAGGCAGAGAGGACTGCTTGAACCTGGGAGGTCAAGGCTGCAGGGAGCTATGATAGTGCCACTGCACTCCAGCCTGGGTGACAGACCAAGACCCTGTCTCTAAAAACTAAGTAAGTAAATAAATCAGTGACAATAACAAAGGAAAAGATTAAAAGGTCTTCTGAGAGAGAAACAAAAAAAACCTGAAGATTCTCCTGGGACTTGAGCCCACATAGCGCCCTCATGCGGCCCTCTCAGCAGCCTCTCCAAATTGGCTGGCCCAGTCCAACTTACCCACTTTGGAATAAATTCAAGAAAACAAGAGAAGCAACATTATTGTGTTGTTTGTGGAACTCATGTCAACCACATAACAGAATTTCATAGGAAATTCTTGAAAGAGCAGAGGACTCCAAACATAATCATGTGAACAATTCACACAGGAGTTATATTTTTCTTGACTGTTGTTTAAACCAGGAGTCAACTGGGTGCAGTGGCTCATGCCTGTAATCCCAGCACTTTGAAAGGCTGAGGCATGAGGATTGCTTGAGCCCAGGAGTTCAAGACCAGCCTGGGCAACATAGTGAGCCCTCCAGCTCTAAATTTTTTTTAAGCTTAAAAATTAAAAAAAAAAAAAAAA
>NW_012116300.1:286854-288282 GCF_000951035.1 Colobus angolensis palliatus | reverse complement strand
CTGAATGACCCAATGGCAGAAAGTTATTCCTTTCAGATACAATAATGCAATCTCCACTGTCCAAGGAATCTGATTAATCATTTTGTTTTCCAGAGCTGAAAATACCCCTACCTAGAATCCACGTTGTATGGCTGGCTCATTCTCTTCTGTGTCTTCCCCTCAGAGAAGTGTCCTCTAATCCTTTATGGACCCTCTCCATCCGCATCCCTATCATCGTCCACCGTTTTCACAATGGCATCTGTCATAGGTTATAATCATATGAAACAGATAATATCTATTGAATGCTTACTGTGTGCCAAGCACTGTTCCAATTGTTTTTCAAGTCAAACTCATTTAATCCTTACAAGAAACCTATATGGTGGAATCTCTTGTCATCCTCTCTTTACAGCAGGGAAACACGCGCAAGCAGAATAAGGAACCGGCTCAAAGCTAGTTCAGGAACAGCTTTCAAAGTGGCAGGGCTAGGATCAAACCCAGGAAACGTCGTTCCAAACTATCCGCTCTTGTATTTTTATTCATTGGCTTATTATCTGTCCCCCATTAAGCTCAACACTTCAGGAGGGTAGAGATCCATCTATTTCACGTTGCATCCTCTTTGGCTGATCCGGTGCCTGACTTGAAGTAAGTGCTCGACAACTACTTGTTGAATTCATGAATTGCAAAGAGTTTGGTATAATGGGAGTAGACAGAAAAGTGTACGAGAAAAGGCTGCGGGGAGAGGCAGGGATCGGCTCACAAGGGCCTGGAAGGTCAGGCTAGGCAAAGTGAATTTTATCCTGTTGGATGTGGGGAGCGGCTGGAACAAATGCCACCCTCCACAACTGTGTTGATCTCTGCATCTCTGTAGATATGAACCTCACAACAGTCTATCTCCTCCTATAGGTGCCCAATCAATATTTACTGAATGACATAACGGATCCTGCAAGCCCACAGGTTTCCAGAGGGAAGGGGACTTGTGCCTCCTCGCTTCGTACCTACCTACCGCAGCGCACGGCTCACAGCAGGAGCGGGATGAATGAATGGATCGGTAAGGGGCGGACCCTCCCGCTTCCCCCAACCCGGCGACCTACGGAAAGGGGCTGAGGGATTCCCTGCCTGGGAAAAGGGCTGCCAAAGACTCTAACGGCACTAAAGTCAGATGGAGAACCCCGATCCCCAGACTGGCCCGGACCGAGACCGCCGTGGGGATACAGATCAGCCACCCTCCTCCCTCCAGGCGGGCCCCGGCCCCTCTCCACCCGAGCGCGGCTCCTGCCTCTCCGTCGGGGCTGCGGGCCTGCAGAGGCCACGGAGTCAGCGAGGGAGACGGGAGAGAAAGGCTCTTCTCCCTAAGGAGAGCGAGAACGGCTCGAGGTGACAGGACCTCCACCTCCCGGGTGCAGACTCCCAACCCCATAGCCCGGCTCCTCCTACCTCCGGCGCCGCCGC
>NW_012116300.1:283822-286804 GCF_000951035.1 Colobus angolensis palliatus | reverse complement strand
TGTTCGCGGATACAATGGCGGTCCCCTTTGGGCATACCTGCCTGTGGAGCGGAGAGTGGACAGGGTGAGGGGAACCTGGAGAGGCACCAAATCTGGCCTGGGGGCTCGGGAATCTTCCTCTCAGGTGGGGTGGCGTGAGAGTCGAGGCCTGGAGGTCGGGGAGGGTTAGCTACGTGAAGAGGGGATTATACCGCGCTGCAGCGGCCTGGAGGGGATGCCCGAGCTCTTCCGCAGGGCTAGGGTGAAGCCAACCAGGGCCTGAGGGAAAGGTGGCAGAGGTTTGCCACGGCTTGCCATTTGAGGGACTTTACACAGCGTATTAAGGCTTTGAGCTTCAACTTGGGGTCGTCGGGAGCCATTGAAGGTTTTTTGTTGTTGTTTGTTTGTTTTTTGAGACGGAGTTTTGCTCTTGTTGCCCAGGCTGGGGTGCAGTGCTGCTATCTCAGCTCACTGCAACCTCTCTCCCGGATTCGAGCGATTCTTGTGCCTTACCTTCCCAAGTAGCTGGGATTACAGGCGCCCGTCACCACGCCCGGCTAATTTTTGTGTTTTTAGTAGAGACTGGGTTTCACCGTGTTGCCCGGGCTGGTCTCCAACTCCTGACCTCAGGTGATCCGCCCGCCTCGGCCTCCCAAAGTGTTGGGATTACAGGCGTGAGCCACCGCTCCTGGCTTTTTTTTTTTTTTTTAAGTAGAGACGGGAGGGCTCACTATGTTGCCTAGTCTAGTCTCGAACCCTGGCCTCAAGAGATCCTGCCGCCTCGGCTTCCCAAAGCGCCGAGATTACAGGTGTGAGCCGCCACGCCCGGCGTAAGATTGTGTTTTTAAAGGCCTAATTACAGTGAGAACAGATGAGGCCAGGACACCCATTAGGAGGCTATTACATAATCTAGATGAAAAGTGAGGGCGGCCCGAATTAGGAAGTGGAGCGAAAAGCATGGAGAAATATCGAGCGTAGTCATGACCCAATTGTTAACGATTTGTCGGTTCTGGCCTTAGCATCTGAGTAGTGTGCTTCCAGTCACTGAAATAATGAACACAGGAGAAGTGTAAAGGAATCAGTTTGCAGGGCAAACGATATGTTTTTTAAAAGACACAAATATCACAAAATTCACACTTGAAGTATACTTTCAGTGGTTTTCAGTACATTCACAGGATTTGCAGCCATCATCGCTGATTCCAGAATGTTGTAAAACCCCAAATGGAACCTACCATACCCATTAGTAGTCACTCCCCAATTCCCCTGACTCCATCTCCTGGCAATCACTAATCGGCTTTCTGTCTCTGTGGTTTTGCCTATTGAGTGCAGTACATTTTATGTAAATGGAATGATGTGATACTTGGCCTTTTTTGCTGGGCTTTTATTAAGCATGTTTTCAAGGTTCATCCATGTAGCATGAGTACTTCATGCCTTTTCATGGCTACATAATCACGTGTATGGATAGATCATGTTTTTATCCATTTATTAGGTGATGGGCATATGGATGTTTTTACTTTTTGGCTGTTAGAAATAATGCTACTATGAACGTTGGTGTTCTTAGCACAAGTTTTTGTGTTCTACGAGTGGTGTTACTGGGTAAGACTACATTCAATTCTGAATGCTGAGCTTCAAAACCTTCCAAGAGGTTTTCCTTGATGAAGGATGTAGGAGGTGTTTACTTGCTCTCTGGCCTGGAAATCTAAGTTTGTTTGTAATATGGCTTCCAGTTGGATAAAGTAGACAGAATAAGAATGATAAGCAGCCCAGAGGCATGGGGAGGGCAGGGTGTCTTGGGACTTCATAGAGGAGACTGAGTGACAACGTGGAGAGGCCAGTGCTGTTGAAATAATTCCTTCCTTCCTTCCTCCTTTCCTCCATTTCTTCCTTCCCTTGCTTCCCTTGCTTCTCGACGGAGTTGGGCTCTTGTTGCCCAGGCTGGAGCACAGTGGTGTGTGCAACCTCCACCTCCCCAGAATGATTCTCCTGCTTCAACCTCCCATATAGCTGGGATTACAGGCGCCCACAACCACACCCGGCTAATTTTTTTTTTTTTTTTGAGACAAAGTCTAGCTCTGTCTCCCAGACTGGAATACACTGGTGCGATCTCGGCTCACTGCAAGCGCCGCCTCCTGGGTTCACACCATTCTCCTGCCGCAGCTTCCCGAATACCTGGGAGTACAGGTGCCCGCCAGCATGCCCGGCTAATTTTTTGTATTTTTAGTAGAGACGGGGTTTCACCGTGTTAGCCAGGACGGTCTTGATCTCCTGACCTCGTGATTTGCCCGCCTCGGCCTCCCAGAGTGCTGGGATTACAGGCGTGAGCCCCCGTACCTGGTGTAATTTTTTGTATTTTTAGTAGAGATGGGGTTTCACCATGTTGGGCAGGCTGGTCTCGAACTCCTGACCTCAGGCGATCTTCCTGCCTGGACCTCCCAAAGGGCTGGGACTACTGGCGTGAGCCACCGCGCCCGGCCTGAAACCATTTCTTACTTAAATTTCTCAAGAAAAGGAGGCATGCCACCACATTCAGAGCCACAAGGGAGGCATCAACTTTTGGTTAGGAGGAAAAGGTAGGAACAAGGAGAACGTCTAGGCCAGAGCCTTTATGGGGTTCCTCAGGAATAGCAAGTCAGGGCGGAGTAAACATTTTAGGATTGGATAATTTAAATAATTCCATCAGGCTTTGCCTTTGGGTGGTCTCTAGTTGCTTGGTACCTGGCCATGGATGATTTAGGGCAGGAGAAATACTGGCTTGGTGTGTGAGAGTTAGATAAAAGGGGTGGTTGAGTTGCCTGTGAGAGGCATGTTCCCAAGTAAGTTGTTTACTACCTTGAGGAATTAGCTCTGGGAGAGGCAGTCTCCCTGCCAGCAAGATTTTTAAGATTTCAAAATATCGGCCGGGTGCGGTGGCTCGAGCCTGTAATCCCAGCACTTTGGGAGGCCAAGACGGGTGGATCACAAGGTCAGGAGATCGAGACCATCCTGGCTAACATGGTGAAACCC
>NW_012116300.1:275185-283122 GCF_000951035.1 Colobus angolensis palliatus | reverse complement strand
TGTTCTCAAGATTGTGAAGCGCTGCATTTAACCAGCACCAGCTGAACACTGTAGGCTAAGTATAGGAGAGATATCAAGACCTGGGTCAGGGTGGTGCATGGGATTTTGAATTATACATAAATTCCTCCCTTCAAGGAACAGAGCCATCCATAACTGGGGCAGCTGCTTCTTGGGGCCCAAGGTGAACAATGGGAGCTGCCTTGTCCTAGACCCTATTGTGACTGTTAACTCTGGCAGAAGCCCTGGGGTTCATGCTGTTAGTCAGAAGTCACCCAGTGTGACTAAGCTGAGGGGCAGTGTTGAGAAACAGTGTTACTAGATGGATGTTATTTCAGTAGGAATAGTATTGTGCGTTCCCTGTCAGCATTTGAGGCGGAAACCCATGCACTGTCAAAACAACCAGGGAGACAAAAGATGATGTCAGATATTAGAAGGTGCAGACAGTCCTTGTGTTTGGTTAACTTTACAGGATTTATCTGAAAGAGAAAATGGATGCAGAAGTACATGAAAAAATGGTGTTACTCCAAATAGATGTGCTGTTTTCCCAGTTCATAGGAGTTGGTAATTTTGGGGTTCAGGGGAAAAAGGCAAAGGTTGAAGATACTGTGATTATAACGTCCTTACCCTCCTGGAATATTTCCTTTTTAAAAGCTTCTGGCATCTCCCACAGAGTTAATGTTTTACACAGTTCGGAGGATGAATTGAAGGGCCCTTATCCCAGGTCTGGGTTTGATTATAAATTGTAAAGCCATAACCTGTCCACCTCCCGCTCATTTATCTTGACAGGGGTTGGGGAGATGGCAGGTTGAACAAGGAAAGAATTGTCTCCTCAGTTCTTTGGTCATGTTAACTTTCATTTACTGTTGTATATTCACATTTTCTAGACTGCTAAAATTGTTGAAATCAGGAGAGGAAATAACTGTTTTTACATATATAAGTATACAAAAGTTATTCGAGATGAGTTACACTGCATTTCTCTTAGTGTGCTGCCTGCCACTGCTGCCTTTGTGTGAGTTTGCTCTGTCTGTTCTGCTAGACAAATTTAAGGGAGATTTAAGACAGCAAAACAACCCCCACAGTATCTACCAGCATAATCCCTATCAAAATCCCAACCACCTTTTAACTTTTTTGCAGAGGTGGAAAAACTGATGTTAAAATTCATATGGAATTGGCCGGGTGTGGTGGCTCACATCTCTAATCCCAGCATTTTGGGAGGCCGAGGAAGGTAGATCACTTGAGGTCAGGAGTTCGAGACCAGCCTGGCCAACATGGTGAAACCCCGTCTCTACTAAAAATACAAAAGTTAGCCAGGCGTGGTGGCGGGTGCCTGTAGTCCCAGCTACTTGGAAGGCTGAGGCAGGAGAATCCCTTGAACCCAGGAGATGGAGGTTGCAGTGAGCCAAGATCACAACACTGCATTCCAGCCTGGTGATAGAGTGAGACTCTGTCTGAAGTAAATAAATAAATTAATTAAATAAAATAAATAAATTCTTATGGAATTGCAAGGGGCTCCTAATACCCAAAACCCTAACAGCCTCTTTGTTCTTTTTCAAGAAATACTTCCTTATATCAAAACTTATTATAAGCGATAGTAATCAAGACTGTGTGGTACTATACTAGCATAAGGATAGGCTTATGGGTCAGTGGAAGAAAAGTGAGAGTCTAGAAATAAACACCTACATTTATGAGCAATTGATTTTTGTCAAGGATGCCAAGACTAGTCAATGGTGAAAGAATAGTGTCTTCCACAAATGGAGCTGGGATAACAGAATATCACATGCAAAAGAATGAAGTTAGCCCTTACCTCATACCATGTACAAATATTAACTTAGAATGGATCAAAGACCAATGTAAGAGTGAAAACTATAAACCTCTTAGAAGAATACAAGGGTAGGCTGGGTGTGGTGGCTCACCCCTGTAATCCCAGCACTTTTGGCATCACCAGAGGTCAGGAGTTTGAGACCAGCCTGACCATCATGGTGAAATCGCATCTCTACTAAAAATACAAAATTAGCCGGGCGTGCGTGGTGGCGTGTGCCTGTAATCCCAGCTACTCGGGAGGCTGAGGCAGGAGAATCGCTTGAACCCAGGAGGCGGAGGTTGCGGTGAGCCGAGATCGCACCACTGCACTCTAGCCTGAGCAACAGGAGTGAAACTCCATCTCAAAAAAAAAAAAAAGAAGAAGAATACAAGGATTAAATCTTTATGACCTTGGAGTTGGCAGTAGACTCTAGATGTGACACTAAAAGCAGAAACAACAACAAATAATGAATTGGACTTCATCAAAATTAAAAACTTGTGTGTGTGAAAGTACACTATCAAGAAAATAAGAAGACAACCCACAGAACGGGAGATACGTGTTAATCATATACCTGACAAGAGTCTATGCTGCTGTCTGAATGTTTATGTCTCCTGTCACCCAATTCATATGTGAAGTCCTTACCCGTAAGGTGATAGGATTAGTGCTTTTACAAAAGAGGCCCCTGTGGCCAGGTGTGGTGGCTCATGCCTGTAATCCCAGCACTTTGGGAGGCGGAGGCGGGAGGATTGCTTGGGCCCAGGAGTTTGAGACCATCCTGGGCAGCAAGATGAGACTCCATCTCCTCTACAAAAATTTTTTTAAAAAAAGAGGCCCAAGAGAGAAACCCCCTGCCCTTTCTTCCATCTGAGGAAGTGGCCCTTCACCAGACAGAGTCTGCCAACACCTTGATCTTGGACTTCCCAGACTCCAGAACAGAGAATTTCTGTTGTTTATTAGCCACCCAGTCTTACGGTATTTTGTAAGAGCAACCCAAATGGACTAAGACAATCTAGTAGCACAATATAGAAAGAACTTTTACAACTCAATGAAAGGACAACTCAGAAAATGGGCATGGTAGAACTTGTCCTGTGAAGAAGCCAAGACCAAAAAAAAAAGGACATGGGACTTGAATAGACATTCCAAAGAATGGCAGATGCCAACAAGCACATGAAAACATGATCAGCATCATGAATCATTAGAGAAATGCAGATTGAGACCACAGTGAGATACTGCTTCATGGCCAGTAGGCAGCCATTTCCTAAAAAAAATTTAAAAAATAAAAATAACTATTGGTGAGGATGTAAAGAAGTTAGAACTCTGATCTGTTGCTGGAGGGAATGTAAAATGGTGCAGTTGCTGTGGGAAACAGTTTGAGGTTCCTGAACAAGCTAAAGATAAAATCATATGATCCAGCAATTCCACTTCTAAAGATATGTCCAAAAGAACTGAAAAAGTTTTTTTTTTTTTTGAGACGGACTCTCCCTCTGTCGCCCAGGCTGGAGTGCAGTAGCGCAATCTCAGCTCACTGCAAGCTCCGCCTCCTGGGTTAATGCCATTCTCCTGCCTCAGCCTCCCCAGTAGCTGGGACTACAGGCTACCGCCACCACGCCCAGCTAATTTTTTGTGTTTTTAGTAGAGACAGGGTTTCACCATGTTAGCCAGGATGATCTCGATCTCCTGACCTCATGATCTGCCCGCCTCAGCCTCCCAAAGTGTTGGGATTACAGGTGTGAGCCACTGTGCCTGGCCTATTTTTTATTTTATTTAGAGACAGGGTTTTGCTGTCATCCAGGCTGGAATGCGGTGGCACGAGCATAGACTCAAACTCTTGGGCTCAGACAATCCTCCGGCCTCAGTCTCCCAAGTAACCAAGAGTACAAGCGTGTGCCACCACACCCAACTGACTTTTTAAAATTTTTGTAGAGATGGGGGTCTTGCCATGTTGCCGAGGCTGATCTTAAACTCTTAGCCTCAGGTGATCCTCCTGCCTCCCAAAGTGCTGGGTTTACAGGCATGAGCCATTGCTCTTGCCTGGTTTGCCTGTTTTAGAAAAAAATACCTGTACATTGTTAATTTTTTTTCCAGGAGCTTCAGAAGGGTACAAAAATTCCATCCTACTTCTGGCCCCCTGACCTCCAAACTCCCTCCTCAGAGGCTTCTTGAAATATTCCAGATAATTCTGTGCACATACAAGTATATATTAACATATATCTCTGCTTTTCCCCAATGTAAATAAACAATAGCACATTTTACCCATTGTTCTGAACCTCGTTTTTGCAACTTAATGAACTATCTTGGAGATTTTTCCTTATTACATATAAATCTATCATTCTGTTTAGCAGTCTTATATGTCATCATTTGGATATATTCATACTTTATTATATCAACTATCAAGGGACGTTAGATTGCTTTCATTTCCTTCTACAGTGGCTAATGGTGCATTGAACATACTTGTGTATACTTTTATGCAGATTTGCACATATATTTGTAGGATATTCCTGTGACATAAGTGGAATTGCTGGGTCAATGGATATGGGTAAATCAGACTGTTTTTGGGTGTACCCAGTTACCTCCTAAAGAAGCCGAATTGGCTGGGCGCAGTGGCTTGTGCCTGTAATCCCAGCACTTTGGGAGACTGAAGTGGGTGGATCACTTGAGGTCAGGAGTTTAAGACCAGCCTGGCCAACATGTTGAAACCCCGTCTTTACTAAAAATATAAAATTAACTGGGCGTGGTGGCGCACCCCTGTAATTCCAGCTACTCAGGAGACTGAGGCAGGAGAATCGCTTTACCCTGGAAGGTGGAGGTTACAGTGAGCCAAGATCACAACACTGCACTCCAGCCTAGGTGACAGAGCAAGACTCAGTCTCTAAAAAAAAAAACAAAAATGAAGGCTGAATCAGTTTCCATTCCATTAACAATGAATGTCTTTTTATTCATAATCCACACTCACAGAATATATCATGAAACATTTTGTTCTTTTACTATTTCAGCGGTTAAAAATTGGTGTCTTGTAGCTCTATTTTACGTTTCTTTCGCTGAGGAAACAAGTATGTTCTTCACATGATTAAAAGCTACTCGTTTACCTATGACCTCATGTTTGTGGGCTTTGCGTGCTTTTAGATTGTGTGATTAATCTTTTTCCTATTGATTTGTAAGATTGTGTGATTCATCTTTTTCCTATTGATTTGTAAGAACTCTATATTATGGAAATGGATCTAGTGTTACAATGTTACAAATACTTTTTCCCAGTTTTTATCATTTGTCTTTGAGTTAAAAAAAATTTTTTTTTTTTTTTGAGATGGAGTCTCACCGGTTGCCCAGGCTAGACTTGAACTCCTTTGCTCAAGTGATCCCCCTACTTCAGCCTCGCAAATAGCGGCTATGTGCTGCTGTACCCAGCTTGTCTTTGATTTTTAATAAATTTTTTTCCACGTAGAGCTTTACAGTTTTTTTGTAATCAAATTGACTTTTATGCACATACCTTCTTCCAGTGTTTGGCTCACCTTTACATTCTCTTAATGATGTCTTGTAATGAACAAAGGTTCTTCAAAGCTGGAGGCATCACATTACCTGACTTGAAATTATACTACAAGGCCTCCTTTGGGAGAGTGAGGGGAAAAGATTGCTTCAGACCAGCGTGGGCAACATAGTAAGACTCTGTCTCTAATGTACCTGCCCCCCTCCCCCCCCAAAAAAATTAGCTGAGCATGGTGGTGCACACCTGTGGTCCTAGCTACTCATGCAGTAACTAAAACAGCATGGTACTTGTACATATTTTTGTATCATAAATCAGTGGGACAGAATAGAGAACCCAGAAGTAATGCCACTTGCCTACAACCAACTGATCTTCAATAAAGTTGACAAATAGGCAGTGGGGGAAGGACACCCTATTCAATAAATAGTGCTGGGAAAATTGGCTAACCATATATAGAAAAATGAAGCTGTACCCCGTCTCTCACCGCATACAAATATTAACTCAAAGTCAATTAAAGACTTAAACATAAGACCTGAAACTCTAAAGATCTTAGAAGAAAACCTAGGAAAAACTCTTCTGGATATTAGCCTAGGCAAAGAATACATGACTAAGACCTCAAAAGCAAATGCAACAAGAGGAAAAATAGGCAAATCGGACTTAATTAAATGAAAAAACTTCTACACAGCAAAAGAAATAACAGAGTAAATAGACAACCTATAGAATGGGAGAAAATACTTGCAAATAAAGCCTCTGGCAAAGGACTAATACCTGGTATCTACAAGGATCTCAACAAGAAAAAAAAAAACCCATTAGTAAGTGAGCAAAGGCTGGGTGTGGTGGCTAACAACTGTAATCCCAGCACTTCGGGATGCTGAGGCAGGAGGATCACTTGAGGCCAGAATTGGAGAGAAAGTAGGCAAAGGACGAGAACAGATACTTCTCAAATGAAGACTTACAAGCGGCAAACAAACATGAGAAAGTGCTCGACATGACTAATCATCAGAGAAATGCAAATCAAAACCACAGTGAGATACTGTCTTACACCGGTCAGAATGGCTATTATTAGAAAGTCAGAAAACAACAGATGTTGGCATGGATGCACAGAAAAGGGAATGCTTATATGCTGTTGATGGGAATGTAAATTAGTATAACCTCTATATAGAAAACAGTATGGAGGCCAGGTGTGGTGGCTCACTACCTGTAATCGCAGCACTTTGGGAAGTCAAGGCAGGCAGATCATTTGAGGTCAGGAGATCAAGACCAGCCTGGCTAATCTGGTGAAACCGTGTCTCTACTAAAAATACAAAAATTAGCTGGGCGTGGTGGTGCACGCCTGTAATCCCAGCTACTCAGGAAGCTGAGGCAGGAGAATCGCTTGAACCCAGGAGGCGGAGGTTTCAGTCACCCTAGACTGCCACTGCCTTCCAGCCTGGGCAACAGAGCGAGACTCTGTCTCACAAAAAATGGTTAGTGGCTTTTGTGTCCTTAGTTAGCGAGGTCTTCTCTACTTTGAGATTATAAAGTAATTTTCCTCATGTTTTCTTCTAGAGTTTTTATTTTTACATTAAAATTTTTATTGACCAGCTATGTAAGGTGCCTGGTGGTGCTCTAGGCACTGGGTTAGTGTCCCTCGTGCTGAGCTCTAACCTGTCAGAATGCCCTTGCTGCCCCGGCTGAGTCCACGGTGGCTGAAGCTGTTCCTGTAAGACCTGGAATCTAGCAGCCACTGTGTACTCCACATGGAGCAGTCCGACTGGGCAGACTGTGCCCAGCATCCGAACATCTAGACAGACAGCCATTCCCAGTGGTGGCCTAAACCAGCAAACATTGTGTAACAATTTTTTTCACAAATTTTTTTCCTTTTTCTCTTTTTTCTTTTTCTTTTTTGAAATGGAGTCTTACTTTGTATTCACCCAGGCTGGAGTACAGTAACGGGATCTTGGGTCACTGCAACCTCAAGCTCAAACAGTCCTCCCACCTCACCCTATATTCTGTTTCTGTAGCTGAGAATACAGGTTTGTGCCACCACGCCTGGCTAATTTTTTTTTTTTTTTTTTTGTATTTTTAGTAGAGATAGGGTTTTGCCATGTTGCCCAGGCTGATCTCGAACTGGGCTCAAGTGATTTGCCTGCCCCAGCCTCTCACAGTCTGAGATTACAGGTGTGAGCCACCATGCCCAGCCTGCAATTTTTCTTACTAAAACCTAATGGGGGCGGGGGCAGTGGCTCACTCCTGTAATCCCAGCAGTTTGGGAGGCCTAGGTGGGTGGATCACCACCCTAATCACCAGGCTGGTTAGGAGTTCGAGACCAGCCTGGCCAACATGGTGAAACCCTGTCTTAACTAAAATACAAAAGTTAGCCTGGTGTGGTGGTGCATGCCTGTAATCTCAGCTACTTGGGAGGCTGAGGCAGGAGAATTGTTTGAGCCCTGGAGGCAGGGGTTACAGTGAGCCGAGATCGCGCCACTGCATTCCAACCTGGGTGACAAAGTGAGACTCTGTCTGTAAAAAAAAAAAAAAAAACTAATGGGGCTAGGCATGGTGATATATTCCTATAGTCCCTGAAACTTGGGAGACTGAGAAAGGAGAATTGCCTGAGCCCAGTGGTTCAAGGCCAGCCGGGGCAGTGTAGTGAAACCCATTGCTACCAAAAAAAAA
>NW_012116300.1:272387-273305 GCF_000951035.1 Colobus angolensis palliatus | reverse complement strand
AAAAAAAAAAAAAAAAGAAATTCCTGTTTGAGCCATGGTTATTTAGAAGTATGTTGCTTAATATCAAGTGTTTGGAGAATTCTCTCATTTTTCTGTTACTAGTTTCTAGTTTAATTTTCTAGTTTAATTCCATTATGGTCAGAGATCACACTTTAATGATTTCAATTTTTAAAAATTTGTTTTGTGACTTTTGTGGCTTAGAATATAGTCTGTCTTGAATGCTTCAAATCTGAACACTTGAAAACACTCTATATTTTTCTGTTAGGTGGAGTGTCCTCTAAATGTCAGTTAGATCCAGTTGGTTGATGGTGGTGGTCAGGTTGCCGATTTTCTGTCTACTGGTTCTACGTATTGAGAAATGTTGAAGTCTCCAGCTCTGATAATGGATTTGTCTCTTCTTCATTTGTCAGTTTTTGTTTCATGTATTTTGAATCTCTTTTGTTAGATGCATATACACTTAGGATTATGCTGTCTTGATGAATTGACCTTTTTATCATTATGTAATGGCCCTCTTTTACTTATTTTATGTTTTTTAGAGACAGGGTCTTGCTGTGTCACCCAGGCTGGAGCACAGTGATGTGATCAAAACTCACTGCAGCTTTGAACTCCTGAGCTCCAGCGATTCTCCTGCCTCAGTCTTCTGAGCTGGGACCACAGGCACATGCCACCATGCCTGTGTAAATTTTTTTTCTTTAGTAGAGACAGGGTCTCCCTATGTTGCCCATGCTGGTCTGAAACTCCTAGCCTCAAGTGATCCTCCGATGTTGGCCAAGTGCTGAGATTACAGGCATGAGCTGCTGCACTCAACCCTCTTTATCACTGGTAATTTTCTTTGCTATGAAGTCTACTTTGCTTGTTTGACATTAATATAGCCACTCCAGCAGTCTTTTGATTAGTGTTTGCATGACATATCTTTTT
>NW_012116300.1:265132-270417 GCF_000951035.1 Colobus angolensis palliatus | reverse complement strand
AAAAAAAAAAAAAAAAAAATTGTAATAAGCTTTCTCAGGTTTAACAGTGTAGGTTTTTCAAATATGGCTTTATGTTGAGATATTTCCCTTGTACTTTTAGTTTGTTGAATGTTTTCATTATGAGAGGGTGTTAGATTTTGTCAAATGCCTTTTCTGCAGCAATTGAGATGATGTTACCTGTTTCCCATTATTCCATTAATGCGGTGTGTTACATTGAATTGTGTAGGTTGGACCATCCATGCATTCCAGGAATAAATCTCACTTGGTTGTGGTATATAATCCTTCTAAAATGCTACTGTATTCAGTTTGCTAGTGTTTGTAAAGGATTTTTGCATCAATGTGCATAAGGGATATTAGTCTGTAGTTTTCTTTCATTGAATGCCTGGTTCAAGAGCATTACTGAGCAATGTAAGAGCAATACTGGCCTCTTAGGATGAATTAGGAAGTATTTCTTACCCTCCACTTTTTTGGAAAAGTTTTGAGAAGGATTGGTACTAATTGTTGTTTCAATGTTTGGTGAATTAATCATTGAAGCCTTCAGGTCCAGGACTTTTCTTAGTTAGGAGATTTTTGATTATTGATTCAATCTGCTTACTAGTTACAGATCTATTCAGATTTTCTGTTTCTTTGTGATTTAGTCTTGGTAGGGGCTTTTAAATTTGTTTGTTTTTAAAACAAAGTCTTGCTCTGTTGCCCAGGCTGGAGTGCAGTGGCACAATCTTGGCTCACTGAAACTTCTGCTTCCCGGGTTCAAGTGACTCTCCTGCTTCAGCCTCCTGAGTAGCTGGGGCTACAGGCACCCGCCACCATGCCCGGCTAATTTTTGTATTTTTATTTTAGTGGAGATGAGGCTTTACCATGTTGGCCAGGCTGGTCTCAAACGTCAGGTGATCTGCCCACCTCGGCCTCCCAAAGTGCTGGTTTATAGGCGTGAGCCACCACACCCAGCCCTTGTTTGTTTGTTTTATGTGTGGGTTGGGGGGGTTGTTGTTGTTTTGTTTTTTGCTGTTTTTGTTGTTGTTGTTTTTGAGACGGGGTCTCACTGTGTTACTCAGACTGGAGTGCAGTTGCACGATCACAGCTCACTGCAGCCTCGACCTCCCAGTCTCAAAGCGATCCTCCCACCTCAGCGCCCCAAGTAACTGAGACTACAGGCCCACACCACCACACCTGGCTAATTTTTGTACTTTTTTGTAGAGACAGGTTTTCTCCATGTTGCCCAGGCTAGCCTTGAACTCCAAAGCTCAGGCAGTCTGCCCACCTCAGTCTCCCAAAGTCTAGGATTATGGGCATGAGCCACTGTTCCTGGTTATTTCTCCCTTGAATTCTGTCAGTTTTGCTTTCTGTATTTTGATAGTCTGTTATTAGGTGCAATCTGTTTATAATTTTATCTTCTTGCTGTATTGAACCTTTATAATGTCCTTTTTTTTTTTTTTTTTTTTTTTTGGGACAGAGTCTCGCTCTGTCCCCCAGGCTGGAGTGCAGTGGCGCGATCTCGGCTCACTGCAAGCTCCGCCTCCCGGGTTCACGCCATTCTCCTGCCTCAGCCTCCTGAGTAGCTGGGACTACAGGCGCCCGCCACCTCGCCCGGCTAATTTTCTGTATTTTTAGTAGAGACGGGGTTTCACCGTGGTCTCGATCTCCTGACCTTGTGATCCACCCTCCTCGGCCTTCCAAAGTGCTGGGATTACAGGCGTGAGCCACCGCGCCCGGCCATAATGTCCTTTTTTTTTTTTTGAGACAGAGTCTTGCTCTGTCGCCCAGGCTGGAGTGCAGTGGCGCGATCTCGGCTCACTGCAACCTCCGCCTCCCGGGTTCACGCCATTCTCCTGCCTCAGCCTCCCGAGTAGCTGGGACCACAGGCGCCGGCCACCTCGCCCGGCTAATTTTTTGTATTTTTAGTAGAGACGGGGTTTCACCGTGTTAGCCAGGATGGTCTCGATCTACTGACCTCGTGATCCGCCCGTCTCGGCCTCCCAAAGTGCTGGGATTACAGGCTTGAGCCACCGTGCCCGGCAATGTCCTTTTTTTAATCTCTTATTTTTTTATTTAAAGTCTCTTTTGTCTTACAGTAATATAGCCCTGCTCTCGTTCAGTTACTGTTTGCATGGAATATGTTTTTCCATCCTTTGACTTTCAATCTGTTTGTGTCTTTGGATCTAAAGTGATTCTTTTCTGTAGTCCCAGTTACTTGGGAGGCTGAGGCAGGAGGATTGCTTAAGCCCGGGAGTTCAAATCTAGCCTGAGCAACATAGGGAGACCCTGTCTCTCTAAAAAATAAAAGTAAATATAAAAAAGTAAGTTTCTTATAGATGGCGTATAATTGAGTAATGTAGTTTTCTTCCATGCTGCTCATCTCTATCTTCTGATGGGAGAGTTTAATCCATTTACACTTAGTTACTGATCAGGAAAGACGTATGTCATTTTGCTATTTCTTTTCTGTATACCTTATAGGATTTTATTTATTTATTTATTTATTTATTTTTTTTTTTTGAGGCGGAGTCTCGCTCTGTCACCCAGGCTGGAGTGCGGTGGCCGGATCTCAGCTCACTGCAAGCTCCGCCTCCCGGGTTTACGCCATTCTCCTGCCTCAGCCTCCCGAGTAGCTGGGACTACAAGCGCCTGCCACCACCACACCTGGCGAAATTTTTGTATTTTTAGTAGAGAAAGGTTTCACCATATTGGCCAGGCTGGTCTCCAACTCCTTACCTCAGGTGATCCACCTGCCTCGGCCTCCCAAAGTGCTGAGATTACAGGCGTGAGCCACCATGTCCGGCCACCTTATAGGGTTTTTTTTTTTTAATTGAGATGGAGTCTTGCTCTGTTGCCCAGTCTGGAGTGCAGTGGCACGATCTTAGGTCACTGCAACCTCTGCCTCCCAGGTTCAAGGGATCCTCCTGCTTCAGCCCCCCAGTAGCAGGATTATAGGCACATGCCACCATGCCTGAATAATTTTTGTATTTTTAGTAACGATGGGGTTTTGCCATGTTGACCAGGCTGGTCTTGAACTCCTGATCTCAGGTGATCCACCCACCTTGGCCTCCCAAAGTGCTGGGATTACAGGCATGAGCCACCGCACCCGGCCATGGATTTTAAAATCTCTCATTACCTGCATTATTGTTTGCAGATAATGAGCTGGAGTTTTGTAGGTTTTCTTTTTTCTTTCTTTCTTGTTTTTTGTAGTAACATGTTTAATTATTTTCTCATTTTATTTTGTGTAACACTGTAATTTGAATTTATAGCAGTGTAACTTAAGTAACATGCAACAATTCTGCTTCTTTTCAGCTTCATCTCCACCCCTTTCAGTTGTCACAAAATTACATTATTATATACTGTGTGCCCCAGAACGTAAACTCTTAATTGTTTAAATGCGTTAGTCTGCTCAAGTGTGTTTTATGGACCCGAATATGATCTATCTTGTTGAATGTTCCATGTGAGCTTTAGAGGAATGTGTGTCGTGCTGTTGTTGGATGAAGTACTCTGTAGATGTCAATTCTATCCCGTTGCTTGATGGTGCTGTTGAGTTCATTATGTCCTTACTGATTTTCTGCCCGCTGGATCTGTCCATTTTGATAGATTGATGTTGAAGTTTCCAACTATAATAGTGAATTCATCTGCTTTTCCTTGCAGTTCTCAGTTTTTGCCTTGAGGATTTTGATGCTCTGTTGTTAGGCGTATACACATAAGGTTTGTTATCTCATCTTAGAGAAATACTCCTTTATAATTTTGTAATATCCTTTTTCTATCCCTGGTAATTTTCCTTGCTCTGAAGTCTGCTCTACCTGAAATCAGTATAGCTACTGGGACTTTCTTTTGATTCCTGGTATGTCTTTATCCATCTCTTTAATTTTTTTTTTTTTTTTGAGACAGAGTTTCGCTCTTGTCGCCCAGGCTGGAGTGCAATGGCGCGATGTCAGCTCACTGCAAGCTCCACCCCGTGGGTTTAAGTGATTCTCTTGCCTCAAGCTCCTAAGTAGCTGGGATTACAGGCGTCTGCCACCACACCTGGGTAATTTTTGTATTTTTAGTAGAGACGGGGTTTTACCATGTTGTCCAGGCTGGTCGCGAAATCCTGACCTCAGGTGATCCGCCCGCCTCAGCCTCCCAAAGTGCTGGGATTACAGGCATGAGCAATCATGCCCAGCCTCATCTCTTTAATTTTAATCTACCTGTGTCTTTATATTTAAAGTGAGTTTCCTGGGTCGTCTTTTAACATTTTTTTGCAAGGTGGATTTACTGATGGCAAATTCCCTTAATTTTTGTTCTTCTAAGAAAGTCTTTATTTCTCTTCATTTTTGACCCAACACATGCTTGGGTCTTATTTTTGGATATATTCTGACATTTTCTGTTTCTTATTTGCTTGAACATTGACAATTAAAGAGATTATTGGTGCAGTTAGATTAATATCTGCCATATTTATTACTGTTTTCTATTGTTTTTATTCTTCCCTTTTCTTTTTATTTTGGTCTTCCACTCTTTTCCTGCCTTCTCTGACTTGAAATGAACATCTTACATGATTACATTTTTTTCTCTCTTAGCATGTCAATTATGCTTCTTATTTTATATTTTTTAAAAGTCTTGGCGGGGCACAGTGGCCCATGCTTGTAATCCCAGCACTTTGGGAGGCCAAGGTGGGTGGATCACCTGAGGTCAGGAGTTTGAGACCAGCCTGGCTAACATGGTAAAACCCCATCTCTACTAAAAATACAAAAAATTAGCCGGGCATGGGGGCAGGTGCCTGTAATCTGTAATCCCAGCTACTCAGGAGGCTGAGGCAGGAGCATGGCTTAAACCCAGGAGGCAGAGGTTGCAGTGAGCCGAGATGGTGCCCCTGCACTCTAGCCTGGATGACAAGAACGAGACTCCATCTCAAAAAAAACAGAAAAGAAAAATCTTTGCCCTTGAGTTTGGTATTTACAGTTACAACTAATCCAATTCCACTTTCAACTGATGCTATACCACTTCATGGGTTGTACGAGTTCCCTCTAACAGAGCATTCCCAGTTCATCCTTACCATCCCTTATGATATCCTTACCATCCCTTATGATATTGCCATCATTAATTTCACTTATTCATAAACCATAACCATTGAATACATTGTTGCTGGTTTGTTTTTGTTTTTGTTGTTGAGACAGGGTTTTTTTGTTTGTTTGTTTTTGAGATGGAGTCTCATTCTGTTGCCCAGGCTAGAGTTCATCCTTACCATCCCTTATGATATCCTTACCATCCCTTATGATATTGCCATCATTAATTTCACTTATTCATAAACCATAACCATTGAATAT
>NW_012116300.1:256643-265082 GCF_000951035.1 Colobus angolensis palliatus | reverse complement strand
GAGTGCAGTGGCTCGATCTGGGCTCACTGCAAGCTCCCCCTCCCGGGTTAATGCCATTCTCCTGCCTCAGCCTCCTGAGTAGCAGGGACTACAGATGCCTGCCACCATGCCCGGCTGATTTTTTGTATTTTTAGTAGAGGCAGAGTTTCACCATGTTAGCCCGGCTGGTCTTGAACTCATGACCTCGTGATCCACCCACCTCAGCCTCCCAAAGTGTTGGGATTAACAGATGTGAGCCATTGTACCCAGCTTTTTAAAATATTAACAACAGAGTCAGAGCGTTACTATGTGGCCCAGGCTAGAGTGCAGTGGCTATTCACAAGTGCAATCCCATTACTGATCAGTACAGGAGTTTTGACCTGCTTCATTTCTGATGTGGGCTTATTCACCCCTCCTTAGGCAACCTGGTGGTGCCTAAGGAGGGGAGGTCACCATATTCCAGGGAGGTCACCATTTTGATGCCAAACTTAGTGCAAACACTCAGTCCAAATAGCCCAGAACTCCTGGACTCGAGCTATTCTGCCTCAGCCTCTTAACTGGGTCTATGGGCATGCACCATCATGCCTAGCTCTTGCTGTTATTAGGTTGAACAAACTGTTAACAGTTAAGAGTAAGAAAAGTAGGACGGGCGTGGTGGCTCACGCCTGTAATCCCAGCACTTTGGGAGGCCCAGGCAGGTGGATCGATTGAGCTCAGGAGTTCAAGACCAGCCTGGGCAACATAGCGAGACCCTGTCTCTACAAAAAAATAAATTGTTGGCTGGTGAATTTTGTTGACTTTCTTTGAATGGTGTTGGGTTTGGGTCTGGTATGCAGTTAAGTCCCTTGGAAGCAGCAATCCTTCAGAGGCTTCTGAGCTTTTCAGTGGGTCCGGTGCTGCTTTAATCTGCAGCTGACTTAGCTCTATCACTAAGGGTGATACGCTTCTGTGGAGTCTACCCAATACCCCATGAATTAGGACATCTCTCCACAGTGGCTTGTGGGAACACAGAATATTCCGTGTGAACTCTGGGGATTTTTGGTTTGCTCCTTCCTCAGGATTCTTTTCTGGGCCTTCTCATATAGTTTTTTCTCACCCAGGCACAGCTCTGTTTTCAGCTAAAGACTCCAGGAGACCCTGGGCAGATCCTGGCTCTGCCTCTCTGTGCAGCTGCCTCCTCCCCAGGACTCTGCCCTGCAAATAGCAGCAGCCTTGGCCTCCCTGACCTCTGAACTCTGTCTTCCCAACGCAGAGAGACTGCAGGTTCCGGCTGAGTTTCCCTCCCTGTGCTGCAGTCTGGAACCCGCCTCCTGGCTGTAACTGGTGCAGTCACAGGACGCACTCTCTGGTTTCCCTTCTGTCGGAATCACTGTCCTGCACTGTCTTCCACCAGCTGAAGACAAAAGTATGTTGTCCAGTTTTCCAGGTGTTCAGGGTTCCCTGTTGCTGCATCCTACATGAGTATATAAACAGAACAAACAGAACAGCCTGTCGGGAGCTTGCTGAGGTTTCAGAACAGGTGCTGCTGGCTGAGCTGATGGACATGAGTAACACTCCCCTTCTCCTTTTAGTGACCACAGTGTGAACGGCAACAGCAAGATGGGAAAGGCTTGCTGAGTAAGTGGCACAGCGCCAGCCTGGGTAGCGGCCTCCCCAGCAAGTTGCATGTTACTAGCTTCCTGTGGCTGTCACTGCTGGGCCCAGGCACCTCCGAAGATCAGCGCCTCTTCCGGGGCTCAAGCGAGGGCAGGAGCCCGTCACCCATGAGCTTGCAAGGGCAGAGCCACTGTCCTGTCTCGACGGTTCTACCGTGACTCCAGTGGACTTTGGACAGTGGGGAGCAGGCCCAACAGGGCCACTTGTGTGTGGTAACTCTGGCTTTGGGTAGATCAGGACCACGCTGGACTTCATCCCCAGCCCCCAGGTGCTGTTGCTACTCCTGCGCGAGACCCCATCCACGGCTGCAGCTGTGTGGCGGGGTGGCTGGTGGTGGCCAGCGTGGCCCTGCTGTAGCTCCATGCTGGGGAGGGGCATGGCCCCGATGAGCAGCCACCCCTCCATGTGGGCCACACGGGAGGAGCCTAGGAAGCCACCCTGGCCAGGTGAGTGGACGCATTTATGTGGTGAGAGGTGAGAACCAGTGCCGCTTCCCAGAGCCCTGTGATTCCTGGGGAGGCGGAGGCTTGCAGATGCCTTGCCTGCTCTCCTCCTGGGGTGCTTTCCTGTTCCCAGGGCTGGGCCCTTGGAGGGAGAATGGAGGCAGGGCCTCTGTCTGCCCACACTCGAGGGCCCAGCACAGGCAGGCCCTCTGGGGAGCCCCTCATGACTGGTGGGGAGTCTGGGGCAGGGTGAGGGACGGCACTTTCCACCGATTCCAGGCTTGGGAGGCGTCTGTCCTGAAGGCCACCCCTGCGGGAAGGCCTCTTTTGTGCGACTCCTTCCCCGTGAAATGGCTTCTCCAGACAGTTCAGCCCCACAAGTGCCCTGAGAAAACACAAAGTGCTTTCTGCACGTGTCCTGGTCCCCAAGGAAGAGTTTGGTTACAGAGAAGGTGCCAGCTCATGGCTTCCTGAGGGTGGGGCAGTGGGAGAAATCTCCAGGGGAGCTTGGGGCCCATGGCCTCCCACACCCTGGGTGGGGCTGCCCACTGGGAGGCCCCCATTGCCTTAGTGTCCTGCACCCTGCAGTTCAAGGTGCCTGGGGGCTGGAAGGGGAGCAACGGTCGGGGACCAGTGGTTCATAGGGACCTGGGGAGAACCATGGAACCAGCCTTCTCAGCCATCCCACCCAGGAAAGGAGTGGGCAGAGTTGGAAGAAATACAGCACTGCCTTGGCCTTGGCCTCAGACCCGAGGGTCTGGCTATAGCTGTGGTGGCGGCTGTGTCGTGGGGGCTGCATCATGACCCTGGCAGTGGCCCCAGGACTGTGGACCAGTGCAGACTAGCACGAAGTTCCTGCTGGGCTCGGTGTGGGAGCCCCTCCTGGCCGTGGAGACAGGCCCATGTCAGCCCCCCGGGATCTGTTGCCCAGCAGCTCTCAATCTTTTGCTTGGGGACTCTGTGTCACGTGGAGTCGTTCTGACTTCTCTGCTATCTGGCAGCATCGTCTGCTGAGCCCTGCTCTGACAGGTGCCTTAGTCCACAGACCACCGTGCCCTCCCATGTCACCTGTGGTTACTCCACCATCCTGCCAGGCCATGGGATGTGGAGGCTGAAGAGTCCAAATGGGACAGAAACCTGTCCTCTCACTCCTTCCTCAGAGAGGCTTGTGTTGGGTTCACCCTGAGTAGGGGCAACCAGCAGCTGGAGGGAGTGGAGCTCTTAAACCGGGGGTCCAGAGCAGAAGGCCCCTCTGACACACCTTTCATCCAGCATCTTCTCCATGAGCGCCTGCCACGGCCTAGGCCTTGCTTTCGGTGCTGCCGGCGGAGCCCAGCTCTCGTGGGGCTTGCATCTAACAGGAGAGAGTAACTACAGTGTGAGTGAGATGTGATTCGTGGTGAGGAATAGACACCCCGGGTGGAGATGGAGTGGTGGGACAGCATGTGCTCGCTGAAACTGGATGATACGAAAGAGGCTGTAGCGAAGGGAGGGACAAGCTGTGGAGGAGGCAGAGCGCTGAGGGGAGGGACAGTGTGAAGGCCTGAAACTGTCAACATGAAACAGGCAGTCGTGTCTGCCAATGAGCCCCATGGCCAGCGCTGGACAGGAAGCAGCAGTGATGTGTGGTTCTTGTCAGAAGCCTCTAGGGGAAGGGTAGGGGCCTGTATTGAGGACAGACACCCCCATTCTCTTTGAGGAGTTGTAGGCTGAGCTGGTGGAAGCAATTTCCATGTCCTGGCATGTGCTGTCTTGTTAGGACATCAGACATAACCCTAGAGTTCACTTGAGGACGCAGAGATCTTCTGTCCTAGAGGATGCTTGGCTGGGCAGAGGGAAACGGCCTTGTGTCCCTGGGGCGCTCTCATTGTCCGGCATATCTCTGGATGGGACAGTTATGGCTGGAAGGTGTCCTTGTGGCCTGGGCTAGTTGGACCAGCCTGGCTGGTTATCAGTCCACGTCCTCACCCCCACCCCTTTTCAATAACTCATTCCAGGTCCTGCAGGCTCTGCATCTGGTGTGGAAGAGCTCACGGTAAAGCACTCCTGCCCAGGACCTGAGGAGCCGGCCACTGTTCAGAAGGCCCCAGCTTGAAGGACTAGAGAGCCGCCCAGCAGCACAACACAGGCAAGCTTTCAGAGGTGAGCCCCCCTTCCTGCTCCTGTGCGGGCCCTTCTTCCTGGGGCACTGGCTGGGCAGGATGCTGAGAAGCTGGGCGGGGGCGGCTGCTGAGAGGCAGGGAAGCCAGAGAGCTGCAGGAAATATCCCAGGGCTGGGAGACCAAGATGGGCGCTCGGGGCTGCCGAGGCGGCTGGACCTGAGGGGCCAAGACCCCTGAGCGAAGGAGACAGAGAAGAGAGATGGACATTAGGAACTGGTCTCTCTAGCCGTCTGCTGATAAAGCTGCTTAGGGCAGAGGGGCAGAAAGTGGCTGAAAAGCAGAGTGGGATTTTTGGCAGTTTCGTGGAGTTAGGGAACAGATTGGGGCCTGTCAGGTGGAGAGCCTAAGAAATATCCCACGCTCTCATCTGGGACCAGCCCTGTCTCGCCCAAGACAAGCCACAGCTGGGCTGGTCTTTACAAAGACTGCAGAGGAGCTCAGTGTCAGTGGAGTTCCTGATTCACTGTCTCACTGCTGCCCACCATGGAGGGGGTGGGCTGTCCCTGTCAGGGGACACGTTCAGACCCCCTGCCATTCTGTCACACACAGTCCCTGACACTCAGCTGAAGACCACCAGGTACACTGGGAAAGGGCGCCAGAGGAAGAAAGGTGATGGGCCCACAGGAGACTGAGATGCTGGTTTTTGGACATGGACTTTAGGATATTAATCACATCTATTTTATTTTATTATTATTTTATTTATTTATTTATTTATTGAGATGGAGTCTTGCTCTGTTGCCCGGGCTGGAGTACAGTGGCGTGATCTTGGCTCACTGCAAGCTCCACCTCCTGGGTTCACGCCATTCTCCAGCCTCAGCCTCCCAAGTAGCTGGGACTATAGGCACCCGCCACCACGCGCGGCTGATTTTTTTGTATTTTTAGTAGAGACGGGGTTTCACCGTGTTAGCCAGGATGGTCTCGATCTCCTGACCTTGTGACCCACCGCCTTGGGCTCCCAAAGTGCTGGGATTACAGGCGTGAGCCCCCGCGCCCAGTCAATCACAGGTATTTTAAAGAATAGAAATGAGATGGATCGTTTCATAGACTTGGAATTCATAAAAAATACAATGGAAGTTCTAAGACAGAAAAGCACAATAACTGAAATTTAAAATTCAGCCAGGTGCAGTAGCTGACACCTGTAATCCTAGCACTTTGGGAGGCTGAGGTGAGGAGTTTGAGATCAGCCTGAGCAACATAGCAAGACCTTGTCTGTACTAATTTTTTTTTTTAATTAGGCCGGGTGCAGTGGCTCACACCTGCAATCCCAGCACTTTGGGAGGCCGAGGCAAGGCAGATCACTTGAGGTCAGGGGTTCAAGACCAGCCTGGCTAACATGGCAAAACCTTGTCTCTACTAAAAATACAAAAATTAGCCAGGCATGGTGGCGGGTGTCTGTAATCCCAGCTACTCAGGATGCTGAGGCAGGATAATCGCTTGAACCTGGGAGGCAGAGGTTGTAGTGAGCCGAGATTGCACCCCTGCACTCTAGCCTGGGCAACAGAGTGAGACTGGGTCTCAAAACCATAAAGATTTTACATAATTAGCCGGGGATGGTGGCACATGCGTGTGGTCCCAGCTACTTGAGAGACTGAGGAGGGAGGATTGCTAGCATCTAGGAGGTGGAGGCTGCAGTGAGTTATGAACGCACCACTGCACTCCAGCCTGGGTGACAGAGCGAGACTCCGTCTCAAAAGAAAAAATTAAAAATCCAGTAGGTGTATTTACCAGCAGATTGGAATCAGCTGAAAAAAGGATTAGTGCTCCAGAAGAAAGGTCAATAGAAAAATAAGTTGTGGGGCTTGGCATGGTAGCTCATGCCTGTAATCCCAGCACTTTGGGAGGCCAAGGCAGGCGGATCAGTTGGGCTTAGGAGTTCGAGACCACCCTGGGCAACATGGCAAGACCCCATCTCTACAAAAAATACAAAAAATTAGCCAGGCCCAGTGGCGCATGCCTGTGGTCCCAGCTTCTTGGGAGGTTGAGATGGGAAGATCACTTGAGCCTGGGAGGCTGCAGTGAGCTGAGATCGTGTCACTGCACTCCAGCCTGGGTGACAGAGTGAGAGACCCTGTCTCATTTCTTTAAAAGAAAAAAAAAATTAAAAAGAAAAAACCTTGCAAATACCACCACAACCAGCTCACTTTACATTGTGTGTCCTTTTCCTGGACTCTTAGGGCGCCCTCCTTTTTCCTTTCTGTGGCCCCTCAGCCTTGGACAGGGAGGGGGCCCTGCTGAGAAGGCCTTTGTACTTGGGAGAGACCGAGGTGGCTTTGGAAGTGGGGAATTGGGCGATTACTTTTCATTGCCATCGTTGTTGGAAACATCAGCACACTGGAGTCCAGTTGCCGTTCGCCTTGTGGCTTTGTTTAAATCCTCATTGGGAGCAGGAGCTCTCATTGTCCTCAGGGACTCAGGCTGTGGGTGTGCTAACCTCCCCGGTGAGAAAGCGGCTTTCTAGACAAACTTCTTTTCATTTGCATCTCCTCAAAGCAGAGTGAAGAAAGCAGCAGCACTGGGAGCGTGTGGGGAGGGACGGGGCAGCCGGCGCAGGCTGAGCCAACATGCCGTGGTTCAGGCCCACACCTCGTGAAAGGCAGAAGGTGAGTGCTGACCTTCCATAGCAGGCCGGGTTGGGGAAGGGGCGGTCTGCTGCCTGCCGAGCGTGACTGTGCAGCTGTTGCGAGTCTTTGTGATTCTGATGTGTGGTGTTCTGAGAAATTTCCCATCCTGGGTTAATGCTTTCTTTATAATGAACAGAAATTAATTCACGAGGGATGGCGCAACCAGGCTGGGGCGCAGGCCAAGGGCAGTGCACTGGGCTGTGATGACTGCATCCTGCTCAGGTTGTGGGACATGGGGTTAAAACATTGTCACGGCAAAGACACTGGCCTTTTACCTGAGTACAGGATAGTAGCCCTTTGTCCTCTAAGATGCTCTGTCCCTGGGGCCAGCAAACACCTCCCAAGGGAGAGGGGAGAAGGAACCCCAAGTGAAGCCAGCCGAGAGCAGGTCGGCCTTGTAGGGTTGTGGGAGCCACTGCACCCCTGGGAGCTTCCAGTCAGCTCAAGCCCAGTGCTCAGAATGTCCAGGTGCCACCTGGATGCCCTGCAGTGTCCACTGTGCTGGGTTCTCAAGGTTTTTCTCTGGGGAGTCTGCGGGGAGCCTGGAGCCCGGAGCTGCTGGGTAGAAGGTGCGCTTGTGGCTCCGCTGTGTGCCGTGGCTGGCTGTGGAGTACCTCCTCTGCTCCAGTAATATTTTCATGGGCAAGAAAGACCACTGCTTTCTTGGCCACCACTTCCTGGAGCTTGTGTTCCTGGAAGTCAGCCATAAATAAGCCGGCCATAAACGAGGGTGAACACACCAGAGCAAAGGAGCCATGCGGGCCAGCAGAGATGAACCTGGGGCCATGGCGGGTGTAGGGGTTGAGTGGGGAGAGGATGTCCTCTGAAAAGGTGACATTTAAGCTGAAACTGGAATGACAAGAGGGCCCCAGCTCTGCAGACAGAGCGGAAGGCTCAGAGCTTGGAATCACATAGGTCACGGTAAGCATTGGATTTCGTGTTAGGGACAATGAAAAACTGGTGACAGATTTTAAGTAGGGGAATAATGAGATCTAATGACACATTTGCAAGATGTTCTGGGAGCCGTGGGGATGGTTGGGACATGTAGCTGGAAGCAGGGCGGCCAAAGGGAGAAGTGGTGATGATGGGTGGTGTGGAGGCTGCAGAATCTGGAGGACGTGCAGACGCAGGGTGTATGGTGGGGGTGGGGCTGGAGGGGGAGCGGGGCCTGGGATGATCTCAGGTATTCTAGCACCTGGATGGTGGTGGGGCCATAGACGTGAGCAGGGAAGGCCAGGGAAGTAATCTGGGGCCATTGCGGCTGCAGCAAGTTTATGATGCCTGATGCGCAACAGACCTGTCCGAGGGGAGATGTCCCAGCCACAGCTACAGTGTGAGACAAAGTCCCTGCTTCAGAGGACAGCAGGGGAGTGTTTCCTGAGCAGGCGTGACCAGACGGTCTTTCTAAGATGGAAACCTGGGCATTTAATTTTTTGTGTGTGGTTTCATTTTTAACATTAACTAATTGTTACCTTATTTTTGGATGCTGCATCAGATCAAGCAGTATTGCTTAAAAAGCTTTTGATTTGTAGAATTTTAAGAAACTAATAATGGGATTTTTTTTTTTTTTTTTTTTTT
>NW_012116300.1:233576-256308 GCF_000951035.1 Colobus angolensis palliatus | reverse complement strand
GTACTGGGATTACAGGCTTGAGCCACCGCGCCCGGCCTTTTTTTTCTTTTTGAGACAAGGTCTTGCTCTGTCACCCAGGCTGGAGTGCAGTGGTGTGGTCATGGCCCATTACAGCTTTCACCTTCGAGGCTCAAGCAATCCTCCTACCTCAGCCTCTCGCGTAGCTGGGACCACAGATGTGTGCCTCCATGCCTGGCTAACTTTTTAATATTTTGTAGAGACAGGTTCTTGCCATGTTACCTAGACTGGTTTTGAACTCCTAAGCTCAAGCAGTCCTCCCACTGTGGCCTCCCAAAGTGCGGGAATTATAGGTATGAGGTTCTACATGCAGCCAGAAAATTTCAGCATATTCAAAACTAGAGACTAGTATTATGCACCTTCATGTACTCATTACCAGCCTCAGGGCCAGCATTTTGAAGCAAATCCCAGGTACTGTACCACTTCATCTTTCAATCTTTTATTAATAGTATGTGACTCTAAAATATAAGGCCAGGTATTGTAGCTCACACCTGTAATCCCAGCACTTTGGAAGTCAAGGCAGGAGAATCGCTTGAACCCAGGAGTTTGAAACCAGCCTGGGCAACATAGTGAGATCCGCACCCCATTACTACAAAAAAAAAATTTCCTTTTTTTTTTTTTAAATTAACCAGGTGTGGCCGGGTGTGGTGGCTCACACTTGTAATCCTAGCACTTTGAGAAGCTGAGGCAGGCGGATCACCTGAGGCCAGGAGTTCAGGACCAGCCTGGCCAACATGGTGAAACCCTGTCTCTACTGAAAATACAAAAATTAGCCAGGCATGGTGGCACACATCTGTAATCCCAGCTACTAGGGAGGCTGAGGCAGGAGAATTGCTCAAACTTGGGAGGCCGGAGGTTGCAGTGAGCCAAGATGGCACCACTGCACTCCAGCATGGGCAACAGAGCAAGAACCTGTCTCAAAAGAAACAAAACAAAACCAGGTGTGGTGGCACATGCCAGGAGGCTGAGGCAGGAGGATCCCTTCAGCCCAGGCTGCAATGCACTACGATCGTGCCTATGAAAAGCCACTGCAATGGCTGGGCGTGGTGGCTCACACCTGTAATCCCAGCACTTTGGGAGGCCGAGACGGGCGGATCATGAGGTCAGGAGATTGAGACCATCCTGGCTAACATGGTGAAACCCTGTCTCTACTAAAAAAAAAAAAAATACAAAAAACTAGCCGGGCTGGGTGGCAGGCGCCTGTAGGGGAGGCTGAGGCAGGAGAATGGCGTAAATCCGGGAAGCGGAGCTTGCAGTGAGCTGAGATCCAGCCACTGCACTCCAGCCCGGGTGACAGAGCGAGACTCCGTCTCAAAAAAAAAAAAAAAAGTTTACTATTAATACTTCCCAGTTACGGGTCAGTGTTCTGCTTTCCCTGATTGCCTCTTACATGATTTGTTACACAAATATCTGTTTGCATGAATAAAAGATTGGATGTTTTATAGGATCTAAGGTCCATACATTTTATTTATTGATATATCTCATTTTATTATTATTTATCATCCATCTCAAAATGCGAACTTTTTTTAACCTGTGAGTTCTGCCTCTCTCCTTTTCATTTTGAAATCTATTGAGGAGCCTGTCCTTTGCCATCTATGATTTCCCAGTCTGAGTTGTACTGTGTCCCCATGGTGCTGTTGAACATGAGCCTCTGTCCTTGTATTTGCTTTAAGTTGTCATTTAGATCTATAGAGGTTTGATCAGATTCAAGGTTGTTTTGGCAAGAACTCAGCTAAGTGCTGCGGTGTGTGGTCTTGGATTAGAAGGGACAGAGGCTGTCTTTTGTGATGTTAGCAGCCACTACGTCAGGGCTGAGATTAGGGACTGCAAAATGGTGACTTTCAAGTCCAGCATTCCTTCTTCGTGTATTAGCTGGAATCCACCTATCTAAAGAGAGCCTTCTTGAACCATGGGTTACTGGGCAGTCCTCTTTCATAGGAAAGGCAGAATACCGCCTTGGTCCTTTGCCTTTGCCTTTTTGCAGAATAAGAAGTTGGCTTCCTAGCATCCCCCTAAGGTGGCTGGTAATTATTTTATGCCAACATGAACTTATGTATTGAAACACAGTGGTATGTTTAATCCTTTGCAATTATTCTTTTCAGTAGCAATTTGTAGAACTGAGAATTTCTTTGTGACAGAATGTTGAAGCAGTGGTGAATGATGAAGGCTAGAAAAGAAGTTATCTGCGGTAAAGCAGGAAATGTAACTCAGGCATACCCATTCAGATCAGAGCTTCACACTTTCTCAGTTCAGAGCTTCACACTTTCTCAGTTCAGAGCACTCTTGATTAAGGTTCAATAATTATTTTAATAGCAGGCCAAAAGAGATCCCTAACAGTGGTGCCAGATAGGAGACAGGTTGTGTTTTTTATCTTGTGGCCTGGGTAGTGTCCTGGGACTCTCTGCTACATCTGAGTAAAGTGTTGTGGGATAAAGAATCTCTCAGGGCGGCCGGGCGCGGTGGCTCAAGCCTGTAATCCCAGCACTTTGGGAGGCCGAGACGGGTGGATCACGAGGTCAGGAGATCGAGACCATCCTGAGCTACACGGTGAAACCCCGTCTCTACTAAAAAAAAATACAAAAAACTAGCCGGGCGAGATGGCGGGCGCCTGTAGTCCCAGCTACTCGGGAGGCTGAGGCAGGAGAATGGCGTAAACCCGGGAGGCGGAGCTTGCAGTGAGCTGAGATCACGCCACTGCACTCCAGCCTGGGCGGCAGAGCGAGACTCCGTCTCCAAAAAAAAAAAAAGAATCTCTCAGGGCAAGGAGCTTCTTAAGTTAAATCAGTAGAAATTTAGGCATGATACGGGCCTTCAAATGTGTGAGAAGCTGTATCATTTTATATCTCAGTGTATTTTCCTCAACTTCTAGTTGATAAGAAAAAATTCTTCAACAGTTTTCGTATGTGGGAGCTAAGGTGGTCTTGTAAAATTTCAAGTCATCCTTAAATGAAACGACCCACCTGAGAACTTGCTACTGTTAAGTGGTGAAGTCAACGGGAGTTGGTTCCTACAAGTTGTGTTTATTCTAGTTTTGTTTGTAAGTAGGTTGTGTGAGTTCATTTATATTTACTATATGTCTTTTAAATTATAAAGTACTTGTTATTATGTATGTCCTTTTAGATTTTATCTGCAGCTCATACTTTGCAATCATCACCCAGTAGTGTCTTATTCTAGCAGCGTGTAAATCCGAGCATCATCTGGTGGACTCTTAAACTTCAGTAGAAACCATGAGTTATTCATACATTTTCCATTCAGATATCAATATCGGAAGGAAACATAAATGAATATTCTAAATAAGGCTAATTTGTATTAATCTGCCTTTATGTTTAGGGGAAAAAAGCTGCGACATTGCGTGAAAGATGATGCAGGATATACGCTGATCTTTTGGCCCCACTGAGCTATTCGAACATTGCCCTGTTCTATTGTTAGTTTTCTTCTTCATTTATTATATGGTCAATTTTTGAATTCCAGTAATATGAGACCTTTTTCTATCTTTTAACTTACTGTGACCTAAAGTTAATAAGTCCAGATTATATGGTCATTCAAAAAAAAGAAAAGAAAAAGAAATCCCTCACAGTTCCATTTATTAAATAAGTAAACCCCACTAATAAGTATTTGTGTCCTGGCCACTGATAGTGGATGTCTAGAAAAGTAATACATAAGGAAAAATGTTCATCTTATTTGTTTAGTCATGGCATGTGTGTGCCTGTCGAGCACCTCTTCAACTTGGAATCTGATAGAACACCGCCACCCTCATTGCCTCGGTTTTCCACGTCGACCTTCACAGTCATTGCTTGCTCAGTAACTGCCACAACCCAGCCTGACAGAGAGAGGGAAGATACCCTATAAAGCAAGGTCATGTTAACGTTGAGACCATGAACGGCCTTGAGCAGAGCATCACTGCTTCCTTCAACATTAAGGAGGCTCTGATGGTGCCCTGTGAGTTCACGGGGGTGCCTCCGTGTAGACTGGAAACCACAGCTCTGCGTCCTTCCCTCTTTCGCTCTTGATGGGTAGAAAGGTACCCTCCCTGGCCTGCACGTCGCCGGGTCACACAACACCGGCTGTGGTTGCACAAAGCCACCGCCACCGGTATTCCTCTGAGGCCATTTGTTTCCAGCCATGGTGCCTGTAGGATTTTTCCTTTATCCTGTAATTTCAGCCAAATCAGAGCATGTGACCTGGCTTAGATGTCAAGATAACTGTTATGTGCTCTTTTCCCTTCCTGTGTCTGGGACAGGTTTAATTTCACCTGAGAAGGCTGCAGATCCTCGGGGTTGGTGTAAAAACAGCTCATCCTGATCTGAGAAGGCAGGCAGTCAGCTTTTCTCGTGGTCGCCCTTGGCTGACAGCACCCATTCTCTGTGGATGTGAAAATCCCGGAAAGGCTGGGCTTCCTCCTTGGGCATTCCCCAGGCCTGTCTCCAGAGTGGGGCCCAGCATGGGAAGAGTGGACCCCGCTCACTCCCCTGGTGTGGGGCTCGGACCTGCAGCTCGACAGCGCCCATGGAATGTGGGCAGAAGCGGCAGCAGCCAGGTCCACCTCAGCCTTAGGGCGGCACGTGTTCTGCTTGTGCTCTGGGAGCCTCCACCTTCCATGCTGTGGGAAGAGGGTGCCCAGGGAGCTGCAGTCCCTCCAGCCCAGTCCCAGGACGAGGCCCAGGCAGCAGAGCCGTCCCAGCTGACCTGCCAGCGTGAGAGAAATGCGTGTGTACACACTGAGTGTCCAGGTGGCTGATACGTGGCAGCACTGACGGACACAGACAGAACAGAGATCCACGAGGGAGAAGTGAGAGTGCTGGAGGCCACACAGGCCACAGGCCACAGGGGCAGGATGGCTTCTGAGGAGGTGAAACGATTCTTCTGGGAATAACGTCACTTCCTCTGACAGAGGAAGACATGGAGGCTCCAGATGGTTGAAGGCCCAGCAGTGATCCCAGACAGGCCCCATGTCAGACCAGGCTCCTCCAGGGCTGTGCTGCCGTCTCCAAAGCCCATCCTGAGGGCAGCCACACGGCAGGCAGTGCTCGCCATTTGTAGAGCGAGGCCCAAGTTCCAGCCTTCCTTCTGGCAGGTAGAGGAAGCAGGGGCACTGCCTGGCAGCGCCTGAAAGCAGATGGGGCAGCATTTGGTCAAGAGCCAGGAGGGGATGACAGACCAGAGGGGAACCCTTGTCCCACGTGCTGAGCGCATGTGGGGGGCTGGGCACTTGTTCTGTGAGCTATAATTGGTGTCCCTGTGCCCCTCTGGAAGCTGCACCAGACAGCTTCTTGGTGGAGGACAGTGGCCGCCCTCTAGCTTTACTCCCTTCCCGGTGATGGGTCTGTCAGATATGTGTCCGGGAAAGGCAAACACCAAAGGCAGAGGACTAATTCCTACACCAAATCCTCTGGTGGCCTCGCTTGGGGACTGGATTTTGACATAATGGAGGCTGTCCTAGACTCAGAGATTGAAAACAGGGAAGAACCATCGCGGAAACCTTTGGAAAAGCCTGCAACGGGGCCTCTGGCAGCCTGAGGAGTGGCGGTCTTTCCATCTGGTAGACGCCGTCTCAGTAGGACGGACGGACCAGTGCACTAGCGCTGCCAGCCAGGTGTCTGCCGGCGGGGCTTTATGGAATGGGGCGCCAGTCCCGGTGAGGGTGGTCCCCACTGGGCCCACCTTCTTCATGGCCAGCTGGCCAGACCTAGCACTTTCCTGACCTTTGACCTTGGCCCCTGCTGACTCTTGGCCTTGAGGCCTCCTGCAGACCCCATTTGTATTCATTTCCTGCAGTTCTCATACCTGAATCTCGCCTGGACTTCTGCCAAGCCCTCCAGGCCCTCTTCCCCCAGGGGGACCACAGAGCCTATGTGCAGGGCTGTCCTTGGAGGGCCAGCACAGCCCCTTCCAAGCGGGCAAGACCCAGGGGTGGCTCCAAAGATGGCTGTGCCCTCGCCCTGGAACCTCTGAATGTTGATTTTTGTAGCAAAAAAGGATGCAGATGTGAGTAAAGGCTGGTGAGATAAGGACATCATCCCTGCTCTCTGGGAGGACCCCAAATGCAGGCACACACATCAGAAGATGAGGCAGCGATCGGGGTGATGCAGCCACAGCCAAGGAAGGCCAAGGATTGCTGGCAGCCTGCAGAAACTGGAGGGCAAGGAGCGTCCCCGCAGAGCCACCAGGAGGAGCAGGGTCCTGCTGACACCCTGACTGCAGAAGTCCAGTCTCCAGAACTGTGAGAGGATCCATTTCCATTATTTTAAGCAACCAAACTTGTGGTAGTTACAGCAGCCTCAGGAAATAAATACAAATGGAACATCAAAAAGATTCCAAGAAATGAGTGGACCTGGCCGGGTGCAGTGGCTCACACCTGTAATCCCAGCATTTGCGGGAAGATTGCTTGAGCTCAGGAGTTGGAGACCTTGTCTCTACGAGAAACTTAAAAAATAGCTGGGTGCGGTGGCTCACGCCTGTAATCCCAGCACTTTGGGAGGCCGAGGCAGGCAGATCACAAGGTCATGAGTTTGAGGCCAGTGTGACCAATATGGTGAAACCCCTGTCTCTACTAAAAATTCAAAAATTAGCCAGGTATGGTGGTGCGTGCCTGTAATCCCAGCTACCCAGGAGGCTGAGGCAGGAGAATTGCTTGAACCCGAGAAGCAGAGGTTGCAGTGAGCCAGATAGCGTCACTGCACTCCAGCCTGGGCAACACTTTGCTTCAAAACTCTGCCTCAAAAAAAAAACAAACAAACAAACAAAAAAAAACCAATAGCTGGGCTTGGTGGCAAGAGCACCTATAGTTGCAGCTACGTGGGAGGATTGCTTGAAGCCAGGAGTTCAAGACCAGTCTGGACAACACAGCAAGACCCCCATCTCTACCAAAAAAATTTAAAAATTAGCCAGGCACAGTGGCACACTCATATTAGCTACTCAGGAGGCTGAGGAGGGAGGATTATGAGCCCTGGAGGTCAAGGCTATAATGAGCCATGACTGTGCCACTGCACTCCAGCCTTGGCAACACACTGCGAGACCCTGTCTCACAAACAACAAAAACCCAAAACAAAAACAATAAATGACTAGACCTGAGGCCTGGCCTTTAGCTGCTGCCCTGACCTTGTGATCTGGTCACTCAGGATCCCCTGGGCCTAAACACACAGCCTATTGTCCACTTCAAGAAGGCTCCCCACTGCCTGGCTGGCAACTGGGGTGGGCCTTGCAGCCCCCACCTGTCCTAGCCCGATGGCGCTGGTGCTGCAGGCCCCCGCAGCTGCTTGTTCTAAGCTCCTCAGCCTCCTGCAGGGTTGCCTGCACCTGATGGCGATGAATCAGGAAGGCAGGCGTGTCCTGGGCCATAGAGCAGTCATGGCTGTCCAGCCACCAGGGGGCTCCATTTGCAACCTTGGATGTGGCTTTGGCCTCTTACTCCAAGGTGTCCTTGGGGCCCCCAGACAAGAGACAGGGAGACTGGAGCCCAGCCCCCCACCCCCTCCTACACACACCTGGCCCATCCCTGCCCTATCCTGGAAAATGGGGGCCACTGCACGTGCAAGGGACATAGGACAGGAACCTTTGGCCTTGTTATCAGATATTTTAAAACCAAGTACAAACATTATCAGGTGCAGTTTTCACAGCAGCAAGAAACCTGTGCTTGCAGAAATAAACACATGCCAGCAAACCACCTGTGCGGCAAGCCACACAGAGCCATTGTTTTTGCACCCTCAGGTGACATTTGTCCCAGGGAAGGTCACAGCTGCCTGAACCTTTAAAACTCCCAGACACGCGCTGCCTGTGCAGGATCTGGAACCCAGCAGCACTGCCAGGGCCTTGAAGTGCTTCTTCAGAGACCTCTGTTCATAAACTACTTTTTTTCTTAAAGCAGCAAAAGGAGAAAATTGACATCAAAGGATATTCCAGATTCTTGATAGCATTCTCATCATCTCTGAGGACATCACCATCCTCTCAGGTGAGCACCGGGTGGAGTGCCTCCGGGTGACTGGCCAGTTTGGAGCAGGGAGGGAGGCTTAGGGTCTTGCCTTCCAGCAGAGGACAAGTGAGGAGGCCCCAGCGTCCCTCCCGGGCGGGTTTTCTGGTGGATGGAAGAGTGACTCGGAGTCCTCCACGTGGGGCCAGCTGTTTGGGTTTCTGGACGTTGTAGGAAAGGCTTGCGGGGGTTTCCCCTGCCCACGTCCCCCTGACCTTGAGCTGCACCAGCCCCTGCCAGCTGGGCCCCTGGAAGCTGGAGTGCTGTGGCAGGGATGACGTCTCACTTCTGTTACATTTCTGTGCCCTGTGCTCTCCCAGGATGAGGGGCATGAGGCTGCTGGGGGCACTGCTGGCACTACTGCAGGCGGCCGTGTCCCTGAAGATCGCAGCCTTCAACATCCGGACATTTGGGGAGACCAAGATGTCCAATGCCACCCTCGTCAGCTACATTGTGCAGGTGAGGCCAGGGCGGCCTCTCCCCAGAAGCAGAGGAGCTCTGGAGTCTGGGGCTGGTGGGCAGGGCCAGCCCTGTGGGGCCACAGAGTGTCACGTGTGGGGTACTGAGCGCCTCTGCCCCCAGCCCGGCGGAACAGGCTCTTGGCTGCGGACCAAGGTCCTCGTCCCTGCTGTGCTGTCCCTGGCTGGCAGCAGGAGCCCAGGCAGAAACATGAGGCTGCAGCTAAACCCAGCAATGCCACAAGCATCAACTGTGGCTCCCTTTGTGGCAGTGTGGGGTCCCTAGGTGGCACCAACCCTGCTCAGCACCGCTGTGGCCCTGCCCCCAGATCCTGAGCCGCTACGACATCGCCCTGGTCCAGGAGGTCAGAGACAGCCACCTGACTGCCGTGGGGAAGCTGCTGGACAACCTCAATCAGTGGGTGACAGTGGCAGGCTCCTAGGGAGGTGACATCTCGTCCAGGGCACAGCCTCACTTCACTTGGGGCCCAAGGGTGGGGACCTGGGCACAGCCTTGCTGTCGGCAGCCAGAGGCGTCCCCTAAGCCGCCCACCCACTGGGACCTTTTGTTTCCTCAATCCAGGGATGCACCAGACACCTATCGCTATGTGGTCAGTGAGCCACTGGGACGGAACAGCTACAAGGAGCGCTACCTGTTCTTGTACAGGTGGGTGGTCCAGAAAGCCAGAAGCTCCTCCTCCACCTGGGAGGGCCCCAGCAGAGCAGGGAAGTAGTCTGTCCTATGGGGTGAGAACCTGAGGCTGCAGGGCAGGTCCAGGGTGGAGTGAACACACCCTCCTGAGGTCCTGGACCAATGGGGTGAGCAGGTGGCGGCTTGCCGGCCCGCCCTCCTGTCTGTGACGCAACGCCTGCCTCCTGGGAAGCAGGAGTGGGGCAGCTTCCAGCCTGGGGTCACCTCCTCCTGCCCCGCCTTCCCTCAGGCCTGACCAGGTGTCTGTGGTGGACAGCTACTACTATGATGACGGCTGCGAGCCCTGTGGGAACGACACCTTCAGCCGAGAGCCAGCCATCGTCAGGTTCTCCTGCCCGTTCACAGGTGGGTGCTGCCTGGGCCAGGGTGGGGCACAGCTTGGCGCTTACGGCCTCCACACCCTCCTAGGGAACCCGGAATGCCTGTGTCACACGCTGCTCTCCCCGTCCCCGGGGCTCGGGTTTTCCATTCATTTGGAACATGACCCCCCAAGGGGACTGTCATGATTCACAGTTCCAACTGACATGGTGACTGAACCTGCCCCCAGGGAGTGGCCGCTGCACAGAGGTCAGGGAGTTTGCCATCGTTCCCCTGCATGCGGCCCCGGAGGACGCAGTAGCTGAGATCGATGCTCTCTATGATGTCTACCTGGATGTCCAAGAGAAATGGGGCTTGGAGGTGAGACCCTCCCAGGGGCAGTGGGCACCAGCGGCCTCCGCTTGTCCCTGGGCCCACAGGCAACATTTCCTGGTAGGACGTCGTGTTGATGGGCGACTTCAATGCGGGCTGCAGCTATGTGAGACCCTCCCAGTGGTCATCCATCCGCCTGCGGACGAGCCGCACCTTCCAGTGGCTGATCCCTGACACCGCTGACACCACAGCTACATCCACGCACTGCGCCTACGACAGGTGAGCAGGGTATCGCGCTTAAGGCAAAGAGCAGCCGTGACTCATACGTCTGGCTTCAGAAGTCTTGAGGCCTTTGGACACTCACCCAACTGAACTTCAGTTGATCCACTCAGGAAACAGAATAACAAGAGCTACGATTTTTAGTTTTTTAGGAGAAGCACATTTGGGGATAAGAGGAGAGGCAGACACATTAGCTGTCACATGGTTTCCACTTTGAGGGGCACAGGCCAGGGAGTGCAGTTTTGGCCACCCACAGACCTGCACTGGCAGGTCCCAGGGCTCTTAGTTTAGCTCTTGTGAGCCCTGAGCCAGGCCCATGGGTGACAGGGGAACCTACTCTCTCTTCCCAACACCCATCAGGATCGTGGTTGCAGGGACGCTGCTCCAAGACGCCGTTGTTCCCGACTCGGCTCTTCCCTTTAACTTCCAGGCTGCCTATGGCCTGAGTGACGAACTGGTACGTGTCCTCCCTTGCACAGTCACATGGGGATGGGACACAGGAGCTTAGGCTCAGCCCAGACCCTGTGCCCACTTGCCTGCAGGCCCAAGCCATCAGTGACCACTATCCAGTGGAGGTGATGCTGAAGTGAGCAGCCCTCCCCACGCCAGCTGAACTGAGGACCCATCCTGCTGCAGGAGCCAGACAAATAGCCCAACACTCAGGTTAAGAAATACCTTTTAATTTAGGTAAATAAAGCTCAAGGAGGTGAGTCTGTCATCTGTGGTGTCAGTCCTTCTGGCCCCTGGCTGTCAGTGTCGCTCCAGGGCCTTGACAAGCAGCTCATTCAAGCGGCCCACCATGGCCCTAGGGTCATCAACAAGCCCAGCGGCAATCATGGCGTTCTCGTATATCTGAAAGGCAAGAGTAGAAACCCATTATGAGGGCCGTGGGGCATCTTTTCATTTTTTTTTTTGAGATAGTCTCACTGTTGCCCAGGCTGGAGTGCAGAGGCACGATCTTGGCTCACTGCAACCTCAGGTGATCCACCCGCTCCCAAAGTGCTGGGATTATAGGCGTGAGCCACCACACCTGGCCATTTTTCCCTTTTCAAAGCAGAATTTGGCTGGGCAAGGTGGCTCACAAGGTCAGGAGATTGAGACCATCCTGGCCAACGTGGTGAAACCCCGTCTCCACTAAAATATAAAACAATTAGCCAGGCATGGTGGCGTGTGCCTATAGTCCCAGCTGCTTGGGAGGCTGAGGCAGGGGAATTGCTTGAACCCAGGAGGCGGAGATTGTAGTGATCCAAGATCGCACCACTGCACTCCAGCCTGGCAACAGAGCGAGACTCCATCTCAAAAAAAAAAAAAAAAAAAGGCAGGATTTTGGAGGAAACTGCTGTTCCAGCCCGAAGGTAGGCTCTCAGGACTGCACAGATCTGGGCTACCAGCCATCCTAAGCTGCTGCACTCACCTGATCCACCAGCAGCTGGGCCAGGCCAGGCTCGCTTGCCCGCAGCTGATTCAGCTTCTTGATGAGCACATGCCTGCAACACAGAACCCACCAGAAAAAGCAGCTCAGGACCACGTGCTGCAACCCTCCCTTCATGTTTTGGGATTATCCAAATATTTAGTTTTTTTTTTTTTGAGACGGAGTCTCGCTGTGTCGCCCAGGCTAGAGTGCTGTGGCCGGATCTCAGCTCACTGCAAGCTCCGCCTCCCAGGTTCACACCATTCTCCTGCCTCAGCCGAGCTGGGACTACAGGCACCCACCACCTCACCCGGCTAGTTTTTTGTATTTTTTAGTAGAGACGGGGTTTCACCGTGTTAGCCAGGATGGTCTCGATCTCCTGACCTCGTGATCCGCCCGTCTCGGCCTCCCAAAGTGCTGGGATTACAGGCCTGAGCCACTGCGCCCGGCCCCGAATATTTAGTTTTTTAAAGGTATATAGATGATATGATTATATACCCAGAAAACCCAAGCGAAGCAGGAGTGTCAGTATTAGAAAATGCTGTAAGGTAGCCAAGTTCCAAGATCAAAATACACTAAAGGGACAGAAGGAGCTTAGTATGTGAAGACATGCCTTGGTTCCTAGATAAATAATAAAAGAGAAGGGAGGAAGTCCCATATGTTGAAACATATTATAGGGCTCTAGTAAATAGAACAGTTTAGCTCTGGAAAGGGGGAAGGTGGACACTGGTCTGATGAGGACAGTATTTCACAGAAGAGGGAGGAGACAGATCACTCCGTCCAGCAGCACTGGGATAACTGGGAGCCATGCAGAAAACCATTTAGACCAGAGTAAATTCCAGAGGGATCGAAGATGAAAAGTACAATTCTAGGGAAGAAATGCTTCATAATCTCAGAAGGGGAAAGCCTTTCCACACAAAACTACAAACCCAAAAGCCAAAAAGTAAAGAATGATTGATATATTTGACTTTAGAAAAAAGCATCATGTAGTATTTAACATTAAAATTATAATTTTTCACTTAGGAGAAGTCTGATAAAACCGAGGGCTCCGGGAAACTGTACATTTGTACAGCCTCTCCAGAGGACAACTGGAGTCAGGAAAACCACAGGTGGACGTGCTGAGACTCAGCCATTCCACTTCCTAACTGCATCCCTTTAAATAACTTTTTTTAGATGGACTCTCACTCCTTCACCCAGGCTAGAGTGAAATGGCATGATCTTGGCTCACTGCAGCCTCGCGGGTCCAAGAGATTCTCCTGCCTCAGCCTCCCAATTAACTGGGATTACTGGCACCCACCACCACCCCCAGCTAGTTTTTGTATTTTTAGTAGAGACGGGGTTTCGCCATGTCGACCAGGGTCTCGAACTCCTGACCTCAAGGGATCCACCCGCCTAAGCCTCCCAAAATGTTGGGATTACAGGCGTGAGACACGGCACCCAGCCTAAACCAGGAAACACTTCAAATGCACATCCTCACATTTCTAGTCTATGTAGCTGGAAAAAAGGACATTCTTAATATGCTAATGCGGAGATCACCTAGTTACCCTACAGGAGAAAAGCAAGGCAAGGACCCACTGCACTGCAGGTTACCCCCAGGAAACCCAAGGGTGCGGCTGCCCACAAGTGCACATCATCTCCGACGAAATACAAAAGCCCTAATGCTGGCTGCACTGGGGACACAGGTAGGAGGAAATTTTCCCCCGTAAACAGTTCTGAACTCTGAACTATGTGGACAGAACACCAAATTTTAAAACAAAAGTGAACCTGGCTGGGCACAGTGGCTCTCGCCTGTAATCCCAGCACTTTGGGAGGCCGAGACGGGCGGATCATGAGGTCAGGAGATCGAGACCACCCTGGTTAACACGGTGAAACCCCGTCTCTACTAAAAAATACAAAAAAACTAGCTGGGCGAGGTGGCGGGCGCCTGTAGTCCCAGCCACTTGGGAGGCTGAGGCAGGAGAATGGCGTGAACCCGGGAGGCGGAGCTTGCAGTGAGCTGAGATGCGGCCACTGCACTCCAGCCTGGGCGACAGAGCAAGACTCCTTCTCAAAAAAAAAAAAAAAAAGTGACGTCCTTTGGCAATAGACAGAAACGAGCACTTCTGCAGCTATCTTAAAAAACTAGTTTCGCACCAAAACTAGTTAAAGTGACATGGTGTCTGCCTCACTGAGCTGCTCCAGCAGAGGCGCAGGCATTCTGCAGACTGCGCTGCTGTGGGAAGGTGCTTACTCGGCACTGACAGCCATAAGCCAAGTCAGCTTTTCCTCCAGCAGTGCCATGGCCAGGACAATGATTCTCCCTCACCGCCAGTATAATTTTTAAAGTTAAGGTTGTAAAATGACAAAAACAAACAAACAAACAAACAAAAACTAGACATGCACTGAAGAACGTAACAAACCCTGGCTGGGGGTGGTGGCCCACACTTGTAATCCCAGCACTTCGGGAGGCCAAGGCAGGTGGACTGTGTGAGCCCGGGAGGTAGAGGTTGCAGTGAGCTCAGATCGCCCCACTGTACTCCAACCTGGGGGACAGAGTGAGACCCTGTCTCAAAAATTAAAATACTACTTAGGCTACATTGTGGGGAGTGGTAAGGCTATGGATTTTGATTTCCTTTCTGTTGTTTTCTAACATTTTTGGTAACTTGTTTATGTAACTTCATTTTTTTAAAAATTGCTGTATACAAAATTTCCCCCAGAAAAGAAACTTCATATACAAGTTAGAAAATGAAATTTTAAAATACCCAATAAGACACATCAAAGAATAATTCTTTAAAAATGGTACCAGAACTCTACAGAGAATGTAAGGCACCAAAGGATGTTGAAGACCTAAATAAAAAGATCATATTCATGGGTGCAAAGAAGTGATACTGTAACAGTGCTAATTCTCCTAAAAACTCATTTAGGGAATCAAAACAATCTCAATCAAACCCCAACAGGCCAGACGCAGTGGCTCACACCTATAATCCCAGCACGGTGGATCACATGTGACCAGTTTGAGACCAGTCTGGGCAACATAATGAGATCCCATCTCCACAAAAATTTTTTTAAAAAATTAGGAATGATGGTTCACGCTGTCTCAGCTAACTCAAGAGGCTAAGGCAAGAGAATCATTTGAGCCCAGGAGTTTGAGGCTGCACACATCACTGCACTCCAGCCTGGGCAGCATAGACCTTGTCTCGAAAGAAACATAGGAACAATGAATTCATGACTCTGTAAAGATTTCTTAAGATCCCAAAAAAGCATCTAATGAAAACGTAAATGTTCTATTAAGAATACCTACTCATCAAAAGATACCTAAAGGCAGGGGAAAAGACATCTACAACAGATAAAGGGCATATAAAGAATAGCGGGAAGAGGAGGCACAACTTACACGCTTAGCCACCGTCAGGGCTGGGGGTTCTCGGTCCACCCTGGAAGCAGCTCCCACCACCGGGGCCCCAGAGAAACCCACACAAGCCCCAGACACGCGGACAAGATTATTCACAGCAGCCTGGTTCTCCACAACTTCTGACCAAGAACCACCCGAGGCGCACGCAGCAGAGCAGAACGGAGGAGTCTGCTGTACCGAGGTGGGTTTCTGCAGCGGACATTCTTCGGCTACGAAAATGAACTTGTGGCAGCCCCTCTGTGCGGGCAACCCTCATGCCAAGTGAGCAACGTGAGACTTCACCAAACACCAAGATCCACGTACAAAGCTCGAAACAGGCAAAACAGCACGTTCAGGACATGCACAGGTGGCAAAGCCATAAAGCAACACAAGGACATGGTCACAAGGTGGGATGCAGCTGGCCGGCCAGGCTCCATTTCACATGGGTGCAGCCTAAACTGAATACAGCTCCTTAGAGTTACCCATGTGTCCACAGGCCTCACGCACTTTTCTTCTGTGTCACATTCCACAACAGAAGAACACCACACACAGGATTCTGGGGGATCCCTCAGGCTGGAAGGGCCAGGAGTGTGGCCTCACCTGGGGTTGATTTCCAGCGTGGGCTGCAGGAGCTGTGCGCGCTCCTCCTGGGTCTTGGCCAGCTGCTGCATGCGCAGGAAGTGGCGGGCAGCCCCCATCTCCAGCACGGTGACCATGGCAGGGTGGGTGTCCAGTCGGAGGGTCACCTGTGAGCAAAGCCAGGGGTTGAGGGTGATAAACGTTCCCAGTGTGAGAGGGCTGGGGACTGGCAGCATCGTAACCAGGGGTGAAGGTCACCCAGACCACGAGGTAGCAGGCGGGGTCTCAAGGACTCTCCTGTACCAGTGCTGCTCCCTCCCCATGACCCACTAAGCTGTGGGCCCTGAGCTGATGCCCCACAGATACTGTGCCCTAGGGGCTCCACCACCCTGGTCCCCTGCTGCTGCCTCCAGGAGCTGCCCGAATCCATCCTCTGGTCCGCGCCAGCCCACCCTGCATGAGGTCCCTCCTCCAAGTGACCATGCGTGGGACACTCATTTCTCGCTCCGAGCTAGACTGATTTGGTGGGGGCGGGGGCGGGTCTTAGCTGTCTGAAGCCCACCCAAGACCCCCTGACTAGGAACCCAAGGGAGAATGTGAGCTCCTGAGGGCTGGGGTAGCATGTCCCTTCTTCGGACCCCACGTCCTCAGCCGCCGCAGCTCCTGAAGGGTCAGGACCAGGACAGTCCGCTGGGGCTGCTGGGTTTTCCGTTTTCAGTTCGCACCTGCTCGGGAGCAGGGCCGGGAGGAAGACACTGTCCCCCTGCCTCAGTGCACCCCCGGGCGACACGTGTGCCCACCAGCGACCCACAGGGTCTCCCGCTGACACCATGGGCTGCTGCTGCTGCTGGAAGGACACCCACCAGGCCAGGTTCTAGGAGCCACCAGCTGGCCGGCCTGTTAGGCACACTGAGGGCCACAGTGGCCAAGGGGTCATCCATCCCCGGGAAAGCCTCACCTTCACGTTGGTGACACGCGACCCCAGCACGTTTCTCATCCAGGCCATGAGCTCCTCCGTCTCCTTCTCGGACAGGCGCTCGGCAGCTGTGGAAGAGCAGGCGAGAGTGAGCTCAGGCCTGCACCCCCACTCCCCGGCTTCCATGGGGGCCATGCAGCATCCTGCTAGCTCCCACCTGCTCTCCCGCCAGGATGGAGACAGAAGCCAGCAAGATGCTTTTCATCTACAAGTAAAACCTCAAAGGACGCTTCAGGTTGCCTGAGGCCCATACAACTTGGTTAGGGCTTTAAAAAGACAATACACAGCCTCTCAAGAAGCTGGGCCAGCTCCAGAAGCCACCATGGCAGGAGCACTGGACAGATCCCTGGTATCTAAACCAGAAGGCACCTCCCCCCAGTCACCAGGGTGCTCCCACAAGGCTCTTCTCGGGGGTGGCTGAGCCCAGGTCAACTGAGGAAAACCCAAGGGAAGCCCTCACTGCAGGACAGCAGAGGCGTGCAGAGAGTAGGCACCGGCCCCACCCCTAGAGAGCAGGGGATCCGACCTGGGGACCCGTCCTCAAACTTCTCCTCCTTGTAGTGATCCACGACAATGTCCGTCTCCACGGAGATCAGCTGCTTCTTGTCAAACTCACGAAGGTGCAGCAGGGTGAGCTCATCAAACTGCTCATAGCAGAAGAGAACCTGCAGGTGGTCAAGAGCAGCTCTGTCAGGCCTGGGGGCCTCCACCCACCACAGAAGAAAGGATGTGGGCGGCAGGAGGGCTGGGGGAGCCAAGCGGGCCACACTGGGGCAGGTGGGGATCCCAGGCCTGTGTGACAGTTACTGCCACACCTGGGTCTGAGGAAGGCTCTCATCTGCCTTCAAGGCAGAAGCACTCCACGCATAAAGAAATCTACATGTGGCTGAGTGCAGTGGCTCATGCCTATAATCCCAGCACTTTGGGAGGCCAAAGCGGGCAGATCACAAGATCAGGAGTTCGAGACCAACATGGTGAAACCCTGTCTCTACTAAAAATGCCAAAATTTGCTGGGCGAGGTGGCAGGCGCCTGTAATCCCAGCTACTCGGGAGGCTGAGGCAGGAGAATGGCTTGAACCTGGGAGGTGGAAGCTGCAGTGAGCCAAGATCACGCCACTGCACTCCAGCCCGGGCAACAGAGCAAAGACTCTGTCTCAAAAACAAAAAACAAAACAAAAAACGCACATGTGACCTCCGAGACAAACACAACCATCACAGTCGGTCCAGCCTCTGTGTCCGTGACCCTGACTCACCGTGCAGCCCCTACCCTGCATCTTAGGCAGGTTCACCCAGCACAGCTGAGAAGGTCAAGACCCTCCCCAGGCTGCAGCCCCGGGAGCCTGCCCCACCCACCGCTCACCCACCTCTGTGTCTTTCTTCTTCATGGCCTCATAGTAGGGCGAGTGCTCTGCCAGGTGCCGGTTGGGGGCACACAGGTAGTAGATGTTGCGGGTGCCGGCCTGCATTCGACTGGCGTATTCTGAGAGGCTGGTTAACTGCCCAGTGGGCAGCGCCGAGGACTCGTAGCGCAGCAGCTTTGCTATGTCCTCCTGGAAGGGACAGGGCAGGTCACCATTTGCTCCAGGCCCATGGGCTCAATGTCCCCCAACCAGCTGGGCACAAACCCTCTGATGCCCATGGCCTCCTGGCACTCCAGGCTGGCCCTGACGCGAAGGACAGTAGTGGACTCAGGGGTTGTCTGAGACCAGGCCTTGCTCTGCCCATCAGGCCCCTTTCGGGAGCTCTGGGGGCTTGGGAAGCACCTCTTGCAGGGGCTCTCCAGGGAGCTACGTGCACCATGCGCTGGGAGGGGACCCCCCGCCCGCAACAGCAGAGCCTGGCCTGGACCTAGCATCTTCCCTCTGCCCTCAGCGACAGAGGCAGTCTCTGGTGAGCACACGGACACGGGTGAAGTCCACGGTTCTCAGCCCTCCTCACTGCTGGCCAGTGGGGTTCAGTGGGATTTGGAGAAGGGCCCTTAGAGGAGGGGTTTGCCCTCCTCCCCATCAGCTGAACACAACTGTGACCTCCGGAGCTCATGGGAGCTGCAGCTGGAAGGACACAGCGGGGAAAACAGATGGAAAGAGGGAAAAGCAAGGAGCGGGGCACCCACCCAGCAGGGCCCAGGCCACCCCTGCACACGTGGTGGGTCTGCACTAAGACACGGCACGCATGCACACCCACAAAGACCTAGAAATGTCTCTGGCTCCTACCTATGTGCTATTAACTCAAATGAAGATAAATGAGAATGAAGAGGCCTGTGTCAGAAGCTGCCAGAGTCTGCAGACAACCAGAACACAGCCTCCTTGGGACCCCACACGTGTGGTCACCCTCCTCCCGCTGCTGGAGAGAAGGGACATCAGCACGGGATGGGCTCCTAGGATGAAATGTTTTGGGATTACAGTGGAGGCAGCTGCACCACACTGTGAATGCACTAAATGCCACTGAAGTGTACGTGTTAAAAGCTGAATTCTGTGAATTTGATGCTATGTAAATTGTATCTCAATAAAAAAATGGACAAAATGTTTATGGCACAAATGTTTCATTTTTCAGCCATCTACTGTTTGAGTAACTGAGTGACCGGCCCCAGTAGCAGAGCATTTGGAGACTGATATCCAGTACATGATGACAGCCCCTCAGCAGACACTGAGACCACCCCCTTCCCCACCTACGGGATCACAGTCCTTGGCTTGTCCCGCCTGTGGCTCCCCAGCCCCCAACATCCTCTGCGGGGAGACAGTCTGTGCACACCCCCTTCCTGCCACTCCCTGGGCTGCAACTTCAGACAGCGGTGAGGCTGAGCCCTTCAGAGCAGGGCACAGCACTGGCGGGAGGTCAGGACACGGCTGGAAGGTGCCAGAGGCCCAGGGGCCCGACTTTCCATTTCCTGACCCTGGCAGCAGCAGCAGCAGCCAGGGTGCCCAGCTGCACCACCGCCATGTCAGGGGATGCCTCCACCAGCATCCTCAGCAGCCCCAGCGACAAGGCGGCCCAGACAAAGGCCTGGAACACAGCTCCTACCTTGACCTCCTGCTCGGTGGTGGTCACAATGCCCTCCCGCATGAACAGGCCGTAATCTTCAAAAAACTTTGCATATTTCTCAGCATCTTTTTTACTCTGGTCAATGAAGAATTTGATCAGCCTCTGCTGTAAAACGTCCCGGAGTTTCCTACAGAAAAGAAATGCATTTAATACATAAAAGCAGCCTCTATGAAATCCAAATGGCCAGAGGGTACGAAAAAATGTTCAGCCCCACTAAAAATCAAAAAAGTGAAAACAACAAGGTACCATTATTGGCCCAACTGAAAAAGACTGAGCAGAAGGACAGAAACCCTGGGCAGTGGCCGGACAGGAGGCAGCAGGGTGGAGCGCACACCCCCTGGAGGCGGGAGGAGAACCGCTGCCCCCAGAGACAGATACCCACACCCAGAAAACGCTTCCAACCTTTCAGCCAGTTGTTCCAATTGTAGGAACTGCACCTTAGGGAACACGTGAGCACACCAAGATTTACGTACCAGGATTTTCACTGTGGCACATAAAATATAACAATTATGAACAACTTCATGTTCAAGAATATAGGCTAAAATTATGTAATGCTAAATGGCCATTAAACAAAAAGCATCTTTTAATAATCCTCGATGACATAAGGTGGTTAACTGTTGAAAGAAAAACCAGAAAAATCCCAATATGGGTAAATTACAGTATGTCTATAGATACAGGCAAAGACTGTACGTTCTACATGTACATAACAATTTTCCATAATTAGGAGCAGCATTGTATATACTATATATGTGCACTGTAATTTGGGGTTTATACTGAATATATGTGCACTCTCATTTTTCAAAATTGAGATTTGAGGGATCAGGATGTTTACTGCAGCATTACATAAAGGCCTAAAATTAGGAACGACTTTATCACTGGGATTAGGGATATTTTAATTTCCTTCTTAATATTTCACCTTTCCTTTAAGCAGGTAAATTACAATGTATTTCAACAATCCAGAGCAAGGGAACAACACTCTATCAAGTTCATTTACAGCCTTTCCTCCCGCACTCCATCCCCAGTGACTCAGTGCTTCAGCCACAGGGCAGAATGGGACAGGACAGTAGCCCAGGATGCGGTGCAGAGCCCAGGGAAGGTGTCTATGCAGGGCCATGGTTCAGAAGAGCCTGGTTTGGGTGTCAGAGCCCAAGAACCCCAGAGAAGGGTGTCCAGGCTGGGGGCATGACCAGCCCACTGTGGAGAGGCAGAGCCCAAGTGGGTGACAGGGACACCCGCAGAAGAGGGCAGTGGCAATGGTAGATTGGTTACATGGAGGGGGATTGGTCAAACGGGTAACCGTGTTAAGAATAATCAACCAGGCGAGGTGGCTCATGCCTGTAATCCCAGCACTTTGGGAGGCCAAGGTGGGTGGATCACCTGAGGTCAGGAGTTCCAAGACCAGCCTGGCCAACATGGTACCACCCTGTCTCTACTGAAAATACAAAAATGAGCTGGTCATGGTGGCGGGCGCCTTATAATCCCAGCTACTCAGGTAGGCTGAGACAGGAGAATCACTTGAACCTGGGAGGTGGAGACTGCAGTGAGCTGAGATCACACCACTGCACTCCAGCCTTGGCAACAGAACAAGAATCAGTCTCAAAAACAAAACAAACAAAAAGAATGAGAGACAGATTTCTCACTGTCCAAGGGGACTTTCAAACACAGGAGAAGGAAAGACCAGAGCATCCCAGTGGCACTGGATTCATATTGGAGGTATCAGTGTGAACATGAGAGAAAAATAAATCAAGTTATAGGTATAGGTACGTACACACACACACACACCCCACTCTCTGTCTCTCCTCTTCCTACGCTCTATCTACTAAGAGGGCCTGGGAGCACTGACACCTTAATAGTGATGAACACCCACAGTGCCCAGATCTTGGCTTCTAAACACCATTCTCCATTAAAGGAGACAGGCATCCTTAGAGAAGTCACAGTCCTAGGGATAAAAGGCTTCATGCGATACAAGGTGAGCCTGGAACATGTGGTACCAGAGGAAGTCCTCAAAGCAGGATCTGCCCAGGGCCTGTCCAAAAGGATGGGAGACCATGAAGAGGCTCGCACTGGCCACATCAGGGACCATCTGAACATCAAAAATAATAGGCCGGATGTGGTGGCTCACACCTGTAATCCCAGCACTTTGGGAGGCCAGGGCAGCTGGATCACGTGAGGTCAGGAGGTCGAGATCAGCCTGGTCAGCATGGTGAAAATCTGTCTCTATAAAAAGTAATAAGCCGGGCATGGTTGCTCCCACCTGTAATCACAGCACTTTGGATGGCTGAGACAGGTGGATCACCAGAGATCAGGAGTTTGAGACCAGCCTGGTCAACATGGTGAGACCCCATCTCTATTAAAAGTACAAAAAATTAGTGGGGCATGGACTGCAGTCCCAGCTACTTGAAAGGCTGAGGCAGGAGAATCACTCGAATCTGGGAGGCAGACGTTGCGGTGAGCTGGTATCTCGCCATTGCACTGCACTCCAGTCTGAGCAGCAGAGTAAGACTCTATCTCAAAAATAAATAAATAAAAATCAAAAAAAAAATTTTAGTAATGATAGCAACAGATTATAAACTCTTGAATAAAACATGAAATCAGCCCATATAAATAAATTATAAACAGTATAAACATAACACAATTTTTTTTTTTTTTTTAAATCAGACGGAGTCTCCCTCTTGTCCCCCAGGTTGGAGTGCAGTGGCGCGATCTTGGCTCACTGCAACCTCTACCTCCCGGGTTCAAGCAATTCTCTGCCTCAGTCTCCCGAGTGGCTGGGATTAGAGGTGCCTGCCACCATGCCTGGCTAATTTTTTTGTTTTTTTAGTAGAGATGGGGTTTCACCATCTTGGCAGGCTGGTAACTCCTGACCTCGTGATCCACCCGCCTTGGCCTCCCAAAGTGCTGGGATTACAGGCGTGAGCCACTGTGCCCAGCCAAATTTTTCTATTTTTTAAGTAGAGACGGGGTTTCACTATGTTGGCCAGAATGGTCTCGAACTTCTGACCTCAGGTGATCCACCCGTCTCGGCCTCCCAAAGTGCTGGGATTACAGGCGTAAGCCACCTTGCCCGGCCAACACGTAAATATTTGAAGTAAATAAATGAATATATTGAGAGTTTCATGAAGAATGTGACATTTACATAGCTTCAAAATACCACCCCTGTCACATCTGTTAATTACAAAGGGGAGGACATCCTTGTTTGTTGGAAAGGCACCCGAAAGGCATCGGGAAGGCAACTTCCTCTCACAGGGTTCGAGGAAAAACATGTTCTTTTTTTTTTTTTTTTTTTTGAGACGG
>NW_012116300.1:220786-232073 GCF_000951035.1 Colobus angolensis palliatus | reverse complement strand
AGAATGGCGTAAACCCGGGAGGCGGAGCTTGCAGTGAGCCGAGATCGCGCCACCGCACTCCAGCCTGGGTGACAGAGCAAAACTTCGTCTCAAAAAAACAAAAAAAAAAAGATTTCAGAACAAAGATAAACATGTACCCTGCAGTGTCATAACAACAGAAACGCTGAGACGGCCCAGCTCTGCAGCCCCCAGGGACGGGGTCGGTAAACTACAGTATGTCCCTATGATAGCCCGTGATGTAGCAACTAAAAAGTGCTTCCAAAAAACGACATGGGAAGTGCTGCAAATAAACTAGGTAGAAAAAAGGAAACGGAGTGTAAGCAATATGCATTCAGTTGTGTGAAAAACAAAAACAAAAACTCTAAGTGGCCGGGTGCAGCGGCTCACGCCTGGAACCCCAGCACTTTGGGAGGCGGAGGCCAAAGGATTGCTTGAGCCCAGCCTGGGCAACACAGTAAGATCCCAACTCTACAAAAAATACAAAAAAATTAGCCAGGCATGGTAGCTCACACCTGTAGTCCCAGCTACTTGGGAGGCTGAGGTGGGAGGATTGCTTGAGCCCGAGAGGTTGAGGCTACAATGAGCTGTGATCACACCACTGCATTCCAGCCTGGGCAATACAGCAAGACCCTATCCGTCAACCAATAAAACCATTACTGCAGCTTGCTTGGTTGAAAACAGAAAAAAATCTCCGTGGCTCTTTCTGCCTCTGAAGTGAGGTAGGAGGACATCACCGGCAGGCCATGTGACCTGTGCAGGGCGGGGCATGGACCCGCCGGGCAGGAAGCCACACTGTCCACCATCTCCCCAGACCTGCTCCTGCCCATGGCACAGGACAGAATCTCCGAGGACCACTGCCTCTCGCTATGGGCCTCTCGCCATCCCCACAGTGCAGTCCAAACACACACCAACTACCCAGCCTCATCCTTTACCCGAGAAGCCGCTTGCATTGCAACACTGGAGAGAAACCGGTGGAGGAACGCACTGCAGGCGCCTGGGGGGCTCCGACAAGGCCCGTTCCATGGCGTGCTGCACATGGGGGGCTCTTGAGAGACCTTCAGGGCTCCTAATTCCAGCTGAATCCTCCCCCCACAGGCTCCCTCTGAAACCTGCCCTATGTGGCTACCCAACCCTAAACCGTCAACAGCGGTCATCTTGAGGCGAGAGCACAGGTGGCTTCAATGTGCTCTAGTGAGGAAATATTACTTGCATTAGCGGAAAAACAGCCAGTAAGCGAGGTTTTGAACAAAGACTATTTGGTGAGCCTGGGGCCAGGATGGGGAAGTCATAGCTACTGATGGAGAACCCGGAGCTAGTGTACTGGAGTCCCCTCCACACAGGGCTGGCCTGCTGCAGTCACAACCCTGGGGCACAGGTGGGAAGGTCTGGCTCTGCAGCCCCTCCCCCTATCCAGACTCCAGCCTCAGCCATGACCAGCTGTCCCCACGTTCTTCTGGACCACAGACCTCAGAAGCCAGGCCAGCACCTGGAAGGCTCCTGAGGGCCCCCATGTGCAGGCCAGGCTTCCCCATCCACCTCTGCTCTCAGCTCCATGGGCCACGGCTAGGGCCCTCTAGGGGCAAAGGAGCGGGTAGGGGCCTTGTCCCCGGCACGGTCCTCTTCCCGCGGCCCGAGGCTCACCTGATGAGCGTGCTCTCCTGCAGCAGCTCCCGGCTGAGGTTCAGGGGAATGTCCTCACTGTCCACCACACCTGGGAGACACGGCGGTCAGCTTCTCCGGGGCTGCGGCCCTCCACACCACCCAACATTCCCCATGAACCTGCCCTTTGTCTCCAGGCCTGGCCTTCAACCCAAAACGTGTGCTAAGAGGGAAGCAGAGAGGCGGCACTGGCGGAGCTTCCTCGACGTCCTGCCACCTCCCAGAACAGTGACCTGGGCTGCGGGTGGGCTGGCCAGCCTCGGGATACACTGGGACAACCACAGCCTGGGCTTTATGTTAAAAATCATGGCTGGGGCCGGGCATGGTGGCTCAAGCCTGTAATCCCAGCACGTTGGGAGGCCGAGACGGGCGGATCACGAGGTCAGGAGATCAAGACCATCCTGGCGAACACGGTGAAACCCCGTCTCTACTAAAAAATACAAAAAACTAGCTGGGCGAGGTGGCGGGTGCCTGTAGTCCCAGCTACTTGGGAGGCTGAGGCAGGAGAATGGCGTGAACCCGGGAGGCGGAGCTTGCAGTGAGCCAAGATCCGGCCACTGCACTCCAGCCTGGGCGACAGAACAAGACTCCGTCTCAAAAAAAAAAAAAAAACTTCATCAGGGATGCTTTGCACCTCTGTGTACCAAGGCTTAAATACTGAAGTCTTTCTTAAACTATAATCTCACTCAAATGTAACACAAGTCACATATAAACCTGAAACTCACACAGTATCCCTACACATGGAAAGACCTCAAAGTGAACACCCCAGTGCTCCCCCAAGATCAGCCATTCACACAGGGAGGCAGGGCAGCTCCCGGGATGTGTAAACGTGGCTGACTTGCAGGCCCACGGGCAGTGCAGGCCCACAGCGATGCAGGCCCACGGTGGTACAGGCCCATGGCGGTGCTCTCACTGCAGATGGCTGCTGAGAACGGAATCAGCCAGGCCCCTCACAGATGCAGCGGGCGACACCCGGCCACAGGGCCACCACTCACGGACTCTGGGCAGCGTACCTCGGATGAAGCGCAGCCACTTGGGCAGAATGTCCGTGGCCTTGGTCTGGATGAGGACTTTGCGGCTGTACAGTGCAACGCTGGAGCCCAGCTCCCGGCTCACGTCAAACATGGACGGTTTCTGGGTGTGAAGAGAACACGCCATCATGTGGCACTGACCCTCCCCAGGCAGGTCCTGGCTGGGAGGCAGGGGGCAGACGCGATGAATCCAGCGCCCACTGCCCCCCTCACCCTCCCTCGGCATCTGCTCTGAGTTGAAGCCCAGTGCAGGGGCCCCACAGTGCCCCACACCGTGGCTCTGCAGGGGCCGAAGGCCTTCTCTGGCAGCTGCTGCCCTCCCCCGTCCACCCCCTAAGGAGGACACAAGAAAGTGAACCCTGCACATACCCCTGAACACCGTGAACACAGCCAAACCTTGCTACAGGTCAGGGGTCAGCAAGAAGCCCTCCAGCCAAATCCAGCTCACGGCCTACCTCTGTGTAGCCTAAGAGTCGTTTTCACACTTTCAAACAGTTGAGAACAGATTTCGGAAAGGAGGATCTCATGAGACATGAAGATGAAATTCAAATTTCAGTGTCTCCGCAGCTCACGGGACCCAGCCCTGTGTGCTCGGGGGACAGCACGGGCGGTGCTGCTTCCTCACCCGGCAGGGTTAGTGGCTACGACAGAGACCGGGTCCGAAAAGCCGGGGTCAGCTCCTGTCTGGCCCAGCTCCTGTCTGGCCCTCACGGAACCCGTCTGCCAGCACCTGCTCCACGCTGGCACTTCCGGAACCGGGACCCACACCTCATCACAGGGGATCCGGTTAAAATGCGGGGGTATCTAGTTCAAATGTGAGGGGACCTGGTTAAAATGTGGGGGACCTGGTTAAAATCCAGGGAGTCTGGTTAACACCCGAGGGATCTGGTTAAAATGCAGGGGGACCTTGTTAAAATGTGGGGAGAGCTTGTTAAAATGTGGGCTCCCACGCAGGAGCCCTGGGTGGGGCCTGAGACTCTAACAAGCCCCTGGAGGCCACACCTGGGCGGCTCTTTCCAAGACGGATGCCAACTGTGCGGGACATTATGAGAGTTCCAGGCAGACAAGGACAGGAAAGGCTGGGGCGGGACAGGCTGGCTCTCAGCCCCCAGCAGGTCTCCTTACGGCAGGATTTGTGGGCACTTCAGTGTGGTAAAGGAAAGCAGGGGAGTTGGAGGGTGTTGAGGAAGCACAAAGAGCGGCAGACCACAGGCCCTTCCCAGAGCGCCTGGGAGGACAGCATCCACTGATCCACAGCAGGTGATGCAGGCTCTGAGGGCCCTCCCCAGGCAGGCCCCAGTCCACAAGCCCCCACCCCAGCCTGCACTGAGATGCCCATCCATCCTTCCCTCGCCATGTGTGACCCCTGAGAGAGGAAATATCTGTGGTCACCCACCCAGAGGCATCTGCTCTTTCTTTTTTTTCGGCGATGAGGTCTCACTGTGTTGGCCAGGCTGATCTGCAACTCCTGGGCTCGGGTGATCCACCCTCCTCAGCCTCCCAAAGTGCTGGGATGACAGATGTGAGCCACCACACCCAGCACTACCTGTTTTTTATGCCCTCACGTGGCCACGTTAATCATGTGATATCTGCAGAGCTGATGTCACAGGGGGACAAAACAGAGTCCCCCTGAGGGCCGTGGGCCTGCCGCAGCAGCTCACCGTATCCGGCACGTAGAAGAGGCTGCGGATGTTGAGCGGCGCGTCCGTCTTATAGTGCAGGGTGTAGCGGGGCTTGTCGTAAGCCTGCGCGATGTAGCGGTAGAACTCCTCATGTTGCCACTCGCTGATGTCCTTGGGGTCCATCATCCAGATGGCCTGGAAACAGAGATCGGCGGGGAGGGCGTCGTGCTTACCAAGCACGTCTTCCCCACCACCGTGCAGGCCTGAGCCAGTGCAGCGCCTGTCCCTAGACAGGCTCCTGGGACAGACGGGCGGTGGTCTCAGGTGTAGACCCCTCTCCAGCCCCACCGGTGGGCTGTGCCGGGAAGTGCAGGTGAGACCCACAAGGCTCTGGGGCACCTCAGGACGACATGTCAGATGGACCGGTCGGGCCCTGAGGGGGCCTGTGGGAGAGGACAACGCTGCCCAGCAGGGGCGAGCTGACGAATACGGTGAGGGCTGTGAGAGCGAGGATGACCCACGCTGCACCACAGCTGAACCGCGAGGAGGGGAGTCAGTCAGGACAGCAGACGCATGACTCCATCCAGAAGAAATGTCTGCAACAGGCAGCCCAACGGACAGAAAGGAGACCGTGGCTGCAGTGGCTTGGGGAGGGGTGGTGGGGAAAGGGCTGCTTTTTGGGGTGATGGGATGTTCTGGAATTGATGTGGGGTGACTGCATAGCCCTGTGGCTGCAATGAACACCAAGGCTGCACACTAACGTGGTGGCCCAGCTGGGGTGGGCGGCACGCCTCAGTGAACGCTGACTCCTGACCCCGGCTGCCCGGTACACAGGGGTGGGCTGTGGTGGAGCTGGGCCCTGCCTCAACCCCACACCCAGGACTCATCTCCACAGAGCAGCTCGCCCTGTGACTCTGGGCCGCAAGCCCCGGGCTCCTCTCTTCCCCGCTGCCCTGAAATGTACAGCTTCGTCTCCATGGCTGAGCAGCCTGTGGAGGAGCTCGGGGCCCACCTGCAAGGTGTTCTTCCGCCTTCCGTTCAGGTACAAGGGGAAGCTGACGAAGTTGCTGTACTTCGCTACCACATCTGGAAGGGACAGAAGAAAAACCACACTGCATCTACAATGCTGGTGGAAACGCAAGCTTTGCAGCAGCTCCAGGGTGAGCGCCAGCCTGCTGGGAAGGGTCCTCCATGCTGTGCCCACTTCACAGGTACAGAAATGGGGCACATGGGGACACCTGTCCTCCCGCCAGTCTCACGGGGGCAGCAGCAGAGCCCGAGTGAGAACCAGATCTGTGGAGGCCCCGGTGGCTGCGAGACTGCAATGCCAGCTCGTGGCTGGAACATGGGTTTCTGGGCTGACTCCTGGGGGGACAGGACTGCGTCGAACCCCCAGGTGCGCTAAAGGCCAGGGCCACGCAGAGGAAGGAGAATGAGGCCTGCCTCAGCCAAGCTGGCTTCCTCCCAGTCCCAGCACACAGGACCAGCAGGAGCTCAGTGCTACACAGCCCTGGCGGGCAGCCCCTCCCAGTTCTACAGCAGCTCGGTCCTTCGTGGCTCATCCTGTACAACCTTCATGCAGGCAGAACCCAGGAAAATGCCTGCTGACCTGGTGGCCTCCAGGCCACACATGGATCCTGGAGTGAGCCTGGGCCAAAGCTCCCGCTCACCTCGCACCCGGGCCTCACTGGCAAACTCCCTGCAGTCGGATTTCAGGTGGATGATGATTTTTGTCCCGGTTCTAACTCCTGAAGCTTCGGCGATTTCAAACACTCCAGAGCTAAGGCAGGTAAGGAAAGGAAAAGCCAGGAGGATGAGACACTGGGCCACACCCTGCAGAGGACTCCAGCAGTTCCCTAGGGTTTCACAGGCAGAGCCCAAACCAACACACAACACACCTCAAATGCCCCATTTCTGACCCCAGGGCACCACTCAGGCCATCAGATGCCCATCAGGAATGATGACCCTGTGGCGGGCGGCAGAGTTCTGGTTCCCTTGGGTGGTGGGCCGGGGGTCCTCCACCTACCCTGGGCTTGGAAAAAGCCCCTGGGCTTACCCCGAAAGCAGCCCTGGGGCACTGTGGGAGCCTGGCCCAGCTCCAAATCAGCTGCCGGCTGCCCAGGGGCAGAAACAAAGGCCGGGGGCCAGGCGCCCCCTAAGAAGAACAGAAAACCATCTCAGAAGCACAGGAGCAGGGAACCCCCCGGCAGGGTCGTGTTGATGCCTTGACCCAAGTTTACTCTGAGCCCTGCTCTCATGGAATTAAACAGGAAAGTTAGTTTTGGGAGAGTGGGGAGTCAAGCTGAGCACACAGCACACACTGTGGAACAGAAATGGCACCATGGAAGGAGGACACCTCGGCTGGCTGGAAGCGGCTCACCCACTAAAAAGCCCCCGGAGCTGGGGGTGGTGGCTGAGGCAGGAGAATTGCTTGAACCTGGGAGGCGGAGGTTGCAGTGAACCAAGATTGTGCCATTGCACACCAGCCTGGGCAACAAGAGTAAAACTCTGTCCCAAAAGAAAAAAAAAAAGCCCCCAGCAGGCTCCTCACCCTACAGAGGCAGAGGTGGGCTGGGGAGGCAAAGCCAGGAACTGCCAGGGCCGGCAGGAAGCAGAATGAGCTCGTGCAGAAGGTTGGACACAGGAGGCTGCAGAGGGGCCACCGGGCGAGAGGCCAGTCCTGCAGTCCAGCCACTGAGGAAGGAGCTCAGTGTGGGCCAGGCCTGCCTTCCCAAGCACAGTGGTGGTGACCAAGCACATGGGACCAGACAGGTGCCATGGGTCACTTGGAGCCACAAAAGTCACTGACTCCCCAAAGTGGGAGAGTCAGATTTTACATAAAAAGCCTAGAAAATGCCTGTGTGCATTTTGTGGCCAGGTACGGTGGATCACGCCTGTAATCCCATCACTTTGGGAGGCCGAGGCAGGCGGATCACCTGAGGTCGGAGGTTTAAGACCAGCCTAACCAACATGGAGAAACCCCGTCTCTACTAATAATACAAAATTAGCTGGGCGTGGTGGCGCATGCCTGTAATCCCAGCTACTCAGGAGGCTGAGGCAGGAACCCGGGAGGCGGAGCTTGCAGTGAGCAGAGACTGCGCCACTGAACTCCAGCCTGGGAAACAGAGCGAGACTCCATGGCCAAAAAAAAAAAAAAAAGCCCAGAAAATGCCTGTGTGCGTTTTCTGAGCCCAACCCTTTCCAAACTCCATGCAAAGGGCTCCAGCTCAGCTTTGAGCTGCCTGTCAGGCGACATCCGTCACTCACCCATCTGAAAGCCACCGGTAACCCGGGCTCCCCGGGGCTGCCGAGCGGGAATAGACCTCCACTCTGTCGGCCACCATGAAAGCGGAGTAGAAACCCACTCCAAACTGGCCGATGATCTTGCTGCTGGCCTCAGCCTGGTTCTGCAGCGTGTCCAGGAAGGCCTGCGGGGCAGAGGCCAGTTAGGGAGGCAGACTCCCCTCCAGAGAGCAGACACTCACGACACCGCGGCTGTTCTGCCAGCACCGCTAAGACCTGAATCTTCATCCTTAAAACGGCCACACCGAGTACTTGTCCACCCCATTCTACACATGAAGAGCTACGTCACAGAGACGTGACACACTGGCCCTAGGACAACCAGCTGGCAGCAGTGGGACAAGTGTATATTCCATGTGATTCCCAAAGCCCGTAGTCCTGCCTGTCCCAGACAGGTGGAGGCCTGCAGGTCACAGCTGGAGTGGAGGAAGAGCAGCCTGAATAAGCTCCTTCCCTTGAATAAGCTCCTTCCACAGGAAGGCCAGGAGTGAGGAGAGCCTCCAAACTGGCTTCCAGATTCAAGTCTCCTGGAGACTATACTTTGTAGGAAAACCGTGGAAATCATGCACATGCGTCTGTAAGCACCGCACAGCACTTAATTTTTCTACTATAACATTGCCAAAGATCCTAAGGCCAAAAATCAAGTAAAATGCACACGCCCACTGCCCTGGCCCATGCTGTCTGATGGAACTTTCTCCGATGATGGGAACGTTCTGCATCTGCCAGGTGCACCTGGACAGCCTGCCGAGCACCTGGAATGTGGCCTATACAGCTGAGGAGCTCGATGCCCCCTTTTATTTAATTTTAATGCATTTACATTTAAACTGCCACATGCAGCTGGTGGCCGCCACACAGGACAGCAGACCAACCTTGAGAGAAACACAACAAAAAACGTAACGTGGCAGATAAAGTCAGTTATGGTAGGTTTTTTTTTTTAGGGGGTGGTGTTTGTTTTCGTTTTTGTTTTTGAGATGGAGTCTTGCTCTCTCACCCAGGCTGGAGAGCAATGGCGCGATCTCGGCTCACCGCAACCTCCGCCTCCCAGGATCAAGTGGTTCTCCTGCCTCAGCTTCCCGAGTAGCTGAGATTACAGCTCCCACCATGCCCATCTAATTTTTTGTATTTTTAGTAGAAACAGGGTTTCACCATGTTAGCCAGACTGGTCTTGAACTCCTGACCTCAGGTGATCCACCCAACTCGGCCTCCCAAAGTTCTAGGATTACAGGCATGAGCCAAAGCACCTGGCCAGGTGGTTTTCTTAAAGTAGAAATTTCTGGCTGAATGCAGCGGCTCAAGCCTGTAATCATAGCATTCTGGAAAGCTGAGGCAGGAGGATTGCTTGAGGCCAGGAGTCTGAGACCAGCCTGGGCAACAAAGCAAGACCCCTGCCTCTACAAAAAAAATACAAAATTAGCTGGGTATAGCGGCACATGCCTGCAGTCCCAGCTACTCAGGAGGCTGAGGCGGGAGGATTGCTTGAGCCCAGGAGTTCAAGGTTGCAGTGAGCTGTGATTGCACCACTGAACTCCGGACTAGGCAACAGAGTGAGACCCTGTCTCTGAATGAATAAGCGGATCAACGAATAAATGAATAAATAAATAAATGTAGAAATTTCTGTGAATTACTTTGGATCAACAATTGCTCTATTTTCAAGTAGTTGGTACCAAGTGCCACATGGGCGGCACTCAGGCTAACAACAACTAGGCAGAAAAGCACTCAGCCAGTAAGGAGGGCACCGGGGTGACCCAAGGCCACCCACCTTTGTCCTAGTTTGGCACAGACACTGTTGAGGAAACCCTGACCGCCCACACCTGTCTTCCCTTTGCAGACTGCAAAGTCACACCAGCAGCCAAACGACACCCTAGACCTAAGGGCTGACTTGTCCCTACAAAGCAGTTTCCCTTTCCTTCCTTTCCCCCTTTCTCTCTTTCTTTTTCAGAGTCAGGATCTTGCTCTGTCGCCCAAGCTGGATCACAGTGGTGCAATCATAGCTCACTGCAACCTTGAACTCCTGGGCCCAGGCGATCCTCCAGCCTCAGCCTCCTGAGTAGGTGTGACTTCAGACGCATGTCACCACGCCCAGACCCACAGAGCGGTTCTGACCAGAACCATCAAACCCACAGACATCGCATCCCAAACCTGTTCTCATGCATGGCACTGTGTGAGAGGAGACTGATTCCTCTGACCCTCTCTGCATCAAGCCCACGAGACTCAGGCAATCGACTTTGCAGAAAAGTGTCGTGAGGCAGAACAACACATTTGGACTCAGACCAACAGCCTGGGAAGCTCCAGCTCTCACCCTTTTCCAGCTATGGGCAAAGCACTTACTTCAATCTCCTCATGTATAAAATGAGAACACTAGGTCGGGCGCGGTGGCTCACGCCTGTTAACCCCAGCACTTTGGGAGGCCAAGATGGGTGGATCACGAGGTCAGGAGTTCAAGATCAGCCTGGCCAACATGGTGAAACCCTGTCTCTACTGAAGATACAAAATACTGGGCAGGCGTGGTGGCACGCGCCTGTAATCCCAGCTACTTGGGAGGCTGAGGCAGGAGAATTGCTTGAACTGGGAGGCAGAGGTTGCAGTGAGCCAATACAGTCGGTCCTCATCTCCACAGGTTCCACATATGCAGATTCAACCAGCCAAGGATCGAAAATACTCAGAAAAAAATAAAAAATAACACAATGATAAAAAGTAGTATAAAAAACAAAACTATGTTATATCTATATATAGCATTTACGTTGTATCAGGTATTATAAGTAATCTAGAGATCATTTAAAGCATACAGAAAGATATGTCTACAAAATATGGCACCACTTTAATCCAGGACTGGAGCATCTGCAGACTTTGGTATGCAAAGGGGATCCTGGAACCAACCCCAACCCCCAGATACTGAGGGATGGCTGTCATGTCATGAGGTGTTCCCACAATGCCCACTGCATGGCATGCAACTAACAATGTTGTTACTTAATCTAGCACCCAGGGCCACCCCTACTGGAGGGATCCTTGCACCCTGAGGGGAAAGGGGAGGCCGTGTGGGGGGCCCACGCTTACCTTTGATCCCGATCTGGCGATAGTCCCCAGGTTGGACACCAGCTCTTCCTGTGTCATCCCGATACCAGTATCCTGAGGAGAGAGACACGCTAAGAGCCAAGCCAGCCCCCAGCACCTGGGGAACAGGTGCACCAGCAGCCCCAGGGGCTCAAATGGTGTCAATGACATTGGCCAGACAAGGCCCAGCCAGGTAGCACCAGATGCTCATCAGAAAAGACTAATTCTAGGGGCCAAGCACAGTGGCCCATGCCTGTAATCTCAGCATTTGGGAGGCCAAGGCAAGCGGATCACTTGAGGCCAGGAGTTCAAGATCAGCCTAGCCAACATGGTAAAACCCCATCTCTACTAAAAAAAAACATTTAGTCAGGCATGATGGCGAGCACCTGTGGTCCCGGCTGCTCAGAGGCTGAGGCAGGAGAATCACTTGAACCCAGTGAACCCAGGAGGCAGAGACTGCAGTGAACTGAGATTGTGCCACTGCACTCCAGCCTGCGTGACAGTGAGACTCCATCTCAAAAAAACAAAAAAGCCAGGCGTGGTGGCTCAAGCCTGTAATCCCAGCACTTTGGGAGGCCGAGACGGGCGGATCACGAGGTCAGGAGATCGAGACCATCCTGGCTA
>NW_012116300.1:218861-220326 GCF_000951035.1 Colobus angolensis palliatus | reverse complement strand
GGGCACGGATGCCTCTCCAGCAGGAAGGCGCAGCCCTCGCGTGGGAGCCTCGATCTGGCTTATCCTGTTGCAGCTGCTCTGGTCTGAGTGCCGATGTCACCCAAATCCATATGTTAAGACCTAACTCCCAAGGGGATGGCTCTGGGAGTGGGGCCTTGGGGAGGTGATCAAGTCATAAGGGCTCCACTCTCATGAATGGGAATAGGGCCCTTAGAAAACAAGGTTGAAGGAGCTTGTCCCTTCCACCTTCTGTGTGAAGATGCAAGAGGCACCGCCTGAGACAAAGGGCCCTTGCCAGACACCCAGTCTGCTGGCCCCTTGTTCTTGGACCTCCCAGCCTCTAGAACTGTGAGCAATACAGTTCTGTTGTTTATAAATTACCCAGTCTAAGGTATTCTGCTATAGCAGCCTGAATCACAACACAGACCAATGCGCCGGTGAATACACAAGGCCTTACTGACCATGGCTTCCTCCTTCCTCAAAGCCCGGTCAGACTCCTATCTGGAGTTCCTCGCTCAACATGCCCATAACACAGCCACAGCCCCAGCTTGCTGTGCTACGATGTGCAGACCACCTTAAATAAAAGAGCTCGCTCCAAGCCTCCACATCTATGAATTGGGACAAAGGCCCTCAGAAGCAGTTTTCTGAACTTCCTTCTAGGAAGTTCCTTTCTAAAGGCTTCCTCTCCAGGACAGCCCGCAGGGGCCATGGGAGCCCACAAGCACCGGGCAGCAGTGCTGTCTCCATTGGCACAGTGGGGGTGGTCAGTGCTACTCAGCAAATAATCCACAGCAAGCAGCAGGCCGGGGAGACTGGCCAGCTGTCAGCCTTCCCATTGTAGGCAGCACAGGCAGAATGGATGCCAAAACCACATCACCACCAGTTACTGCAGTGCACACATGTGTGCATGTTCCATGGGCCCCAGCAGCCAACAAAAAACATGGCACCAAGAGGCTTCTGGGCAATTATTTCTGAGGTGCTGGTATGAAGAATCCAAAATCCAGCCTGATTCATTTATTGTAGATCATGTAATAATTACGAATAAAAAACTACTTAAAATTAATATCTAGTTGACATCAGTCATTAAATATAATATTCGTTTAAGTGTTTACTTTAATACATCAGTAACTTAAATAGAGTCCTTAAGGGAAAGGTTAATGTTAGACCAAGGTAAAGTATAAAATGCAACTAATAGCTCCTATTTTCAATTTATTTTTATTTTTTCCCAAATTGATCTGCACTGCAATCCCAAGCTAAATCCTTACAGGTTTTGCAGAAAATGACAAGCTGATTCTAAAATGTATATGGAAATACAAAGAACCTAGAATATTTTCAAAATATTTTGAAGAACAAAGTTAGACAATTTAAAATACTTAATTTTAAGACTTCCTATAAAGCTACAATAATTAAGACAGTGTGATGTGGGCATTTAAGGATCAATACACAGATCAAAGAACCAAACAGA
>NW_012116300.1:205962-214456 GCF_000951035.1 Colobus angolensis palliatus | reverse complement strand
CTGGGATTACAGGCATGAGCCGCCGCGCCCGGCCATAAGATTTCAATCATAAGGGAGGCTGGTGTTGGAGTAGATGGCAACGCTCTACAATCTTTAAAATTTTTCTGAAAATTTAAATCTGTTCTAAAATATTTACTAAAAAAAAAAAAAATACAGATTTTTCAGATGTAGACAGAAATCATCTGTTGCCAGGCGACCCGCACGATGTGATTTTAAAAGGAAATGGTGAGACCGGGGGCAGTGGCTCATGCCTGTAATCCCAGCACTTTGGGAGGCTGAGATAGGCGGACCACTTGGGGTCAGGAGTTCGAGACCAGCATGGTGAAACCCCATCTCTACTAAACATGCAAAAATTAGCTGGGTGTGGTGGCATGTGCCTGTAAACCCAGCTACTTGGGAGGCTAAGGTGGGAGAAACACTTGAACCCGGGAGGCTGAGACTGCAGTGAGGTGAGATCATACCACTGCACTCCAGTCTGGGCAATAAAGTGAGACTCTGTCTCAAAAAACTAAAAATAAAAAGGAATTTGTGAGGGCTTACAACAGGTATATACATAAAATATTTGACATCAAAACATGATTCTGCCACTGGAAAGATACTGTTGTAAGATTCTTACACTGATGTGTTAAATATTAATTCAAGCTAGACAGTGATAAATTAAGGCTTCATATTTTATTCCCTAAAAAATCCCCTAAAAATAATAAAAAGCAATGTAGCTATCAGTAGAAGAGACGGAGTGGCATGATATCTCTGAGACCCCACAAGAACTCTTCCTTTCCTAAAACTTTAGGTAAGAATAATGTATCGATATTACTTAATTAATTGTAATAAATGGGCCAGGTACGGTGGCTCATTCCTGTAATCTAACACTTGGGAGGCCAAGGCGGCCAGATCACTTGAGGGTAGGAGTTCACCCAGCCTGGCCAACATGGGGAAACCCCATCTCTACTAAAAATACAAAAATTAGTTGGGCATTGTGGCGCACGTCTGTAATCCCAGCTACTCAGGAGGCTGAGGCATGAGAGTTGCTTGAACCCGGGAGGCAGAGGTTGTAGTGAGCTGAGATCACACCACTGCACTCCAGCCTGGGAGACACAGCAACACTCCGTCTCCAAAAATCAATCAATCAATAAATAAATGGACGATGCTCACATCAGGTGTTGAGAATAGAAAAATTGGGTGCAAAAGGATATAATGGAACTCTAAATTATCTGCTCAAATTTTCTGTAAATCTAGAACTGTTCTTTTAGAAAAAAGAAGACAAAAGACAAAACCAAAAATCATTCTTGTAACATAAATAGTCTTGGTACCAGGAAGTACTGGCACATAGGACAGTCCCCTCTGCTGAAGACCACGAATCACATCCTCATGACCCCTTGCCCCAGCACATCCATTTTCTTTTTCTTTTTTTTTTTTTTTTTGAGACGGAGTCTCGCTCTGTCGTCCAGGCTGGAGTGCAGTGGCCGGATCTCAGCTCACTGCAAGTTCTGCCTCCCGGGTTTACACCATTCTCCTGCCTCAGCCTCCCGAGTAGCTGGGACTACAGGCGCCTGCCACCTCGCCCAGCTAGTTTTTTGTATTTTTTTTTTTAGTAGAGATGGAGTTTCACCGGGTTAGCCAGGATGGTCTCGATCTCCTGACCTCGTGATCCGCCCGTCTCGGCCTCCCAAAGTGCTGGGATTACAGGCTTGAGCCACCGCGCCTGGCCAGCACATGCATTTTCAATCACCTGCAAGGAACCTCTGTGCTGAAAACAGGAGGGAAGTGCAGGGCGCCCCAGCAGCACATCCCAGCCCTGTGCCCCAGCCCTGCCCACAGGGCCCATTCCACAGCCAGGCCAGCTCATCGAAGGCAGGGAGAGAAGAAATCACTCCCCACCCAATCCTTATGACCAAGGGCTATGACAAACAGCTGGCACATACCACAGGGCTCAGTCTGGATTCTCTAAACCCAAGAGGGAGTACATAAAGCCGACACCTCACAAAAGCCCCTCTTTCAATGAAAACAGCTGTCCCTTCACAAGTCCATTCATTCACACGTGCCTGCATTCATTCATCTGACAAGACCTTCAGAGCAAGCCAGCACCCTCAAAGGGGATACTGAGAACCCACCGAGGCCTATCTGTCCACCTCTCCACAGAGACAGACACCCCCGCCATGATGCCGTGACCCTGGGACGACAGGTCCTAAGGCAGCTGTCTTGGGATGCAATGTCTCTCAGGGCGCCCACCTGACCCTCTTTGGCCTAACTTTTCAGCCTTCAAATTTCCACGAGGCTAGAGCAGCAGTCACAGCACTGCTTCATCTGCATTTTGAGGGGAAAACACAGTTAAAGAGTACATTAAAAGTAAGATATGTTTAGATATGTTAATAACTGCAGACACCAAAACCCTGTGTGGCCATATGCTAAAATGTTACCAGTAGTTGTCGCTGGATGACGGGGTGATTTCGAATTTTCTTCTTTTCTGCTTATACCTGCTTTTCCAAAATTTTCTATAATGAATGAGTGCTACTGTAACAATAAATTATAGCCAGAGTTATCCTGGTGGTACGGACGGCCAGTACATCCCTGGGACCCCAGAGACATCACTAGAAGGCAGGTGCTGTCCCTGCTGCATGGCTGGGCCCACCCACACGCCTGGACACTGACGGAGGTACCTGGATGGTGATGGTTCCTTTCTCGGCATCAGTCTGCAAGTGAATCTCCATTTCTGGCAGTGCTTGGCCGTCAGACACCAGTTTGTGACGCAGTTTTTCCAAGGCATCGCTGGCATTGGAGATCAGCTCCCGTATAAACACCTACAGGAATAGAAACGGGAGGCACAGACAATGAAGGACACTCATCCTGCAGGATCTATCTGGTCAGCTGCCCTTCCAGTAACTGTTAAAAGGTAGAGGAGAACAGTCACAGAATATTCAGTTCTCAAAGCATAAAGAGTTTCTGCTTTAGTCAAAGGCAGTTCCTCTGGGCCGGTCACAAAGTGACTAAAGGTGCTAACTTCTACTGATCTTTCCCTTCAGGATTTGTTTAGACAGTCTTGCCCTGTCACCCAGGCTGGAGGCTGCAATCACGGCTTATTGCAGCCTCAACCTCCTGGACCCAAGCAATCCTTCCACCCCAGCCTCCTAAGTAGCTGGGACCACAGGCACGCACCACCACACCCAGCTAATTGTTTTAAAATGTGTATAGACACAGGGTCTTGTTATGTTGGCCAGGCTGGTCTTGATCTCCTAGGCTCAAGTGATCCTTGTGCCTCGACCTCCCAAAGTGTTGGGATTAGAGGCGTGAGCCACGGTGCCTGGCCCTTTTCAGGATTTTTAATCAAGCCTGAAGTTATGTGTCTACCTGTTAATTAAAACTTTAAGAAGAGCCCTCTGGCTGGGTGCGGTGGCTCACGCTTGTAATCCCGGCACTTTGGGAGGCTGAAGCGGGCAGATTACGTCAGGTCAGGAGCTCAAGACCAGCGTGGCCGACACGGTAAAACCCTGTATCTACTAAAAATATAAAAATTAGGTGGGAGTGATGGAACACGCCTGTAATCCCAGCTACTCAGGAGGCTGAGGCAGGAGAATCGCTTGAACCCATCAGGCGGAGTTTGCAGTGAGCCAAGATAGCACCACTGCATTCCAGCCTGGGCGACACAGAGACTCTGTCTCAAAAAAACAAATAGAAGAGCCCTGCGAGGAACAAGTTCTTTCCCAGCTCCTGCACAAGGACAACGGCCAATCACTCAAACATCCATTTCTCCTTGATACGGTCTGGCCGCGTCCCCACCCAAATCACACCTTGAATTGTACTCCCATAATTCCCACGTGTCGTGGGAAGGATTCGGTGGGAGATAAGTGAATCATGGGAGCCGTTTCCCCGGTACTGTTCTCGTGGTAGTGAGTAAGTCTCACGAGATCTGACAGTTTTATTTGGGGTTTCTGTTTTGCATCTTGCTCATTCTCTCTTTGCCTGCTGCCATCCATGTAAGACGGGACTTGCTCCTCCTTGCCTTCCACCATGACTGTGAGGCTTCCCCAGCCACACGGAGGTGTAAGTCCAATTAAACCTCCTTCTTTCACAAATTGCCCAGTCTTAGGCATGCCTTTATCAGCAGTGTGGAAACGGACGAATACACTCCTACTCCACAAAAACACGTTCCCTGGCTTCATCTCATCTAGTGAGGACCACCAAACACCAGGTCTACCACACCCCGAGAAACACAGGCCGCAGGGCCCAGCTGTCCCTCAGGAGCTGAAAAGCACCCTGACCTCAAACAGACCTTCCATTTGAAGTCAGTGAAAGAGGCCAGGGGCGGTGGCTCACACCTGTGATCTCCGCACTGTGGGAGGCTGAAGCAGGCGGATCACTTCAGCCCAGAAGTTCAAGACCAGCCTGGGCAACGTGGCAAAGCACCGTCTCTACAAAAAATACAAATATCAGTCAGGCATGGTGGCGCGCCTGTAGTCCCAGCTACTTGGGAGGCCGAGGAGGAAGGATGGCTTGAGCCCAGGAGGCGGAGGATGCAGTGAGCTGAGATCATACCACTGCACTCCAGCCTGGGCGTCAGAGCCAGATCCTTTTCCAAAAAAATAAAAAACAAAACAAATAAAAATAGAAAAAATAAGTCCGCAAGAGCTCAGGAAGCAGCGGCTGATCTGAGCGGAAGCTGGAGGTCGCTGGGAGGCAGGAACGCAGCACTCATTAGTACAAAACCTGGAAACAGCTCCTGGAAGCCCCTCTGAGCTTCGAAATTTGGTGCTTTACCTTTCTTCCAGATTCTCCTTTGCCTTCCAGCAATAATCAACATGTCAACAATGGTGGCCTTCATTTTTCTCTTTTTCCTTGTCCTGTCACCCCAAATGAGTTTTGTGGGTTTTTTTTAATAGAGACGGGGTCTGACCACATTGCCTAGGCTGGTCTCAAACTCCTGGACTCATGCAATCCTCCTACTTTGGCCTCCTAAAGTATTAGGACTACAGATGTGAGCCACCACACCCGGAGCCAGATGCGTTTTAATTTCCTCAGTAACTCCTCCCTGCTCCATACACACAGGAATGGGGAATCTTCTTCCTCTGGCAGCCAAAGCCCCCAAGACCTGCAGGTAGTCACACTGAGCAAAGTGGCCTCAGAGCACATCCAAAGCTCCACAGAAATGGATTTCAGCAGAGCTGCATGCTAGGATCTGGGGGACTTTTTTCTTTTCTGGAGAGAGGGTCTCACTCTGTTGTGCAGGTCAGTGTAGTAACACGATCACGGCTCACTGCAACCCCAGAGTCTGCCAGGCTCAAGTCATCCTCCCACCCCAGCCTCCTGAGTAGCTGTGACCACAGGTCAGTGCCCCTATAGCTGGCTAATTTTTAAAATTTTTTGTAGAGAAGGAGTCTTGCTGTATTGCCCAGGCTGGTCTCAAACTCCTGGGCTCAAATGATCCTCCCGCTTCAGCCTCCCAAAGCACTGAGTTTCCAGGCGTGAGCCACCACACCAGGCCTGTATTTGGGGAACTTACAAAATTATTGGCAAAATTCAATTAATTCCCAGAGCTGATCCAGCCCAAAGAACCATCTGGATACACTTACTCACAAAACCAAAACAGATTCTGGTAAAACTCCTCTCACTAGTAGCTTAAGATGGGGACCTGTTCAAAGTTTAATGCTTTCTCACAGCTAATATATTATCTGGCAATTCTCCAGAATGGCATAAAAACAGCTTTGTGAAAAGAAACTTTGCTAGCATCGAGCAGATTAGCAGGGAACGCACCTCTTTTTCTGAGTACAGGGACCGGGCAACGACGTCCAAAAGCTTCTTTGTCTCAGCCTGGAACTCATGTTTGGAAACAGAACCTAGTAATGAAACACAGACACAACCAATAAAGTTTAATTTCTATTTTTGTGCAAGAATATGCTACGTCACATTCCAAAGAATGTTTAAGTTTATGAGTTTTAAACATTTTTTTCGTTTTTGAGATGGAGTCTCACTCTGTCACCCAGGCTGGAGTGCAGTGGTGCGATCTCGGCTCACTGCAAACTCTCCCTCCCGGGTTTACGCCATTCTCCTGCCTCAGCCTTCCGTGTAGCTGGGACTACAGGTGCCCGCCACCATGCCCGGCTAATTTTTTGTATTTTTAGTAGAGACGGGGTTTCACCGTTTTAGCCAGGATGGTCTCGATCTCCAGACCTCGGGATCCGCCCGCCTCAGCCTCCCAAACATTTAAGATCGTGAACAAAAAGAAAGAAGTAGACAGAAACAAAGTCTGGCTGGGTGCCATGGCTCATGCCTGTAATCCCAGCACTTTGGGAGGCCAAGGCAGGAGAATCACTTGAGCCCAGGAGTTCAAGACCAGCCTAGGCAACAGGGCAGGACCCCACCCTCTCTACAAAAACTACACAAAGTAGCTGAGCATGATGGCGCACACTTACAGTCCCAGTCTCATGGGCCTGACGTGGGAGGATCACTTGAGCCAGGGAGGTCGAGGCTGCAGTGAGCCATGACTGCACCACAGCACTCGGCCCGGGCGACAGAGAAAGACCCTGTTTCAAAAAAAAATGAAACAAAAAGTCTCTCAGAAAGGAGGTCTCAGGGCAGGACAAATCGGGCTCCCATCTGCACAGAAAGAACACAGGGGAAACAAATCCTCCCACTGCCGAGGCCAGACAGGCCTCGGGCTACGTCGAGGGACTGCTGAGCCTGGCTTCCCGACCTGCACGGTCACGAGAACTGGGCTGCCTCTAAGAACCAGATTATATGTTCTTTCCTTTTCTTTTTTTTTTTTTAGAGGCAGGATCTGGTTCTGTTGCCCAGGCTGCTATGCAGAGGCATGATCATGTTCACTGCAGCCTCAACTTCCTGGGCTCAAGTGATTCTCCTGCCTCAGCCTCTCAAGTAGGTAGAACCACTGGTGTGTGCCACCATGCCTGGCTAACTTTTTAATTTTTCTTGTATAGAAAGGGTCTGTGTGGCCCAGGTTGGTCTTGACCTCTTGGCCTCAAGCAATCCTCCTGCCTCAGCCTCCCAAAGTGCTGGGATTACAAGTATGAGCCACAGTGCCCGGCCTATATTCTTCAAATAAGCGATTTCCAAATTAATTATTAAGCAATCAAAATAAGAAAACCTCACTTCTCTTTTTAACTTCAAAGATTCTACTCTTGTCGACCCACTTAAAAGCCAGAAATGGAGCCACTTCAGGACTGGCTCCAAAGACCGCTTTTTTATATTTCAGAGGGAATGAAAAGTCAGCTCCGGAATTTGGTCCTGCGCAGGCTGGGCCAATGCTGAGTTTCCCCTCCAGCTTCCATGATTATTAGCAGATGTGCCATGAATCACCCACTCAGGGGAGGTGCTGGACGGCAAACTCACGGGTGGCCACCAGAGGGGGCAAGACACACCCGACACTGGCAGAAGTCCCTCGCTGGGACAGAAATGGAGGGCGCAGCACTCCCTACAGCCAAGACCTTCTGATTTCAGACCTGAGGCGGTGGCTTTGCCAATCACTGCCTCCACCCTGAAAATGCCCCTTTATGCACAGCAGTGAACCGAGAAGCCCTCCCAGACCACAGTGCGAGCCCAGGCTACCCTGCACGCTCTCTGTGCTGCTGATGATCGAGTGCAGGGGCTCCTCCTTGTCCTCGGCGGCCTGCGTGCTCAACAGCCGTCCTGCCTGGAAGCTCCAGGCCGGGTTTCGCCTGGGGCCCAACTGGGCTGTGGTCCTCCGAGGACACAGAATTGGTTTTCCTGAAAAGACAAATATGCAGAAAGAACGAGAATTAGGAAAACATAAGAAACAATATGGTAATTCGTCCCATCAAGGATGTCTAGCAAAAGCTAGTGTAGACACCTCTAAGTCAGGTTGTTGCTGAAAGAGAAATCCACAGGACCAAACACTACAGTGTCAGGGTGTGGTTTTGGCAAGGAGCCCTCACACACGTCGTCAGCTTAAGATACTGGGTCTTCTCAGAACCGCCGAAGCGAAACTGGAGCGGGTGGGCTGCTGCCTTCTTTTGAGAGGGGGTCTCGCTCTGTCACTGCAATCACAGCTCATTGCAGCCTCGACCTCCCGGGTTCAAGCGATGCCCCTGCCTTCGCCTCACGAGTAGCTGGGACCACAGGCATAGACCACCACGTCCCCATAATTTTTAAAAAGTTTTTTGTAGAAATGGGGTTTTGCTATGTTGCCAAGACTAGTCTCGAACTCCTGGGCTCAAACGATCCTCCTGCCTTGGTCTTACAAAGAGGTGGGATGACAGGCATGAGTCACCGCGCCCAGCTGGCAGGTGCCTGCTGACAGCACTGCCCACATTCACTCACAGGTGAGAACTCCCATCAACCCGCAAACTCAAACCTGCCTCGATCCTCGCAGCCCCCACAGAACCCCCAAACTCAAACCTGCCTCGACCCTCGCAGCCCCCGCAGAAACGCCCAAACTCAAACCTGCCTCGACCCTCGCAGCCCCCGCAGAACCCCCAAACTCAAACCTGCCTCGACCCTCGCAGCCCCCGCAGAACCCCCAAAC
>NW_012116300.1:203905-204522 GCF_000951035.1 Colobus angolensis palliatus | reverse complement strand
ACTTTAAAAACTGAAAAACAGCTGACGATGGGTTCTACTTTGTAACCAGGAAGGAGACTTGTCTTCTGTAACTTCCTGATCAGCCCAGTGGGCTGAGAAAGTCGCCTGCAGAGTCCAGCAAGGGAGGAAAGCAGCCAGTGTACCCCCAGCCGCACGCAGTTCACCGACGCAGGCCCAGCCTTTGATGCTACAGAAACCACAGACACTTTCACTCCAACACAGGACAGGACCGACCCAACACCATCACCCACTGACCCCAGGACCACACACCAGGATCCTGCCTTGGTCAGCAGATTTGCAATACACGGTGGCATCAAGGATACGTTGCCAGCCAGCCACGCCGTGTGAAAGTCTCAACCTAAATGAACCGTATCTAACTGGGAGCCTCTCCTGTTCTTCACAAATTTGTAACGAATACAAAAGATGGACACAGAATATCCAGGTATCAAGGTTTTAAAAATTAACATATCAGCCAGGGGTGAGGTGGCTCAGGTCTGTAATCCCAGCACTCTGGGAGGCCGAGGTAGGCAGATCACCTGAGGTCAGCAGTTCAAGACCAGCCTGGCCAACATGGAGAAACCCCGACTGTACTAAAAATACAAAAGTTAGCCAAGCGC